>NC_092113.1:1637500-2010463 GCF_045679555.1 Salvelinus alpinus
GGGGATTTTGCAGACAGCCACATCAATTTACAGAAATACTCATAATAAACATTTCTAAAAGATACAACTGTTATGCATGGAATTTTAGATCCACTTCTCCTTAATGCAACCGCTGTGTCAGATTAAAAAAAAACGGAAAAAGCACACCATGCAATAATCTGAGTACAGCGCTCTCTGTTCACTGCAGTCTCAAAGGAAGCGGTGACCGAAATCGCACGCTGTCAGATTCAGCCAGACACGGTCCTGGACGTTCTGCCACCCTCCTCCTGTATTCCCGCAAAACTAGAATAGTCCCAGTAAGCAAAATTATGTTGAAAAGATTTATAAAATACATATTTTCCAGACGGTGAAATTCGTTTATTTTATGTTCTGAATGAAAGGTGAAAATACATATTTTTCTCATGTATATGTATAATATGTCGTTATCAGGACATTGAAAATACGTTTTTTCCGGATGTTGAAAATACATATTTTCTGGACTTTGAAATCAGGTTCCTTTTTCGGGTTAAGAATTAAATTTGAAAATACATAATTTATAGATGTCTATGTTTTGACCAAATCAAGGCTGGTTCAGACCGGACCAAATCTGAACCAAACATAGACGTCTATGATTGCTTCAGATTTGGTCCAACAGCACCAAGATGCGCTGGGAATGGACAAGCAAAATGTTTTACGCCCCTGCCTTTGACAAAGTGGGAACTGCTTATCTCAGGGCGGCATCAGCGCTCACCTATAAAGCCCAAATGACTGCCACTGGTTGAGATACATTTTTTAGTTTTTTTAGGGAAGAATTATGTGTTGTTGGAGGTGCGTCTTGGTCAACTAAGCTCGGAAAATGCCGCCTTCGCCAATCTGCCGCCATAAGCGGCTGCCTAATCCTGCCTAATGGGTGAGCCGGCCTGCATTCAGCTCCCACACTTCCTGTTTGTGGGGACCTGTTCTTCTGAGTGGTTCTCTCTCAGTCCTATGATTAATGGACCTAGCTGTGTTTGAATACTTCCTATATATTACTTGCTCCTTCCTCATTCTCATATCTTGGTTTCTGCCCACAGTGAGGCAATAACGTTTGTGTTTGTTAATGGAGCCGTATGTTTTGGCAAATGTAATTGCCATTGAGTTGACCACCAACCAAACTGCTCCCTCGTTTTCGGTCAAGCTGGTTGGTCGTAATGCTGATTAATAACCTTGGTTTCCTCTTTCCACAGGTACGACACGCCCCCCTCGAGACGGTGAGGTCCCTGGGCTTGATTACAACTTTATGTCCATAGAGGACTTCCTAAATCTTGAGCAGTGCGGAGCACTATTGGAAATAGGGACGTATGAAGGTGAGGATGGTGATGTTGGTTATGGTGGTGGTTGTGATGATGATGTTGGTTATGGTGGTGGTGATGATGATGGTAGACTGTAGGAGTGGAGAATATGATCTTTCACCAGTTCACCAGATTCTCCTCACCTAGATTAGTACAGTGCACCGCAGTGATAAGTCTTCTGTACTGACAGAAACTACAATCCACCTGTTGGTTGTGGGTGGTGTGTGTGTAACAGCGTTAATCTGCTTGGCACCTGTACTACTGTGTGTTTGACACCTTTCTCTCTGCCCCGCAGACAATGTCAAATACCTGTCCACAGGAGCCTATTGCCTTCCAAATACAAATATGAAGCAGACCTACTGTACAGTGTGTCAGTGACATGACATGCAGTGGCATTGAGATAAAGAGTTCCATTCTCATATCCAAAATTGTCACTTTCCCAGAGAATTGTGGATAGACCAGTTGTAGATATTGACATACAATTTGTATTCTGTTATGAACATGTGTTGCTATCTTTTTGATTGCATTGTGGGAAATAAATCTTAGTCACAGATCTGGCACTGACCAATGTAAGCCAGTCATTTGAATGTAAACTTTAACGAGGTAAAGATTCTCTTCCCTTCTGAGCCGGTCCATTGTATTATCTGTGTATGCTCCCTGCTCCCAGACAATACAGCTCTCCCCTCTCAGTCTATAACACCATTGGCTAGGGGGAAAAGACTGCTTTTCCAGCAGCTGCTTATTTCCACAATTTCAGGATACATTGTGCTCTGGCATTGTCTCTTTTTCCCCTGCGTAAGATTTTGAGATTGTATAGATCTCCTTCCTGCTATCTCTGTCCTCTGTCTCTCTTTCCCTTCCTTTTTTTCTCCTTTGGATCTTTTTCTTGCCCCCCTCTTTATCTCTGTTCCTCTCCCTCCCCTCCCTCTCTCTTCCTCCCTCCTCTCTCTCAGGCATGCTAATGTCCCTCTTGTTGCCTAGGTAACTATTATGGGACCCCCAAGCCGCCGAGGCAGCCCGTGGTTGGGACAGTGATTTTCAGAGATGCTGTGCTCCTCAACGGCCCCCCAGGCTCCCAGCAGTCCACTCCCAAGCACACCAAGTCCTACAATGACATGCAAAACGCCCGAGTAGTGCCTGCTGACTACGAGGATGACGACCAGGCCACGGAAATGAACAACAGTTTTACAGGTGAGTCATCGTACATCAGACAGTGAGATACAGACTAACACTACCAAGCCAGGCTGGTGTTCACTGTGGTGTGTGTGTGTGTGTGTTTGTGCATGTGTGTTTCTATGTGTGCTAGTATGTCTACACGTGCGAAAGAGCATGTGAGAGAGTGTGCCTGTGTTTGTGCTTTCCTCTGCTCTGTATTGCTGGGTGTCTGGAGGTTGCATCATGCCTTTGTGATGCTGATTTCTCTTTGTTGAGAGTCTTAACACTGCCATCTGCCTGTGAGGAGGGGAGAAACACAGTACAAGCAGAATTCATAGGGCCTCGATCTCCTCCGTCACTCAATTTCTCTTGCTCCCTCTCTCACTCCCTCTCTTCTTTCTCTCTCTCTATTCTACTCCTTCTTCTCTCTTCCACTCATTTGTGTCTTCGTCTAATGCACTAATCTATCTGTTAATGGAGTGTTAATATTTCCCACCTATTTAAGGTGATGACTATAACACTTTGTGTTCTTTTTTATGCCAAATTTCTGATGTCTAACTAAGTTTGAAATATTGCTTATCAGAACCTGTGTTAATGTGTTAGCCCAGAAAGAAAGCTAGCTGATGGCCACGGATGAGTGTTTTTCTCTCTGTCTCTCTCTGTCCGTCTCCCTCTCTTTGAAGTCTGTTCCATCCTGGAGAGTGTGTGAGACATTCAGTCAGTTCCTAGATGGAGGGGCTTTTTCCTGGTCGGGTGGGCGGACGGTATGAATCTATGGCCCTCTCTGTGTGTCCTGCCATACTGGAAGTGTGGTGAATTAGCGTTTGATCACCCCTGAACGGCTCACGGATGTGAGGGAGGAGCGAGGGAGGCCAGGGAGGCCAGGGAGGGAACTAGGAGTTGGGGTTTAGAGAAATGGAAGCTGACCGCGTTTGCGTTATAGTCATTGGGCCCCATTCCTTTTGGACCAGCAGGCAGGGGGTTTACAGAAAGAGGGCGATAGGGAGGGAGAGAAAGAAGGTAAAGAGGGAAAGATGTTTTGTAGTATGCATTGATATAATGCAGACAGTAGTCTTCGCATAAAGTGTCTTATCATCCCACCCGTAGATTCACACATTCCGATTGCTGCATGAAACATAAACCTCCCCCTCTCTGTTTTTTCTCTCGTGTTGTGCTCCTTTACATACCCAGGATCCTTAGTGCGTAGTCTCTTCCCCTCTCCCTTGTTGTGCACAGGTAACCCTAGCGACCAGGACGAGAGCCGCGGCGGCGTTCTCCGGCCATATCCCGCGCGCGAGAATGCTCCGTCCTATGGTCTGAACAACGTGGCCGCCTCCACCTCGGACAACGGGCAGCAGACGCACGCCCAGCCCCAAGCCTCTCCTGAAGACCCCCTGGGACCCCTGCCAGACAACTGGGAGATGGCCTACACCGAGAATGGAGAAGTCTACTTTATAGAGTATTTATAATATAGCTTATACCCTACACCCCACCCACCCTTAGCCTATACAGAAAGTGTACTTTACAAAGTGTGTGTTATATACCCTATACACTTCGTCCTACAACCCACAATAGCTTGCATCATAGTGTACATATTCACCCAATACCCTATGTACAGTAACTACCCTGCTGACACCAAAAACAGAGAGGTCTACTTCATAGACTAAAAACCCAAACAGTACTCTATACTGTTTACTCCCTATACTATGTATACTACTATACTATTACAAGCCTCTCTGTCCTGTATCCCAGTACTCTCCCTCCTCCTCTCCCCCAGACAGGCCTGTCATTGCTCAGTTCTCTCCAGGCCGTTAATCCTCCATAGACTGATCTCCTTAGAGATCACAGGCAGGTCAGATCACGTGACCACTGCCATGCAGCCCGGCCCTCTGTCCTCAGACCAACACACAGAGCTGGGGCTGCCTGCCTGACTAGCTGGGAAATGGCTGGGTGCATTCATCACCTGCATGTCGGTCTGCTTTCATTATTGGACTAGCAAAGTCGAGAGAATTGAAAGGAGAGCTTGTGTGGTGATGTTGAGGCACCAGCCACCTATTCTAGACAATACGTCAACACTGACAGGTCTCCGTCCGACCCTCTTCTCTGTGTTTCTCAATGGGGGAGAAGTCTGTTTTATTGTCGAACTGATCTCTCTTTGATTTCACTTGCTTGTTTTAGCGACAAGCCTATAGACATTAACCCCTCACATCCATGTGCTGATGAGATCATTGGGCTTTTGTTTGCTTTTTTGTGCTCATCCCCTTGACTTCAGAGCCGGTCTTTAACAGCTCTGTGTCTGTGTTGTTGTTTCCTCAGCCACAACACAAAGACCACATCGTGGATCGACCCCCGCTGTCTTGAGAAACCTCTGAAACCTCTGGAAGAGTGTGAGGATGATGGTAAGCCAGGCCCTGTGTGTGTGTGTGTGTGTGTGTGTGTGTGTGTGTGTGTGTGTGTGTGTGTGTGTGTGTGTGTGTGTGTGTGTGTGTGTGTGTGTGTGTGTGTGTGTGTGTGTGTGTGTGTGTGTGTGTGTGTGTGTGTGTGTGTGTGTGTGTGTGTGTGTGTGTGTGTGTGTGTGTGTGTGTGTGTGTGTGTGTGTGTGTGTGTGTGTGTGTGTGTGTGTGTGTGTGTGTGTGTGTGTGTGTGTGTGTGTGTGTGTGTGTGTGTGTGTGTGTGTGTGTGTGTGTGTGTGTGTGTGTGTGTGTGTGTGTGTGCGCGCTGCGGCTGTGTTTCACTCATTTCTGTGCTGTATTGTTTACCACCTAATCTTGCACCTTGTTGATGCTATCAGTAGATGGTGCTACTGAACTCTTAGTCACAGATATAAATATGATTAAGTGTTTTTCTATAGATAGAAATAGTAGTGGCGTCTTTTTGTAGGCACCAAAACTGCGTCGTGGCTCTTTGGACAAAGCTTATTGGTTCATAACATTTAACCGTGAATGTATGGAGAAAAGGCTCTCTTTTTTTCCTTTTTGTTGGCACTACTGTTGGCTCCCCCAAATGGGGATTTGTGCTCTCTGATTGGCTCAAAGTCAAGTTGTTGGCCACTGGCAAGCATTACGATTCTATAAGTAGAAAGAGCAGGTTCGTTGCTACCGGGTCGGCACGCAGCAGGTACCACTTTTGTTCTAGCAAGTATTGATATATAATTCAATCACAATGGATTCGTTTCCATAATCAGCTGCCTGTGTTAGCTGCAAAGTTAGTGCACTGTCCTTAGCTAGCTAGCTATGTAGCACTGGCTAGTGAATATGCTAACATAATCTAGCTAGCTAAACATATGGCTATGGGCTGGAACTGGCATTATGGGATTAAGGAGAGTGAATTAAATTGTTTCTACGTCATCTTGCTAGTTAGTTATCTAGCTGTGGCCATCTGGCTAGTATTATCAAGGGCTTTCTACAAAAAAATGTACATTAGCACAGATAGCTAACATTGGAATCTAGACCATAAACTAAGCAACACACACAGACAAACAACGCTACTGCCACCTCCTGGTTTGGAGTATTTTAACAAGGCTGAGTGGTTGACAACTTAAAGGTCTTTGCTGTGTGAACACAAAAGAGATTGACTGCCGACACTCTGTTCAGAGACGCTAAGTACTGTCGGCAGGCAAAAGTTTGACAATCCTACCGATGTGTCTGGCTGAACAATCCAGAGGTAAACTCATTTTTGTTTTTTAGGTCCCGACCCCTTTCAGAGAGGTAGTCAAATTTGGGTTGGACCTGTGCAATTGGCCAATAAAGTGATTTGAATCTCTAAAGTGGCGAGCAGTTTTCACTGGTCCTGTCATTACTTTGAGATTTGCTTTCCATCTAACGAATTGTCAAATAGCTTGTTTAAAGATTTGTTTGTTACGGCACTGTTAAATTGTAGTTAAACAAATATCCTATGTAACAATGTGACATACATTTTGTTTAAGAACAAACAAGTAATGATAAGATGTTGGTGTGTGAATCTTGAGAACACAGAAATTGGTACTCAAATTCAGAAAAACCCATATCAGAAATCGCACCACCATGCGGCTATTTTGCTGTCGTCTATCATATCTTAGTTTCAATATGACATTGATTTGATGGACTATGGCACATCAATTTTTTTGTAAATACTCATTTGTGACTTAAAGATCTCT
The DNA here is from genome assembly GCF_045679555.1 of Salvelinus alpinus. Taxonomy (NCBI): domain Eukaryota; kingdom Metazoa; phylum Chordata; class Actinopteri; order Salmoniformes; family Salmonidae; genus Salvelinus; species Salvelinus alpinus. The sequence continues at coordinate 1,644,101 of NC_092113.1, forward strand.
ATTTCTCTACCTACTTGTCTTTCTCTGTAATATTACTTTACTCCCTCTCTTTATTTCCCTTTCTTTGTCATTCCATCCCTTTCTTTGTCATTCCATGTCATCACCTTGGAGAAGAAGGGGTACATACCGAGGAACCAGACAATGAACTAGGTATGCACCTTTATTTGCTTTCTCTCTCTCTCTCTCGTTGTTTATGTCATTGCATTTGCTATTGGCTGTATATTGGTGTCTCAATCTGTCTAGATTTTTCACAATCATCTTAAATTTTAGCTCAAATGTGATGTATTGCTTGCTTCGAACTACTGAGTGAGTGGCAGGAGTGATTTCCTTTAACGCAACAGAACACAAATGTGAAATGTGTTTGGTTGGACATCTCTGGTTCATCTATGTACTTTGAGCAGCTCCACAGACTGGAAAATAGCGCTGCTGATTCACAGGCCACTTTGTAGACTATTTGGCAGAAACAGACATGCTCTTGAAAGGGAATGAAATCTCTGACTCTTTCAGGGCTCTCAGTGTCGGGCCTATGGGCTCCTATTATTTCTGGTACATCAAAAGCAGGAAGTCTGATTATCGATTGTGAACTCCAGCGCGCTCCAAAAGGGTTTATGGGAGTTGGCAGCATCCCACGCTAATGTCTTTGTACGAAATCAAACACAGTGTGGAGGAAAAGGAGATGCTATCGCTTTAATAGGAGTGTGTTAGTTTTAAGAAGACTTACAGCAATTTGTTTTACTTTTACTGTTGAAAAGCGACATCCCAAGTATAAATACAGTAAAGTACACACACTAAAGCGTAAAACAATATGTTTTTTTAGACACAACTGTAAACTTCAAGGAGTAGGTCATTCAAGGAGTTGTTCTGATGGGGGATTCGTGATGTCATTGGCCTCCCTATTGCTCTAGGAACAATAGAGGATCAATAGAGAACAAAAGAGGAACCCCCCCCTTCTTGTGCCATGTCATGAGGATACCTGGACTGGCTGGGCAACCTATTGAGATGTGCCTTTTGTTAAGTAAATCAGATGATACATGAGCTAAAAAAGGAGACTGGAGTAGGCCCTCTCTGTCTAACTTGTGTGATGCATGCAATTGTGTACGTCTATCAACTGTTTGTAGCAGTTGACTCAATGTATAGGAAACAACCTGGTTCTGTTCTAAAGACAGACATATACATGACCCATCTGGAGCCATTGTGAGTGGGCTGGACCTGAACGTATGAATAGTACATCTAGAAGGAGGCAACAGTCAATCTCTGCAGTCTGTAATTTAGTTCAGAGACTCCCCTGACAGCTGGCTGTGTCTATAGCCTGTGTGTGCCTTGCTCAATGAGGTAGAGTGAGTCGTTTTGACTCGATTATTAAATGCCTGCACCGTGGCCCACTGATGATGCAGAGAAAAATGAAAGAGTGTGAATAATAAAGCGAAGAGTCAGGTAAACATACAGTATATTCACCTGAGAGACCTTGAATAAGAATAACAGGACAGCGTCACCCTCGAAGAACTTCCTGAATGAGAACACTACCCCGTATAAATACTCAACTGACCACTGGGCTCATTTGAGAATCATCACAGCACACTACTCTATTCTGACCTCTCTTACAACACCAGCATCTGTAGTGAATGTGTCATTACAGTGATGTAACATGGCTGTTCCTTCTCTGTTTCAGAACTGCCTGCAGGATGGGAGAAGATAGATGACCCAGTGTATGGGGTGTACTACGTAGAGTAAGTTGAACACCTCACTGACACCTGACGGTTCATAGCTATCTCTTTTCACATTCCTCTCATTTTTCCCACAATAATGAATAAGACTGAATAAATTTGATTGTTATGCATCAGCATTTTCATATAGTTTACTGTAAACTGCGTCATTTCAGCTGAACTAGCGTTTTTCTCTCCGATTTGACCACACATTCTGACTTTCAATGGCTAGCTGTCAGACCTTTTCTAAATTCAATGTATTATAATGGGTTTGAATCTATGTAGATTTAACTAAAACTGGACTCCATTTTGTGTGGCCAGTGTGTAGTACTATGCGGTTATCACTGAGGTGGAGGGATTTAAGAGGCTGTGAGCCAGAGGATGTCAAACACTGTGTACCGCCATTTATCATGGTGACAATGAATCTCTTTCTTTCTCTCTCTCTCTCTCTCTCTCTCTCTCTCTCTCTGTCTCGCTCTCTCTCTTCTCCCCCCTCCCTCCAGTCACATCAACAGGAAGACCCAGTATGAGAACCCCATAGTGGAGGCTAGGCGCAGGATGCAGCTGGAGCAGCAGCAGCCGCAGCCTCCTGAAGGTGAGCGGTACATTCGAGGTTCGTTTCCTGCCCTGGCAAGGCACCATTTCTTTCTTTCTTCATGTCTCACTGTCTCGTCTTGTCTGTGTTTCGTCACGTCTTGTCTCATGTCTTGTCCTGCAGGGTTGGGGTCTATTCCATTTGAATTCAATCATTCAATCCCAGTTCATATTGGAAAGTTGCCATTAAAAATGCTTGTCAAATTTCAGTTCCTCAGAATTGGAATTTCAATGAATTCTCCAGGATTTGAAGTGGAACTGACCCCATCCCTGTTGTCCTGTCCAGTCTGTTTGGGTACTTATTCGTTTGTTTAAAGATCATTAAAGCATCATTATCATTCTTTCAAGGCATGTACTGTAGCATTTGCTTATTTGTCATCAGAGGCTTGAAGCTGTCGATGCTGCCATCTACTGTATGTGCAAACTGCTGCTGATATCATGCTTATCCCTAACCCTAACTGCTGCTGATATCATGCTTAACCCTAACCTAACTGCTGCTGATATCATGCTTAACTACGGACCCCCCATCCCGGATCCGGGATCATCCTCATCAAAAAAGCTGACTAGCATAGCCTAGCCTAGCGCCACAGGGATATCATATAATATAATTTCATGAAATCACAAGTCCAATACAGCAAATGAAAGATAAACATCTTGTGAATCCAGCCAACATTTCCGATTTTTTAAATGTTTTACAGCGAAAACACAATATATATTTATGTTAGCTCACCACAATAGCCAAACACACAACGCCATGTTTTCACCGCAAACATAGCTTTCACAAAACCCACAAATAGAGATAAAATTAATCACTAACCTTTGAACAACTTATAACATCATGTTATACAATACATTTATGTGTTGTTCAAAAATGTGCATATTTATAGCTACAAATCCTGGTTTTACATTGTGAATACGGCGCCATAATGCACCAAATTGTCCGGAGAAATTTTGGACAGTCACGTAATCTAACCAAAAAACTCATCATAAACTTTACTAAAAAATACATGTTGTACAGCAAATGAAATATACACTGGTTCTTAACCCTAACTGCTGCTGATATCATGCTTAACCCTAACTCTAACTGCTGCTGATATCATGCTTAACCCTAACCTAACTGCTGCTGGATATCATGCTTAACCCTAACTCTAACTGCTGCTGATATCATGCTTAACCCTAACCCTAACTGCTGCTGATATCATGCTTAACCCTAACCCTAACTGCTGCTAATATAATGCTTAACCCTAACCTAACTGCTGCTGATATCATGCTTAACCCTAACCCTAACTGCTGCTGGATATCATGCTTAACTCTAACCCTAACTGCTGCTGATATCATGCTTAACCCTAACCCTAACTGCTGCTAATATCATGCTTAACCCTAACCTAACTGCTGCTGATATCATGCTTAACCCTAACCCTAACTGCTGCTGGATATCATGCTTAACTCTAACCCTAACTGCTGCTGATATCATGCTTATCCCTAACTGCTGCTGATATCATGCTTATCCCTAACCTAACTGCTGCTGATATCATGCTTATCCCTAACCTAACTGCTGCTGATATCATGCTTATCCCTAACCGTAACTGCTGCTGATATCATGCTTAACCCTAACCCTAACTGCTGCTGATATCATGCTTAACCCTAACTCTAACTGCTGCTGATATCATGCTTAACCCTAACCTAACTGCTGCTGATATCATGCTTAACTCTAACTGCTGCTGATATCATGCTTATCCCTAACCTAACTGCTGCTGATATCATGCTTATCCCTAACATAACTGCTGCTGATATCATGCTTATCCCTAACTGCTGCTGATATCATGCTTATCCCTAGCCCTAACTGCTGCTGATATCATGCTTATCCCTAACCTAACTGCTGCTGATATCATGCTTATCCCTAACCTAACTGCTGCTGATATCATGCTTATCCCTAACTGCTGCTGATATCATGCTTATCCCTAACTGCTGCTGATATCATGCTTATCCCTAACCCTAACTGCTGCTGATATCATGCTTATCCCTAACCTAACTGCTGCTGATATCATGCTTAACTCTAACCCGAACTGCTGCTGATATCATGCTTATCCCTAACTGCTGCTGATAACATGCTTAGCCCTAACTGCTGCTGATATCATGCTTAACTCTAACTGCTGCTGACATCATGCGTATCCCTAACTGCTGCTGATATCATGCTTATCCCTAACCTTAACTGCTGCTGATATCATGCTTAACTCTAACCCTAACTGCTGCTGATATCATGCTTATCCCTAACTGCTGCTTATATCATGCTTATCCCTAACCCTAACTGCTGCTGATATCATGCTTAACTCTAACCCTAACTGCTGCTGATATCATGCTTATCCCTAACTGCTGCTGATATCATGCTTAACTCTAACTCTAACTGCTGCTGATATCATGCTTATCCCTAACAGCTGCTGATATCATGCTTAAATCTAACCCTAACTGCTGCTGATATCATGCTTATCCTTAACTGCTGCTGATATCACGCTTATCCCTAACTGCTGCTGATATCATGCTTATCCCTAACTGCTGCTGATATCATGTTTACCCCTAACTGCTGCTGATATCATGCTTATCCCTAACCCTAACTGCTGCTGATATCATGCTTATCCCTAACCTAACTGCTGCTGATATCATGCTTAACTCTAACCCTAACTGCTGCTGATATCATGCTTATCCCTAACTGCTGCTTATATCATGCTTATCCCTAACCCTAACTGCTGCTGATATCATGCTTAACTCTAACCCTAACTGCTGCTGATATCATGCTTATCCCTAACTGCTGCTGATATCATGCTTAACTCTAACTCTAACTGCTGCTGATATCATGCTTATCCCTAACAGCTGCTGATATCATGCTTAAATCTAACCCTAACTGCTGCTGATATCATGCTTATCCTTAACTGCTGCTGATATCACGCTTATCCCTAACTGCTGCTGATATCATGCTTATCCCTAACTGCTGCTGATATCATGTTTACCCCTAACCCTAACTGCTGCTGATATCATGCTTATCCCTACCTGCTGCTTATATCATGCTTATCCCTAACCTAACTGCTGCTGATATCATGCTTATCCCTAACCTAACTGCTGCTGATATCATGCTTATCCCTCACCGTAACTGCTGCTGATATCATGCTTAACCCTAACCCTAACTGCTGCTGATATCATGCTTAACCCTAACTCTAACTGCTGCTGATATCATGCTTAACCCTAACCTAACTGCTGCTGATATCATGCTTAACTCTAACTGCTGCTGATATCATGCTTATCCCTAACCTAACTGCTGCTGATATCATGCTTATCCCTAACATAACTGCTGCTGATATCATGCTTATCCCTAACTGCTGCTGATATCATGCTTATCCCTAGCCCTAACTGCTGCTGATATCATGCTTATCCCTAACCTAACTGCTGCTGATATCATGCTTATCCCTAACCTAACTGCTGCTGATATCATGCTTATCCCTAACTGCTGCTGATATCATGCTTATCCCTAACTGCTGCTGATATCATGCTTATCCCTAACCCTAACTGCTGCTGATATCATGCTTATCCCTAACCTAACTGCTGCTGATATCATGCTTAACTCTAACCCTAACTGCTGCTGATATCATGCTTATCCCTAACTGCTGCTGATAACATGCTTAGCCCTAACTGCTGCTGATATCATGCTTAACTCTAACTGCTGCTGACATCATGCGTATCCCTAACTGCTGCTGATATCATGCTTATCCCTAACCTTAACTGCTGCTGATATCATGCTTAACTCTAACCCTAACTGCTGCTGATATCATGCTTATCCCTAACTGCTGCTTATATCATGCTTATCCCTAACCCTAACTGCTGCTGATATCATGCTTAACTCTAACCCTAACTGCTGCTGATATCATGCTTATCCCTAACTGCTGCTGATATCATGCTTAACTCTAACTCTAACTGCTGCTGATATCATGCTTATCCCTAACAGCTGCTGATATCATGCTTAAATCTAACCCTAACTGCTGCTGATATCATGCTTATCCTTAACTGCTGCTGATATCACGCTTATCCCTAACTGCTGCTGATATCATGCTTATCCCTAACTGCTGCTGATATCATGTTTACCCCTAACTGCTGCTGATATCATGCTTATCCCTAACCCTAACTGCTGCTGATATCATGCTTATCCCTAACCTAACTGCTGCTGATATCATGCTTAACTCTAACCCTAACTGCTGCTGATATCATGCTTAAGTTTAACCCTAACTGCTGCTGATATCATGCTTATCCCTAACTGCTGCTGATATCATGCTTAACTCGAACCCTAACTGCTGCTGATATCATGCTTAAGTCTAACCCTAACTGCTGCTGATATCATGCTTATCCCTAACTGCTGCTGATATCATGCTTATCCCTAACTGCTGCTGATATCATGCTTAACTCTAACTCTAACTGCTGCTGATATCATGCTTAAGTCTAACCCTAACTGCTGCTGATATCATGCTTATCCCTAACTGCTGCTGATATCATGCTTAACTCTAACCCTAACTGCTGCTGATATCATGCTTATCCCTAACTGCTGCTGATATCATGCTTAACTCTAACTCTAACTGCTGCTGATATCATGCTTAACTCTAACTCTAACTGCTGCTGATATCATGCTTTTAACTCTAACTCTAACTGCTGCTGATATCATGCTTAACTCTAACTCGAACTGCTGCTGATATCATGCTTATCCCTAACTGCTGCTGATATCATGCTTAACCCGAACTGCTGCTGATATCATGCTTAACCCTAACCCTAACTGCTGCTGATATCATGCTTAACCCTAACCTAACTGCTGCTGATATCATGCTTAACTCTAACCCTAACTGCTGCTGATATCATGCTTAACCCTAACCCTAACTGCTGCTGATATCATGCTTAACCCTAACCTAACTGCTGCTGATATCATGCTTAACTCTAACCCTAACTGCTGCTGATATCATGCTTGCTAAGTGTTGGGACCACTGAGACACAATGTTATGATGAAATGGCATGTAATGTTAAAACATCTTACAAATAAATGTCTCTCTCATTGTATAATTTACTAGGTTAGAAGAAACATCTACTTGCCAGTTCTTATGAATCATTTGTTAGTCTGTCAAGGCATTTTGGGAATTTGATGATTTTGGATGTATATGTACTAACTGTGTAGAGCAAGTTTGAGTGAGCAAATGCATGAATGTGATGCTTATGTGTGTGTGTGTACCTATGTTTGTATTTTATGTATCGTGCGTGTGCGTCTGCGTGCGTGTGTGTTCTTGCATGCATCTGTGTGTGTGTGTGTGATTTCACAGTCCCTCTGTGTCTCTCTCTGTACAGAGTGGATAGAGGAGCACTCCTCAGCTGGTGCTCCCCTGGCCAACTATGCCAATAACCACCTAGAGACGTACCGCGACCCGCAGGTCCCGCCCCCGCTGCCCCCTGCTCCGGGAGGGGCCAAACGTGAGTGGGGTTACACCTAAAGGATTCTACCTGGATCCAAAAAGGGTTCTTCAAAGGGTTCTCCTATGGGGACAGCCGAAGAACCCTTTTAGGTTCTAGATATCACCTTTTTTTTCTAAGAGTGTAGCAATGAGTAAGTGGAGCAGACACGGTGCGCTCGCGCTGTAAGGGGACATCGGCTGCGCTGATAGACAGACTTGATCATCTCTCCATCAGTAGACAACGTGAGACACATTTGATAGAAGTACCGAAAGTAACAGTTCTAGTATCGAAAAAGAAACACATTTTCCGTATACCGTGCAACACACACGTTCAATACCAGGATCTGGTCTACAACAGACGTCTGACTCGCAATCATACAGTATATACCCTTAATGTACACTTCCAGTGCCCACACATGCATGACCAGGCACAGACCAGGCGACCCTCATGATCAAGGGTTACCATATAATGTCATTAACCTGTCTATCAGCCCACACGTTCTGTAAAGCTCTGTCACGTTCGTCATAATGAATGGACCAAGGCGCAGCGTGCGTAGAGTTCCACATATTTTAATAAATCGAAACTCACCAAACAAAACAAACAAGCACACACGAAACGTGACGTTCTGGCCTGTCCGCAGGCAGCTACACAAACACAAGATCCCACAAACACAATGGGGAAAATGGCTACCTAAATATGATCCCCAATCAGAGACAACGATAAACAGCTGCCTCTGATTGGGAACCATATCAGGCCGAAATAGAATTATAATTCCCCTAGATAACCCACCCTAGTCATTGTCACGCCCCAACCACCATAGAGAATAAACAGCTCTCTATGGTCAGGGCGTGACAAGCTCTATGTATTTCAACTAGCTATGACTCATTCATCATTGATGGATCACTAGGAAATGTATATTAAGCATTCTCTCCTGGCAACCACTTGACTATTTTCACTGATTAAAGAAATGGTGATCAATTTAATAAATACAGTATATGGATGCTAAGGTTGGTGGATAGACAGACAGACAAACAGTGCCTTCAGAAAGTGTTCAAACCCCTTGACTTTTCCCACATTCTGTTGTGTTATAGCCTGAATTTAAAAAGGTTTACATTTAGATTTTTGGTCACTGGCCTAGACACAGTACCCCAATAATGTCAAAGTGAAACTGAAACAAGTGAAACAAATTAATTTAAAAAAATATATCTAAAATGTCTTGAGTCAATAAGTATTTAACCCCTTATGTCAAGCCTAAATACGTTCAGGAGTAAATGTGTGAATGTGCTTAACAAGCCACATAATAAGTTGCATGGACTCACTCCGTGTGCAATAATAGGGTTTAACATGATTTTTTGAATGACTCTCTCATCTCTGTACCCCACACATAACATTATCTGCAAGATCCCTCAGTCGAGCAGTGAATTTCTAACACAGATTCAATCACAAAGACCAGGGAGGTTTTCCAATGCCTCACAAAGAAGAGAACCTATTGCTAGATGGGTAAAAATACAAAACGCAGAGATTAAATATCCCTTTGAGCATGGTGAAGTTATTCATTTGGCTATGGATGGTGTATCAATACACCCAGTCACTACAAAAATACAGTCGTCCTTCCTAACTCGATTGCCGAAGAGGAAGGAAATCACTCAGGGATTTCACAATGAGGAAAATTGTGACCTTTATAACAGTTACATAGTTTAATGGCTGTGATAGGAGAAAACAGAGAATGGATCAACAACATTGTAGTTACTCCACAATACTAATGAAAACAAGGAAGCCTGTACAGAATACAAATATTCCAAAACATGCATCCTGTTTGCATCAAGGCACTAAAGTACTACTGCAACAAATGTGGCAAAGCAAATCACTTTTTGTCCTGAATACAAAGTGTTACGTTTGGGGCAAATTCAATGCAACACAAAACTGAGTACCACTCTCCATATTTTCTGAATCATGTTATGTGTATGCTTGTAATGGTTAAGGAATGGGGTAGTTTTGAAGATAAAAATAAATGGAATAGAGCTAAGCACAGGCACAATCTTAAAGGAAAACCTTTCCACCAGACACTGGGAGATTAATTCACCTTTCAGCAGGACAACAACCTAAAACACAAGGCCAAATATACACTGGAGTTTTTTACCAAGAAGATAGTGAATGTTCCCGAATTGCCGAGTTACAGTTTTGACTTAAATTTACTTGAAATCTATGGCAAGACCTGAAAATGGTTGTGATCAACAATCAATTTGACAAAGCTGGAAGAATCTTGATAACAATAATGGGAAAATGTTGCGCAATCTAGGTGTGGAAAGCTCTTACATACTCACTCAGAAAGACTCACAGTTGTAATCACTGCCAAAGGTGCTCCTACAAAGTATTGACTCAGGGGTGTGAATACTTGCGTATTTAATTTTCATAAAATTTGTCATGGGGTATTGTGTGTGTAGATGGGTGAGGAAAAACACTTATTTTTTTTAACATTTTGAATTCAGGCTGTAACACAACAAAATGTGGAATAAGTCAAGGGGTATAAATGTTTTCTGAAGGCATAGGTAGACAAATAATGTGAAGTAATATATGACTAACTGACCCATACAGGCAGACAGTCAGGCCGACAGTCAGACAGAGATATTTAAATGTTCCAAATAATGTTCCTTTCCCTGTGTTCTCTAGGAGGGAAGCCATTCTTCACACGGAACCCAGCGGAGTTGAAGGGAACTTTCATCAACACCAAACTGAAGAAGAGCCGCCGCGGATTCGGCTTCACCGTAGTTGGGGGCGACGAGCCGGATGAGTTCCTGCAGATCAAGAGTTTAGTCCTGGACGGTCCTGCTGCTGTGGATGGGAAGATGGAGACAGGTGCAGTACACCGCTTCAGCCCACCGAGGGCACTGTTTTGCACCATTTATACAGAAAGCATTTGCCCCATTCCTATGGGGGTTGAAGTGATTGTGTAAGCTAAGAGTTAAACATATAGGGGCCATACAGAATGTCACGATATTTGCACCCTACATAGTACATTACTTGTATTACTTACTGTGCTACTAACTGTGTTACTAATGTGCTTGTAATCCTGTTACTGTATTACTAACTGTCCTCTCCGTCTCCCTCCGTCCCCTCCTGTAGGTGACGTGATAGTGAGTGTGAACGACACCATCGTTCTGGGCTACACCCACGCCCAGGTGGTGAAGATTTTCCAGTCCATCCCGATCGGCTCCATGGTGGACCTGGCCCTGTGCCGCGGCTACCCCCTGCCCTTTGACCCTGACGACCCCAACACCAGCCTGGTGACCTCCGTGGCCATCCTGGACAAGGAGCCCATCATCGTCAATGGCCAGGAGAGCCACGACTCTCCGTCCAGCCACGGCAGTCAGACCGGAGGGCCTGTTAACGGGATGAGGGAGCCGCGGGCCCACAGTCCCTCAGCAGAGGTGGTGTCCAACGGCTCTCACGGCTACTCCTCCAGCGACGTGGTCACCCTGGCATCATCCATCGCTGGGCAGCCAGAGCTGATCACAGTGCACATGGAGAAAGGCGATAAGGGCTTTGGATTCACCATCGCTGACAGCCTGACGGGAGGGGGTCAGAGGGTGAAGCAGATCGTGGATTACCCCCGCTGCAGGGGCCTGAAGGAGTCAGACATTCTGATGGAGGTGAACAAGAGGAATGTCCAGAACATGAGCCACAACCAGGTGGTGGACCTGCTCAGCAAGTGTCCCAGAGGGAGCGAGGTCACCATGCTGGTGCAGAGAGGTACGTAGTCCACTGATCATGGACAGGAGGGAGGCAAAGGAGAAAAGGGATGGAGAGATGGGATCAAGATGTGTCTGGTCATGCTGATATGTCAACCGCCCAGAAGGGAGGGGGAAGGATGGCTGTGTGTCACCAGAAAAGGCATAGTGTCTGGCTAGCAGCATGAATAGCTAAGATGAAGGGAAAGAGTGAGTAAGTGGATGAATGAAGGAGGGAGTGGGTGTAACTTTGAGAAGGAGTGTGAGCTGAAGAGAGTAGGTGATCAGATGCGTGAGGGCAGGATTGGGTGGTAGGGTGGAGAGCAGGGGCAGGATGGAGGAAGAGACAGAGAAGATGAGAGCGTTAGGTCAGGGTCTCTTATCTGTCATGAATATGGATGGGAAGTGACTCCGCTGAGACGCCGCTAGTCTCCGTGTGTTCTTTCAGGCCCTCCTGCCTTTCTCTCTCTCGTCTTTTTCTATTTCACTTATTATTTTTCACTGGTCTCTAGCTCTCAAACTTTTTTTTCTCTCACTTTATCCTTCACATATTCTTTCTCACTTTGTATCTCCTTCTTACGCAATCTTTCTCACCCTCTGTCTTCATCTCTGGCTCTGTGTTTGCGTTGCTTCGGGAATTATTGGGTGTGTTAATGGTGAGAGGGCTCAGTCAAAGACGCTGTCTTACTCTGATGAAAGTGTCTTGTTTTTCAATTACCATGGGAGAGAGAGAAAGAAATTGGAAAAGAGATAAAGAGTAGAACACAGGGTAAGGTGGGGTGAAAGGAGAGGAAGGCATAGGTAAAGCGATACATAGAAGAGAGAACAGCCATTGATTCTGATTAGAGGAATAAGTGAATGGGAGGCAGAGCTAGTCGAGGCCATTAGCAGCAGAAGAGCTGTTTTCACACATCATTAATGTCTATGATTGACCTTCCTCTGTCACTACAACCTAGACCATCTTTCCAACATGAATAACCACTGGAGATTAAACATAATAGGCCTGATCAAAAACCTTGGTAGAGGTATGAAGTTGAACCTATAGGTGCATGTATACAGTCGTGGCCAAAAGTTTTGAGAATGACACAAATATAAATTTTCACAAAGTTTGATGCATCAGTGTCTTTAGATATTTTTGTCAGATGTTACCATGGAATACTGAAGTATAATTACAAGCATTTCATACATGTCAAAGGCTTTTATTGACAATTACATGAAGTTGATGCAAAGAGTCAATATTTGCAGTGTTGACCCTTCATTTTCAAGACCTCTGCAATCCGCCCTGGCATGCTGTCAATTAACTTCTGGGCCACATCCTGACTGATGGCAGCCCATTCTTGCATAATCAATGCTTGGAGTTTGTCAGAATTTGTGGGTTTTTGTTTGTTCACCCGCCTCTTGAGGACTGACCACAAGTTCTCAATGGGATTAAGGTCTGGTGGGTTTCCTGGCCATGGACCCAAAATATCGACATTTTGTTCCCCAAGCCACTTAGTTATCACTTTTTCCTTATGGCAAGGTGCTCCATCATGCTGGAAAAGGCATTGTTCGTCACCAAACTGTTCCTGAATGGTTGGGAGAAGTTGCTCTCGGAGGATGTGTTGGTACCATTCTTTATTCATGGCTGTGTTCTTAGGCAAAATTGTGAGTGAGCCCACTCCCTTGGCTGAGAAGCAACCCCACACACGAATGGTCTCAGGATGCTTTACTGTTGGCATGACACAGGACTGATGGTAGCGCTCACCTTGTCTTCTCCGGATAAGCTTTTTTCCGGATGCCCCAAACAATCGAAAAGGGGATTCATCAGAGAAAATGACTTTACCCCAGTCCTCAGCAGTCCAATCCCTGTACCTTTTGCAGAATATCAGTCTGTCCCTGATGTTTTTCCTGGAGAGAAGTGGCTTCTTTGCTGCCCTTCTTGACACCAGGCCATCCTCCAAAAGTCTTTGCTTCACTGTGCGTGCAGATGCACTCACACCTGCCTGCTTCCATTCCTGAGAAAGCTCTGTACTGGTGGTGCCCCGATCCCGCAGCTGAATCAACTTTAGGAGACAGTCCTGGCGCTTGCTGGACTTTCTTGGGCGCCCTGAAGCCTTCTTCACAACAATTGAACCGCTCTCCTTGAAGTTCTTGATGATCTGATAAATGGTTGATTTAGGTGCAATCTTACTGGCAGCAATATCCTTGCCTGTGAAGCCCTTTTTGTGCAAAGCAATGATGACGGCACGTGTTTCCTTGCAGGTAACCATGATTGACAGAGGAAAAACAATGATTCCAAGCACCACCCTCCTTTTGAAGCTTCCAGTCTGTTATTCGAACTCAATCAGCATGACAGAGTGATCTCCAGCCTTGTCCTCGTCAACACTCACACCTGTGTTAACGAGAGAATCACTGACGATGAGGTCAGCTGGTCCTTCTGTGGCAGGGCTGAAATGCAGTGGAAATGTTTTTTGGGGATTCAGTTAATTTGCATGGCAAAGAGGGACTTTGCAATTAATTGCAATTCATCTGATCACTCTTCATAACATTCTGGAGTACATGCAAATTGCCATCATACAACTGAGGCCGCAGACTTTGTGAAAATTTATATTTGTGTCATTCTCAAAGTTTTTGGCCACGACTGTACTCTAAAACCTTACTCAACAGCGTTCTTACACTACCGTGTTAAAATAATTTGTTACGTTTTTTGCGAGGCAAGAGAAAGAGACAAACTGTTAATAGCAACCACCATCCATACAGTTTGTAGAAAGATGCTTATATGGGTTCAGCCCCCATAGTTGGTGAAATTGCTAACCCTGCCCTAGATCCCTATTAGCTGAGGGTGGGGATATGCAGGCGGCATCAATTATGGTTTCTAATGAGTTGACCTTGTGTGCCTGGGCTGAAATGACAGTGCTGCATTGTGTTAAATGTCTGCATCATTATTGGCCTCTCCCTTAGCGTAGAAGGCAGGTGACCGTTACACTAGACCCAGGTCAGGTCCTTGGTCAGTTTCCTGCTGATGAGGTACTGAGAAACTGTGGGCTTGTGTTAACTTTGTTATGGAGGATCGGATTGTCTTTGAGGCTATGAGCAGGTCAGCAGAGCAGCAGATTGATGATGTCGGTGAGTAGGGAGCTGCAGCTGTCTGGCTGGCTGTCAGAGGAGGAGGATGCAGTGACCTTTCTGGTGATTAGGATTCATAATGCCTCATAAACCACAACAAACAACACCTTTAGAGGACCAGAGGATGGGAGGAGGGGGAAGGAGGAGGATAGGGTTGTCGGGAAAGAGAATAAGAGGGAGGAGTCAAAGATGGGGAATGTCCAAGGTGTATGTGTTTAGAGAGGAGAGTGAAGAGGAAAGGAGGTAGAGGAGGCGGATAAGGTGATGAGAGAAAGGGAGGAGGAGGAGACTCAACAAGGCTCAATGGCAGGGTCCAAAATCTGGCTTGCTTACTCAGGGTTCAAGACTAACTTTTTCCGCTGGTGGCACTGATGCTTCCAACTTTTTCACTTGATGGCACCAGCAAATTATTTGGTCACACAATGTGTCAGAACCAGGCTAATAATGACTAGCCATATTTAAAATTAGCATGGCTTTGCTGGGCTTGACATTCAGGTAAATTTGCCAGTGGCACATCGGGCCATTGCCAACTGAAAGATACTGGCCTGAATAAAAAGAATACTGTACTGGGAAAGTGAATTATGTTATCTTTAATTTGCGGGCTGAGCAAGTAGCCTATAGCCTATAACGACCTACCCTTCATACACAAATAATTACATTTGAACTTGACAATATCATATTTACATTGATTGTTTGGAGGAAAATGTTTAACCTTTGCACAATCATAAAAAAGGTGTTATTGTTAGCAATAGTCACTAAAGTTGTATAAAATCTGTTTTATCTTTTGGTAAATTTTTCCCGGTTTCTGAGTTTTCCTAATTTGTTTAGGTTTTCACTATCAAAATTACACTTTATTTTATAGAATTGTTTTTAAAAATCTGATGTTTTAAGTCCACAACAATGCTTAAAAAACACATCAGGAGACCACTTGATGTCGGGGAACAATAAACCGTTGTGTTTGGGTAGCAGTGTTTTTGTACTGTACAATGTACAGTGTAGGCTACATGTGATAGTAGAGTTTGCTAAACAATGCCCCTTGACACAAATCATCATGATATCATTCTGCCACGTAGGCCTATTTTTTTATCAACATTTAATTGGGAAGTTTTTTGTGGGGAAAGCCTTAGAAAACAGCACATTACAGTTAAAAAGAATCCTAGAGTGCCAGCTAAAGACTTACAGAAATCTCTGGAACATGTTAACATCTCTGATGAGTCTACGATACGTAAAACACTAAACATTGCTGAAGTTTGCAAAAGTGAACCTGGATGTTCCACAGCGCTACTGGCAAAATATTCTGTGGACAGATGAAACTACAGTTGAGTTGTTTGGAAGGAACACACAACACTGTGTGGAGAAAAAAAGGCACAGCACACCAACATCAAAACCTCATCCCAACTGTAAAGTATGGTGGAGGAAGCATAAGGTGCCCACAGTTAACTACCTGCTACTCAGGCCCTAATGCTAGGATATGCATATTATGATTATATTTGGATAGAAAACACTCTGAAGTTTCTAAAACTGTTTGAATGATGTCTGTGAGTATAACAGAACTCATATGGGATTTGTAGTTTTTCAACTCATCTCCTATCGAATATACAGTGGGATATTGCACTTCCTAAAGCTTCCACTAGATGTCAACAGTCTTTAGAACCTTGTGTGATGCTTCTACTGTGAAGGAGGGGGAATAAGGGCTCTTTGAGTTAGGGGTCTGGCAGAGTGCCATGAGCTGACTATGCGCGTTCACGTGAGAGTTAGCTTTGCGTTAAAAACATCCTAAAGATTGATTCTATACATCATTTGACATGTTTCTACGGACTGTAATGGAACATTTGGACAATTTGGGACGGCCCAGTAGGAGGATCCGAACTTGAAAGCCGCCGCAGCCCAAGTAATAGCGGTGGATGGACAGCTACTTCCGGGGGTGAGTGACTGGCGATACCCCCATTTCCAAATCAAGAATAACCTTTTTTATCAGGTGTCACACCAACAGTGGGAACTTCGAGAGGTATTGTTGCTGCCCCGGCGGTACGTGGGAACCGTTCATCAGCTGGCCCACACCCACCTGTTTGAGGCGCACCTGGGATTGGAGAAGACCCAGGAACGGATCGCCGCCCGGTTCCACTGGCACGTGATGAGGAGGACCATGGAAGACTACTGTCGCAGCTGCCCGGAGTGTCAACTCACGGCCCCGAAAGCCCACTTCCGAAGCCCATTGTTCCCCCTACCGATCATCGGGGTGCCCTTTGAAGGCATCGCCATGGACATAGTGGGACCCCTGGTAAAAACAGCCCGAGGACACCGGTACATCCTGGTGATAGTAGATTATGCCACCCGGTATCCCGAGGCCATTCCACAACGGGCGGCTGTATCCAAGGGAATTGCCCGGGAGCTGTTCCACCTCTTTAGCCGGGTGGGCATCCCGAACGAGATCTTGACCGACCAAGGTACGGTGTTTATGAAAGTTGTGTGTCCTCCTGCAGATCAAGCAGATCCAGACCTCCATTTTTCACCCGCAGACGGATGGGCTCGTCGAGCGCTTTAGTAGAACGCTCAAACAGATGCTGCGGAAGGTCATCGAGCAGGACGGGAAGAACTGGGACCAGCTACTACCCCACCTAATGTTCTCAATCCGAGAAGTACCCCAATCCTCCACTGGGCTTTCCCCGTTCAAACTCCTCTACGGGAGGCCACGCGGCCTACTGGACCTCGCAAAGGAGGTGTGGGAAGCCCAACCGACCCCATTACGCAGCGTGGTAGAGCACATGAAGGCGATAAGGGAGCGGATGCCAGACATATGGAGAAGGCCCAACGCGCCCAAGCCCAGGTCTACAATCGGGGAGCCCAGCCCCCAGAATTCCAGGTGAGAGACAGGGTGCTGGTCCTAATCCCCACGGCCGAAAGTAAGTTCCTGGCAACATGGCACGGACCATAGGAGGTGGTCGAGAAGATGGGACCTGTCAATTACCGCGTACGTCAACCGGGGAGACAGAAACCTCAGAAGTGGCACGAGAGGACAGTCTTGGCCGTGTACATCACTGGGAACGAACTCCCTGCCATTCAGGACCTCTGTACCAGGCGGTGTCAGAGGAAGGCTCTAAAAATTGTCAAAGACTCCAGCCACCCAAGTCATAGACTGTTCTCTCTGCTACTGCCCAGCAAGCGGTACCGGAGTGCCACGTCTGTGACCAAAAGGCACCTGAACAGCTTCTACCCCCAAGCCCAATCAAAAGGCCTCCCGGACAATTTACATTGACCCCCTTTATTATTTATTTGTTTATTTATTTATCTTAATTGTTTTTGCGCTGACTCCCTTGCAATGGCTATATGCACACTCACTGAAATCTACCCAATGTCACAATCGTTATATGGTGGAAGAGAGGAGGACCAAGGTGCAGCGTGATAACAATACATCTTCTTTTAATAAAGTGAAACGAAGAACACTATACAAATTAACAAAACAACAAACGAACGAACGTGACGCTATATACAAATAGTGCTGACACAAAACACTACAACATAGACAATCACCCACGAACTACCTAATGAATATGGCTGCCTAAATATGGTTCCCAATCAGAGACAACGAGACAGCTGTCTCTAATTGAGAACCAATCTAGGCAACCATAGACATACATACACCTAGACTAGACACTGCCCCATAAACATACAAAACCCCTAGACAATACAAAACACATACATCCCCCATGTCACATCCTGACATAACTAAAATAATAAAGAAAACAAAGATAACTAAGGCCAGGGCGTGACACCCAAACACTCACATTTATTACAGTGACACTCCAACACAAGTCGGAAGTTTACATACACCTAGGTTGGAGGCATTAAAACTTGTTTTTCAACCACTCCACAAATTTCTTGTTAAGAAACTATAGTTTTGGCAAGTCGGTTAGGACATCTACTTTGTGCATGACACAAGTCATTTTTCCAACAACTGTTAACAGACAGATTATTTCACTTAGAGTTGTCACGCCCTGACCATAGAGAGCCTTTTATTCTCTATGTTGGTTAGGTCAGGGTGTGACTAGGGTGGGTTATCTAGGTTGTTTTATGTCTATGTTGGCCTGGTATGGTTCCCAATCAGAGGCAGCTGTTTATCGTTGTCTCTGATTGGGGATCAAATATAGGCATCCATTTCCCCACAGTTTTTTTGTGGGATCGTGTTTTGAGTCAGTGCATGTGGCACCTCTGTACTGCACGGTCGATGTTGGTTTCTTGTTTTGTTTTTAAGTTTCACAAAATAAAAGATGTGGAACTCAGAGCACGCTGCGCCTTGGTCCGTTTATTCTACAGACGATCATAACAAGAATTCACTGCATCACAATTCCAGTGGGTCAGAAGTTTACATTCACTAAGTTGACTGTGACTTTAAACAGCTTGGAAAATTCCAAGAAATTATGTAAAGGCTTTAGAAGCTTCTGATTGGCTAATTGACATAATTTGAGTCAATTGGAGGTGTACCTGTGGATGTATTGCAAGGCCTACCTTCAAACTCAGTGCCTCTTTGCTTGACATCATCGGAAAATCAAAAGAAATCAGCCAATCAGCCCCCAAAAATTGTAGACCTCCACAAGTCTGGTTCATCCTTAGGTGCAATTTCCAAAAGCCTGAAGGTACCATGTTCATCTGTAAAAACAATAGCATGCAGGTATAAACACCATGGGACCACGCAGCTGTCATACCGCTCAGGAAGGAGACGCGTTCTGTCTCCTAGAGATGAACGTACCTTCGTGCGAAAGTGCAAATCAATCCCAGAACAACAGCAAAGGACCTTGTGAAGATGCTGGAGGAAACAGGTACAAAAGTAACAATATCCACAGTAAAACGAGTCCTATATCGACATAACCTGAGAGGCCGCTCAGCAAGAAAGAAGCCACTGCTCCAAAACCGCCATAAAAATTCCAGACTACGGTTTGCAACTGCACATGGGGACAAAGATCGTACTTTTTGGAGAAATTTCTTCAGGTCTGAAAAAAATATAACTGTTTGGCCAAAATGACCATTATGTTTGGAGGAAAAAGGGGGAGGCTTGCAAGCCGAATAACACCATCCCAACCGTGAATCACGGGGGTGGCAGCATCATGTTGTGGGAGTGCTTTGCTGCAGGAGGGACTTGTTCACTTCACAAAATAGATGGCATCATGAGGTAGGAAAATTATGTGGATATATTGAAGCAACATCTCAAGACATCAGTCAGGAAGTTAAAGCTTGGTCACAAATGGGTCTTCCAAATGGACAATGACCCCAAGCATACTTCCAAAGTTGTGGCAAAATGGCTTAAGGACAACAAAGTCAAGGTATTGGAGTGGCCATCACAAAGCCCTGACCACAATCCTATAGAGAATTTGTGGGCAGAACTGAAAAAGTGTGTGCAAGCAAGGAGGCCTACAAACCTGACTCAGTTACACCAGCTCTGTCAGGAGGAATAGGCCAAAATTAACCCAACTTATTGTGGGAAGCTTGTGGAAGGCTAGCCAAAAAATTTGACCCAAGTTAAACAATTTAAATGCAATGCTACCAAATACTAATTGAATGTATGTAAACTTCTGACCCACTGGGAATATGATGAAAGACATAAAAGCTGAAATAAATCATTCTCTCTACTATTATTCTGACATTTCATATTATTAAAATAAAGTGGTGATCCTAACTGACCTAAGAAAGGGAATCTTTACTATGATTACATGTCAGTAATTGTAAAAAACAGATTTTGAATGTATTTGGCTAACGTTTATGTAAACTTCCGACTTCAACTGTACGTTCATACATCCAAAACAAAACACACACACACACACACACACACACACACACACACACACACACACACACACACACACACACACACACACACACACACACACACACACACACACACACACACACACACACACAAATGAATATTCACACCACACTCACACATAGACACATTTTCACACTTCACATGTGCTGCTGCTACTCTGTTTATTATATATCCTGATTGCCTAGTCACTTTTACCCCTGCACATTGACTCGGTACTGGTACTGCTTGCGTATACCCTCGTTCTTGTTTTTATTGTGTTGCTATTTCCTTTTTTATTGATTAACTATTTTCTTACTTTTTAACTCTGCATTGTTGGGAATGGGCTGTAAAGTCTACACATGTTGTATTCGGCACATGTGACCAATACAATTAGATGTGATTTGATCTGTGAGTCATCAATCTGTTCTGAGAGTGAGTGAGATGACTGAAAGCACAATGCCACAAGAAACATACAAGAGATGTGCATCATGGCGTCAAATCAATACCTTCACAACCAGCAGTTGTGAAGGTATGCAGACAACAGCCATACATCCAGCATCCTCTATCACTTGGTCTAGTTTGAGTGAAGACTCTGGTTTGGATACTGAACGTCTCTATTAAAACGACTGCTAAGATAGCTGTCTTACCTTGTCAAAAAGAGCCGTTAGCATTATTAGAGATGTGCCATGTCATGGTCATCCCTAAACATTGCCAGAGAACTGTTTATGATAATACAACACTTCAGCATTATTAGAGATGTGCCATGATGTCATAGTCATCCCTAAACATTGCCAGAGAACTGTTTATGATAATACAACACTTCAGCATTATTAGAGATGTGCCATGATGTCATAGTCATCCCTAAACATTGTCAGAAATCTGTTTTATGTGTTTATGATGATACAACACTTCAGCATTATTAGAGATGTGCCATGATGACATAGTCATCCATAAACATTATCAGAAAAATGTTTATGATGATACAACACTTCAGCATTATTAGAGATGTGCCATGCCATAATCATCTCTAAAAATTGCCAGAAATGTTTTTATGATGATACAGCAGTTCAGCATTATTAGAGATGTGTCATGTCGTAGTCATCCCCAAACATTCCCAGAAAACTGTTTATAATGATAAACAGTTGTGTCATGATGTCATACTCATCCCTAAACATTGCCAGAAAACTGTTTATGACGATACAACACTTCAGCATTATTAGAGATGTGCCATGATGTCATAGTCATCCCTAAACATTCCCAGAAAACTGTTTATGATGATAAACAGTTGTGTCATGATGTCATACTCATCCCTTAACATTGCCAGAAATGTTTTTATGATGATACAACAATTCAGCATTATTAGAAATGTACCATGATGTCATAGTCATCCCTAAACATTGCCAGAAATGTTTATGATGATACAACAATTCAGAATTATTAGAGATGTGCCATGTCATAGTCATCCCTAAACATTGCCAGAAAACGGTTTATGATGATAAACACTTCAGCATTAGAGATGTGCCATGATGTCATAGTCATCCCTAAACATTGCCAGAGAACTGTTTATGATGATACAACACTTCAGCATTATTAGAGATGTGCCATGATGTCATAGTCATCCCTAAACATTGCCAGAGAACTGTTTATGATGATACAACACCTCAGCATTATTAGAGATGTGCCATGATGTCATAGTCATCCCTAAACATTGCCAGAGAACTGTTTATGATGATACAACACCTCAGCATTATTAGAGATGTGCCATGATGTCATAGTCATCCCTAAACATTGCCAGAGAACTGTTTATGATGATACAACACTTCAGCATTATTAGAAATGTACCATGATGTCATAGTCATCCCTAAACATTGCCAGAAATGTTTATGATGATACAACAATTCAGAATTATTAGAGATGTGCCATGTCATAGTCATCCCTAAACATTGCCAGAAAACGGTTTATGATGATAAACACTTCAGCATTAGAGATGTGCCATGATGTCATAGTCATCCCTAAACATTGCCAGAGAACTGTTTATGATGATACAACACTTCAGCATTATTAGAGATGTGCCATGATGTCATAGTCATCCCTAAACATTGCCAGAGAACTGTTTATGATGATACAACACCTCGGCATTATTAGAGATGTGCCATGATGTCATAGTCATCCCTAAACATTGTCAGAAAACTGTTTATGATGATACAAAACCTCGGCATTATTAGAGATGTGCCATGATGTCATAGTCATCCCTAAACATTGTCAGAAATCTGTTTTATGTGTTTATGATGATACAACACTTCAGCATTATTAGAGATGTGCCATGATGACATAGTCATCCATAAACATTATCAGAAAAATGTTTATGATGATACAACACTTCAGCATTATTAGAGATGTGCCATGCCATAATCATCTCTAAAAATTGCCAGAAATGTTTTTATGATGATACAGCAGTTCAGCATTATTAGAGATGTGTCATGTCGTAGTCATCCCCAAACATTCCCAGAAAACTGTTTATAATGATAAACAGTTGTGTCATGATGTCATACTCATCCCTAAACATTGCCAGAAAACTGTTTATGACGATACAACACTTCAGCATTATTAGAGATGTGCCATGATGTCATAGTCATCCCTAAACATTCCCAGAAAACTGTTTATGATGATAAACAGTTGTGTCATGATGTCATACTCATCCCTTAACATTGCCAGAAATGTTTTTATGATGATACAACAATTCAGCATTATTAGAAATGTACCATGATGTCATAGTCATCCCTAAACATTGCCAGAAATGTTTATGATGATACAACAATTCAGAATTATTAGAGATGTGCCATGTCATAGTCATCCCTAAACATTGCCAGAAAACGGTTTATGATGATAAACACTTCAGCATTAGAGATGTGCCATGATGTCATAGTCATCCCTAAACATTGCCAGAGAACTGTTTATGATGATACAACACTTCAGCATTATTAGAGATGTGCCATGATGTCATAGTCATCCCTAAACATTGCCAGAGAACTGTTTATGATAATACAACACTTCAGCATTATTAGAGATGTGCCATGATGTCATAGTCATCCCTAAACATTGTCAGAAATCTGTTTTATGTGTTTATGATGATACAACACTTCAGTATTATTAGAGATGTGCCATGATGACATAGTCATCCATAAACATTATCAGAAAAATGTTTATGATGATACAACACTTCAGCATTATTAGAGATGTGCCATGCCATAATCATCTCTAAAAATTGCCAGAAATGTTTTTATGATGATACAGCAGTTCAGCATTATTAGAGATGTGTCATGTCGTAGTCATCCCCAAACATTCCCAGAAAACTGTTTATGATGATAAACAGTTGTGTCATGATGTCATACTCATCCCTTAACATTGCCAGAAAGGTTTTTATGATGATACAACAATTCAGCATTATTAGAAATGTACCATGATGTCATAGTCATCCCTAAACATTGCCAGAAATGTTTATGATGATACAACAATTCAGAATTATTAGAGATGTGCCATGTCATAGTCATCCCTAAACATTGCCAGAAAACGGTTTATGATGATAAACACTTCAGCATTAGAGATGTGCCATGATGTCATAGTCATCCCTAAACATTGCCAGAGAACTGTTTATGATGATACAACACTTCAGCATTATTAGAGATGTGCCATGATGTCATAGTCATCCCTAAACATTGCCAGAGAACTGTTTATGATGATACAACACCTCAGCATTATTAGAGATGTGCCATGATGTCATAGTCATCCCTAAACATTGCCAGAGAACTGTTTATGATGATACAACACCTCAGCATTATTAGAGATGTGCCATGATGTCATAGTCATCCCTAAACATTGCCAGAGAACTGTTTATGATGATACAACACTTCAGCATTATTAGAGATGTGCCATGATGTCATAGTCATCCCTAAACATTGCCAGAGAACTGTTTATGATGATACAACACCTCGGCATTATTAGAGATGTGCCATGATGTCATAGTCATCCCTAAACATTGTCAGAAAACTGTTTATGACGATACAACACTTCAGCATTATTAGAGATGTGCCATGATGTCATAGTCATCCCTAAACATTCCCAGAAAACTGTTTATGATGATAAACAGTTGTGTCATGATGTCATACTCATCCCTTAACATTGCCAGAAATGTTTTTATGATGATACAACAATTCAGCATTATTAGAAATGTACCATGATGTCATAGTCATCCCTAAACATTGCCAGAAATGTTTATGATGATACAACAATTCAGAATTATTAGAGATGTGCCATGTCATAGTCATCCCTAAACATTGCCAGAAAACGGTTTATGATGATAAACACTTCAGCATTAGAGATGTGCCATGATGTCATAGTCATCCCTAAACATTGCCAGAGAACTGTTTATGATGATACAACACTTCAGCATTATTAGAGATGTGCCATGATGTCATAGTCATCCCTAAACATTGCCAGAGAACTGTTTATGATAATACAACACTTCAGCATTATTAGAGATGTGCCATGATGTCATAGTCATCCCTAAACATTGTCAGAAATCTGTTTTATGTGTTTATGATGATACAACACTTCAGTATTATTAGAGATGTGCCATGATGACATAGTCATCCATAAACATTATCAGAAAAATGTTTATGATGATACAACACTTCAGCATTATTAGAGATGTGCCATGCCATAATCATCTCTAAAAATTGCCAGAAATGTTTTTATGATGATACAGCAGTTCAGCATTATTAGAGATGTGTCATGTCGTAGTCATCCCCAAACATTCCCAGAAAACTGTTTATGATGATAAACAGTTGTGTCATGATGTCATACTCATCCCTTAACATTGCCAGAAAGGTTTTTATGATGATACAACAATTCAGCATTATTAGAAATGTACCATGATGTCATAGTCATCCCTAAACATTGCCAGAAATGTTTATGATGATACAACAATTCAGAATTATTAGAGATGTGCCATGTCATAGTCATCCCTAAACATTGCCAGAAAACGGTTTATGATGATAAACACTTCAGCATTAGAGATGTGCCATGATGTCATAGTCATCCCTAAACATTGCCAGAGAACTGTTTATGATGATACAACACTTCAGCATTATTAGAGATGTGCCATGATGTCATAGTCATCCCTAAACATTGCCAGAGAACTGTTTATGATGATACAACACCTCAGCATTATTAGAGATGTGCCATGATGTCATAGTCATCCCTAAACATTGCCAGAGAACTGTTTATGATGATACAACACCTCAGCATTATTAGAGATGTGCCATGATGTCATAGTCATCCCTAAACATTGCCAGAGAACTGTTTATGATGATACAACACTTCAGCATTATTAGAGATGTGCCATGATGTCATAGTCATCCCTAAACATTGCCAGAGAACTGTTTATGATGATACAACACCTCGGCATTATTAGAGATGTGCCATGATGTCATAGTCATCCCTAAACATTGTCAGAAAACTGTTTATGATGATACAAAACCTCGGCATTATTAGAGATGTGCCATGATGTCATAGTCATCCCTAAACATTGTCAGAAATCTGTTTTATGTGTTTATGATGATACAACACTTCAGCATTATTAGAGATGTGCCATGATGTCATAGTCATCCATAAACATTATCAGAAAACTGTTTATGATGATACAACACTTCAGCATTATTAGAGATGTGCCATGCCATAATCATATCTAAAAATTGCCAGAAATGTTTTTATGATGATACAGCAGTTCAGCATTATTAGAGATGTGTCATGTCGTAGTCATCCCCAAACATTCCCAGAAAACTGTTTATGATGATAAACAGTTGTGTCATGATGTCATACTCATCCCTAAACATTGCCAGAAATGTTTTTATGATGATACAACAATTCAGCATTATTAGAAATGTACCATGATGTCATAGTCATCCCTAAACATTGCCAGAGAACTGTTTATGATGATACAACACTTCAGCATTATTAGAGATGTGCCATGATGTCATAGTCATCCCTAAACATTGCCAGTAATCTGTTTTATGTGTTTATGATGATACAAAACTTCAGCATTATTAGAGATGTGCCATGATGTCATAGTCATCCCTAAACATTGCCAGTAATCTGTTTTATGTGTTTATGATGATACAAAACTTCAGCATTATTAGAGATGTGCCATGATGTCATAGTCATCCCTAAACATTGCCAGAGAACTGTTTATGATGATACAACACCTCAGCATTATTAGAGATGTGCCATGTTGTCATAGTCATCCCTAAACATTGCCAGAGAACTGTTTATGATGATACAACACTTCAGCATTATTAGAGATGTGCCATGATGTCATAGTCATCCCTAAACATTGCCAGAGAACTGTTTATGATGATACAACACCTCAGCATTATTAGAGATGTGCCATGATGTCATAGTCATCCCTAAACATTGCCAGAGAACTGTTTATGATGATACAACACCTCAGCATTATTAGAGATGTGCCATGATGTCATAGTCATCCCTAAACATTGCCAGAGAACTGTTTATGATGATACAACACTTCAGCATTATTAGAGATGTGCCATGATGTCATAGTCATCCCTAAACATTGCCAGAGAACTGTTTATGATGATACAACACCTCGGCATTATTAGAGATGTGCCATGATGTCATAGTCATCCCTAAACATTGTCAGAAAACTGTTTATGATGATACAAAACCTCGGCATTATTAGAGATGTGCCATGATGTCATAGTCATCCCTAAACATTGTCAGAAATCTGTTTTATGTGTTTATGATGATACAACACTTCAGCATTATTAGAGATGTGCCATGATGTCATAGTCATCCATAAACATTATCAGAAAACTGTTTATGATGATACAACACTTCAGCATTATTAGAGCTGTGCCATGCCATAATCATATCTAAAAATTGCCAGAAATATTTTTATGATGATACAGCAGTTCAGCATTATTAGAGATGTGTCATGTCGTAGTCATCCCCAAACATTCCCAGAAAACTGTTTATGATGATAAACAGTTGTGTCATGATGTCATACTCATCCCTAAACATTGCCAGAAATGTTTTTATGATGATACAACAATTCAGCATTATTAGAAATGTACCATGATGTCATAGTTATCCCTAAACATTGCCAGAGAACTGTTTATGATGATACAACACTTCAGCATTATTAGAGATGTGCCATGATGTCATAGTCATCCCTAAACATTGCCAGTAATCTGTTTTATGTGTTTATGATGATACAAAACTTCAGCATTATTAGAGATGTGCCATGATGTCATAGTCATCCCTAAACATTGCCAGTAATCTGTTTTATGTGTTTATGATGATACAAAACTTCAGCATTATTAGAGATGTGCCATGATGTCATAGTCATCCCTACACATTGCCAGAGAACTGTTTATGATGATACAACACCTCAGCATTATTAGAGATGTGCCATGTTGTCATAGTCATCCCTAAACATTGCCAGAGAACTGTTTATGATGATACAACACCTCAGCATTATTAGAGATGTGCCATGATGTCATAGTCATCCCTAAACATTGCCAGAGAACTGTTTATGATGATACAACACCTCAGCATTATTAGAGATGTGCCATGATGTCATAGTACTCCCTAAACATTGCCAGAGAACTGTTTATGATGATACAACACCTCAGCATTATTAGAGATGTGCCATGATGTCATAGTCATCCCTAAACATTGCCAGAGAACTGTTTATGATGATACAACACTTCAGCATTATTAGAGATGTGCCATGATGTCATAGTCATCCCTAAACATTGCCAGAAAAGTGTTTATGATGAAACAACAGTTCATCATTTATCCTTAATGCCCCAGCGGGACAGGAGTTTTCTGCAAAATAGAGTCTGTTAAATGTAAAATGTGTTTGTTTATGGAGGAGAGAAGCTCACGTAGACACTTCGTGAATGGTTTATCCGTAAGGGGTTCTGTTTTGCTGGCTACGCAGTAACAAATTTAAATGAATGCGAATTGTCTAGCTGTAAAATGTGTTTTGTTAATACATCAATACGTGCCACAATAGAATGTATCTGAGTTTAATTGAATGTTGGCTTGGATGTAGGACATCCCAATGAATGGGCCTCCTAATTTTCTATGACGAAGCCAAAGAATAATATCACGAGAGGGAGAGGGAGAACGTTTTGGATAAACATACATCCTCTCAACCTCTCCCACCCTTACCTCTCCTCCTTTCCTCCATCAAACCCTTCTACCCACAATATTTCTCGTCCCCCTCCCCTACTCTCTCCTGGAGAGGTAAGTCGTACATATCCTCCATCTTGCCTTTGTTGCCATGACAATGCTTCGCAGCACCTCTGGAGGAACTGTCCACCGGGTGATGATGGATCACAAGATCACTGTACTGACAGGCAGGGAGGGAGAGAGAGGAGATAAATGGGTAGAAGAAAAGAGATGAGGGCTAAATCAAGAAAATTGGAAGAGATGGCGAGGTGTATAGAAAGAGAACGTGGGGATGTACTGTATAAAGGAAGGAAGAGTGGCAAAGAGACTGAAGTAGGGACTAAAATTGTAAAGAGAAGTTTAGCCAAACAAAAGAGGACAGTTGAGAATGGCCATTGCTGAGAACATAGCCAAGGCTGCAGCCTGATCCGAGCATAGAAACAGCAAGCTGCTATTGTTCCACTCTGAAAGAATACATGTCATGTACCCACACGCATATACACCCCCCCCACACACACACTCAAAAGTTGACTCTCACATCCCCACTTACACACGCATAATCAAACACACATTTTTGCAAATCTTAAACCAATGCTGACATAGTACATATATGATTTTGAAATCATCAATTCCATTACATCTGTGTTTGACATGAAAAGAGGAAGAGGGTTTCTGCACACACAGACAGACACACACACACACAGTTTGTTACAGACGGCCAGGACATATTTTCAAGGCCTGATGAAATATAGAACCACCCCCCAATCCTAAACACTGTAACATACACACACACACACACACACACACACGCACAAACCCATCAGCATATGCACGTGTTGTCATATGTCAATATGCATACATTCTCACACATATGGATGCATGCACACACACGCCCACACACACACACACACACACACACACACACTTTCTCCCCATAATCTTGCCATTTAATAGCTGTTTCTATCCAGTCTGCTGGCTGGGTCTGACACTTGAAACAGACCCAAGGAGTCCCTCTCTGAGCTATGTAAAAGCTCAACTCACAGGCTACACTGCTCTTTCACTCCAACGCGGTTTTTACTTCCCTTCACAGTATAATAACAATGACCAGGCCCTCTTAGTCATTCAGGCAGCATGGTCTGCTTAGTATTCATAAGACTGGGCCTTTTAAGCCTGTGTTGCATCCATAGTGATCAGTCCAGAGGCCTTTAAAAGGAGCAACGGGCCAACGGATTCATGGTTCCGTTTTAGAGTTTTGGAATTGCCCCTGTATCATATGTATGTGTCTTTTTCACACGTTGCTGTGTGTGTGAGTGTGCATCTACACATGTGTGAATGGCCATGCGTGAAAGCAGCAATTCCCTCCTTCAATATATGACAGTCAATCTCCTATCGTTCCTTGTGTATGAATGGATCGCAACATAACCTGGGCATTCATCCCGATTTAACACACAGTGGCAGCAAGGACAGAACGGAGATAGGTGTACATCAATATCACAGTGCTGGAACTACTGTAACACAGTGAGGCGCTGAACGACGCTTTGCTTTAACATGCATTAGTACAATATGTAAATGTGCTGCTTTAGCTGATACAAGCTGGCTGACTGCAGAGCAGGGGTCAAGTCCATTTCAATTCATTTCAATGTCATAGTGGGGATTCAATTCACATTGAGAAATGCACCAGATTATTTACTATTTGTTTGTTTTTCAATTTGATGTGTACGTAAAGTGCAATGCTAACTTGGTCCCAGATCTGTATGTACTTCAGCTGCAGATATATATTTGAGTGGCGTTAAGTAACCCAGCGAGAACGTAACAGCCACACCACTAATACACCTGATCTTAATGAGTGCTTGTTTCCTTTGAAATGGGGTCTGTTTGAATACACTAGCTTCGTACGCATGAAAAGACATTGCATGCTAGCTCCATCCAGATGGTGCAGTGGACTAGTTCCATGGACAGAGAACGGAAGATTATAGGTTTGAATCTCACTAGATATGATGATTCAATATTTTTTTATACCTTTATTTAACTAGGCAAGTCAGTTAAGAACAAATTCTCATTTTCAATGACAGCCAGTGGGTTGACTGCCTTGTTCAGGGGCAGAACGACAGATTTGTACCTTGTCAGCGCAGGAATTTGAACTTGCAACCTTTCGGTTACTAGCCCAACACTCTAACCACTATGCTACCCTGCCACCCTCATGCCTAAGGAAATTAAATTCCATGTGTCCTATCTGTGCTTGGAGTAAAAAAATGTTTTACCAAAAAATAACCTAGCAGTGTTATTGAAACATTCATTGAAAGTTTTAAGGAAGTTATACAAACCAAATTATAATAAGTGTACTACATTACGTATTGGACCACAAAAAAAAAAAATGTTTACATTACCATGTAGTTTACCAATAAAATGGTCTGATGGTGACGTGGACATACTCAGTATACATATCCAGAAATAAATAAATGATCTCCAATAAATTCTGATAGAAAGTTAGCAAAATAGATACGCTCTTGCTACCATGGAAAGGAAAATACATGTCTATTTGTGGAAAAATCACCTTGATTAACTCTTTAGTCATATCCCAGTTTACCTATTTGCTGATGGTCTTGCCTACACCTATCTTACAGTTATTTAAATTATATTAGAAAAAAAGTATTACATTTTATTTGGAATGGCAAGCCAGACTAAATTAAACTGGCATATTTATATAATGTATATGAATTCGGAGGGCAGAAATCATTACATATTAAAGCATTAGACCTCTCACTAAAGCTTCAGTTGCACAAAAGTTATACTTAAATCGTAACTAGTTCTCTTTCAAATTAATAAGAATGTCTCACCCCATATTCAAGAATGGCCATTTTCCCTTTATTCAGATTATAACCTCGCACTTTCAGTTAATATCTCAAATATTGCTCTTTTTAAAATAAGCCATAGAAAGTTGGTTGCAATTTCAATTTAATCCACCAGAAAAAAACAGAACAAATAATACAACAAATATTGTGGTTAAAGTCAAATATACTATTAGATTAAAAAAAATATATATATATATATTTTTTTTTTTCTTAAATAGGTATAATCTTTGTAAATGATATCATAAATAGGACTGGTGGAGTTATGTCAAACATGCAGCTAACAAAAATATATGGAAATGTCTGCTCTACCCAAAATTACAACCAACTAATTGCAGCATTACCGCAAAAATGGGAAAAGGTAGGGAACTTTACTGTCCGCCCTGCATTATATACCATAATTGGTTAAAGAAAATGGTGATAAATTAAAAAGTATACCAGTTTCATTTAAGGACAAAAAAAATTACAGCTGTGCCATATAGATTGCAAAATAGTTGGAAAGAGATTTTCAACGTACCGATTCCATGGCACATACGCGACATACTGATACGCAAAACAACACCGGATTCAAAACTTTGAATTTTTCAATATAAATTATTAAACAAAATTCTTGCAACCAATAGAATGTTATATATATGGTGGATACAACCTTCCCAGCTCTGCAGATGTTGCTGCCAAGAGACAGATTCATTAGATCATTTGTTTTGGTATTGTTCATATGTAGCTTGTTTTTGGTCACAGGTCTAGGAATCAATGAAGAATTGCAACATTTACCTGGAGCTAACTCTGCAAATAGCACTACTGGGTGATCTGAAAAGTCAATTGATCAATAATACAATAATACTTTAAGCAAACAAATATATTTTTGATTTACAATCTGTAGAAATTATGAGAATAGAAAGGTTCAGATTTTTTGTGAAACATCACAGCACAGTTGAGAAGTATATGGCAAATGTAAATCCAATATGAATGGTGTTAATAGATAGATGGGAGGGGTTGAATGGACCTGAAGGTTGGGAATAAAAACAACTAATAACTACAAGATAACTAATGTAAAACATACTGTGTCTGTAAAACGTATATAGATTCAGAACATTTGTGAAAGAAATAGATGGATAGGTTGAGGTTAAAAGAAGGACAGGAGTAAAAGCAAACAAAATATAACTATTGTAAAATAGACAGTGCAAAATGTATATAGTATGTTTAAGCTGGAAGTGGAATCTAAGCGTTACTCCAATTATTTATGTATGTATGTATGTATGTATGTATGTATGTATGTATGTATGTATGTATGTACGAACGAACGTACCTACCTACCTACCTACCTACCTACCTACCTACCTACCAGTCAAAAGTTTGGACACACCTACTCATTCAAGGGTTTTTCTTTATTTTTACTATTTTTGAAATTGTAGAATAATAGTGAAGACATCACAACTATGAACTAACACATATGGAATCATGTAGTAACCAAAAAAGTGTTAAACAAATTAAAATATTTTTTTGATTCTTCAAAGTAGCCACCTTTGATGACAGCTTTGCACACTCTTTGAATTCTCTCAACCAGCTTCAGCTGGAATGCTTTTCCAACAGTCTTGAAGGAGTTCCCACATATGCTGAGCACTTGTTGGCTGTTTTTCCTTCACTTTGTAGTCCAACTCATCCCAAACCATCTCAATTGGGTTGAGGTCGAGTGTTTGTCGAGGCCAGGTCATCTGATGCAGCACTCCATCACTCTCTTTCTTGGTCAAACAGCCCTTACACAGCCTGGAGGTGTGTTGGGTCATTGTCCTGTTGGAAAACAAAACAAAGGACAGATTTCCACTGGTTTAATGTCCATTGCTCTTGTTCCTTGGCCCAAGCAAGTCTCTTCTTCTTACTGGTGTCCTATAGTAGTGGTTTCTTTGCAGCAATTTGACCATGAAGGCCTGATTGACACAGCCTTCCTTTCCTGTGGCGGTCCTCGTGAGAGCCAGTTTCATCATAGCGCTTTAGGGACTACACTTGAAGAAACTTTCAAAGTTCTTGAAATGTTCCATATTGACTGACCTTCATGTCTTACAGTAATGATGGACTGTCATTTCTCTTTGCTTAATTAAGCTGTTCTTGCCATAATATGGACTTGGTCTTTTTCCAAAAAGGGCTATTTTCTGTATACAACCCCTACCTTGTCAGAAGCATTAAGAAAGAAAGAGATTACACAAATTAACTTTTAACAAGGTACACCTGTTAATTTAAATGCATTACAGGTGAATACCTTATGAAGCTGGTTGCGAGAATGCCAAGAGTGTGCAAAGCTGTCATCAAGGCAAAGGGTGGCTACTTCGAAGAATATCAAATTTAAAATATATTTTGATTTGTTTTGGTTACTACGTGACTCCATATGTGTTCTACAATGTAGAAAATGGAATGAGTAGATGGAATGAGTAGATGTGCAAACTTGTGTCCAGACTGGTACAGACTGGTACTTTATTATGGCGGCCGGTAGCCTAATGGTTAGAGCATTGGGCCAGTAACTGAAAGGTTTCTGTATTGAATCCCCGAGCTGACAAGGTAAAAATCTGTCGTTCTGCCCCTGAGCAAGGCAGTTAACCCACTGTTCCCCGGGCGCCGAAGACGTGGATGTTGATTAAGTCTTCGATTCAGAGGGGTTGGGTTAAATGAGGAAGACATGTTTCAGTTGAAGGCATTCAGTTGTACAACTGACTAGGTATAACTCCTTTCTCCATATATATTTGCAAAAAATACATATGGGGAATTGGAAGTGTTGCAGACAATTACATTAATCTATCTGCAATATTAAAAACGAACAAAAAAACAAAGTAAAACATTTTCAAAAAAGTTTTTAACCTTAAGGATTTTCGCCGATGCAGCAGAATGGGTAAAGAAAGAGCAGGAGATGGATGCTCTTCTATCATGTGTTCACATTGGCGGAATGTTGCATGGATGTTTGCACTGTTTCCCAAATGTTCCATTGATGTTTGCATTGTGTTTTCTTTGTGCTGGGTCGCGGGGATAGTGACAGCCTGAGGGTATGTATGCATCGGCCACACGTGAAACTTAAATCAGTTTAAGATTAAAGTGTAGGAGTGGCTTCATCTAAGATGGATGAGATGTAGGGAGGGACGCCGAGCTCAGGTACTATAGATGAAGATGCCTCAGGGATCAAATACTCATAAGGGGGTATTAATAATACCTTCTCTAGAAGGTACAGATGCAGTATGCTGCCTTACTGTTAAACCGAAAGTGCTGCTGTTGTTTGATAACTACCTTCTAGAGGTGTCAAGCTCTTCCACAGGTTGAACGCATTGTCAAACACCCTCATTACAGTTTCCTATCTCGTTAATATACCGTTTTTTTTTCTCTCCAAATGGTAAAAACATTGTCTGTTGAATTGATACAAAAAAAAAAAAGGGAGTGAGGGAGAATAGAGAGCTTATCGGTCTCTGTGTTGCTCTGGCAGTACTTGTTGTCATGGATTCCGTACCAGTTGTTTGAAACAGGTTGATGATTTTATCAGTTGATTTGATAACATCATTTTCTGTTTCACAGAAACGCTGTATTAATAGATATCGTTAGTGTGGGAGGTTTGAAATAAGATGTTAACTTTAAATGTAAATTATTATTATTGTTATTATTCATCCCTTTACTTCTTGCATGTCTTGTATTGTGTGGTATCCCTAGACAATTGACTCCCTGTGTGAATATTTCATTAGTAGAGAAGGGTCGGAGGAGAGGTAAGAGAGAGAGGTGGTGGGGGGGCAGGGGGGGGGGGGGCAGCAAGCAAACAGCACCATGCAAGGAAAAGGAGGAGGAAGGCATAGGGAAAAAAAATCTGCTTTTCAATGTGCGAGTGTTGAGCAGAGGAGCTGCTGCCTGCTGTAGATTAACACACAGAGAGACGTTCAGAAGATGCTCTCAGTGAGAGGGGAGCTGACGCTGGGCTTTCATATCATGCTCAAGCTCCTGGACTCCTTCTCTGCCGGTAATAGTTGAAATTCTGCCTGCAGAGCGCTCTGTCTTGCCGACCCGCCGAGGTTGAGCCGATTGGCCACCCAGTTGCGCTTGCTATTGTTTGGTGGTTTAATCGCTCTGTGGCTCAGTGTTCTCTCTCTCTCTCTGTGGATCGGTGGATGGGAGCAACCCTCTGCAGCTGTAGCATCAGTCAGTGAGCCTCACTAATGCAGATAGATCAATAGCTCTTGTCCTAATAGCAGGCGAGAGAGAGAGAGAAGGCGGGTGAGAGAGAGCAGAGCAGAGATCGCTGTGGCTAACGCTCAATGTAGCGCAGTGGCACTTGTAGAAAGAGGGAATGAGTGAGAAGAAGAGCGAGTAAGAGCCGGACTAGCTCTACTTTTCTCCGCAGCAGGACCCGTCGTCCATCACTCAATCCTTGCGTCCCTCCGTCCGTCCGTCCTTCCTGGGAAGTGGTTGTTTTTGCTCTGGGTGGGGTGGGGGAGGTGGGGGAGTTACAAAGTAACACTGGTCATTGATACTCTCTCTGTCTCTCTGCCGCTGCTTTGCAGGAGTGGTGCCTGCCAAGAGGAGCCCCAAGCTGGTGGTGAGTACACCACAACTCTCTTCTCCTTCATCTCCTCCCGTCTGCATTTGTTTGTGTTATTCCCCCCGTGCATGCCCACTTCCTACTGGATGGATGTGGGGGCTATTTAAAGAACAAAAGATATGGAGATAAGGAAGACAGGATTCTAATCTTTCCTTTTTCCGTCTTTCTTTCTCTCCCTACCCCCTTCCTTCCCTCCGTCTCTCCCATGCTGTCATACTTTGAGTGATTTAAGGGTAGCCTGGGTGCCCTGATTGAGTCATTGTAATGGTGGCCAGCTGGTAGGGAGGGCACAGGGTCACGGATGAGGGGAAAGAAGGATGAGGGGAGAGAACCACAGATGAGAGGAGAGAGGGATGGGAGCGATGAAAGAGGAGAGAGGGGCTGTCTTATAGCAGTGGCTCATGTGAGCTCACAGAAACTAGTTGAAATGCACAGAGCCAAGGCTGAGGGGAAAAGAGATGAGCAATACAAAAGGTATCGATAGAGTGAAGAGGAGAGATGAACAAATGATGATGGAATAAGGGAGAGAACTGAAGGGAATGTTGGAGCCATTCTATGGGACTGACTCACATGCTTGATCCCACAGCTACAATAGACAGAGAGGAAGAGAGACAGACTAGCTACCTCAGAACTGGAGCGGTGGGATGGTCTCTCCAGGGACAATCACTTTATTCTGAGGTTCAAAGAGCCATCCCCTCCTCATCTTTACGACTCATCTTAACCTGATGAGAAATCAATACTGGCTATTAGGAGACTCCATCACCGCTGTAAATGACACACCCATAGCATCCCCTGGAGCCTCGTCCAGAGGGTAAAGTTGCCACCCAAAAACTGATCTGAGGTCAGTTTTGTGTTCTGCCCACCTATGCTCCTGAGACCGAGCAATTCATTTTTGTCCATTCGTTTTTTGGTCCGTATCTCTAAGGCCATACATGCCAGTGTGTTAGGATGTCCTGTTGTACCTTTGAGCGGACATTTTGGTATTTTCAATGATATCATATGTGTGGGGGTGTTACCTTGTTATTTCTTTCTTTCTGGTTCTTAAAAATGTCCGCCATCACCATTAGTACATTTTGTGGTAAGTGTGTGTAATTGTGTAATTTATCATTTTTTGTGAGTTTGATATTCAAAATGTTTCTAATAGATACATTTCTCACATTTGCCAAACAAAAGACCTGGAGAATTATAAACATTTCCCTCAATGTTGCACTAATACAATTCCACGAAATACACATGTGGAGCAGCAGATTGGCCCAAAAAATGTAATAGTTCATTATCCAAACTGGTTGTCAGATGGAAGCCTATAACCTAGAGTATTTACTTCACACAAAGTTGTCATAAATTCAAAGCACATACGTAATAGACACTGACAGCCTGCACAGGAGACCTGAATGCAGTTTAGAACTCTCATCAGAACTGAAAATTCGATCCCGGTCTGTCCCAATCCCAGTGGGCTGAACCCCGTACCCAGGCCTGGTCCGACATCACAGAAATGAAATTAGCCCGAACCCGAAAAAAAGCCAGATTTCTAGAAACGGTAGTATGTTGATTTAAACCGGTGTTGAGAATAACAAGGTGAAGGCGGGGCAGCAGCGAAGTGAGGATATGAAGAAACAGCCATTGGACCTAGGAAAAGCACATGGAGGAAAACTCACCTTAGTTATGATCAACTGAATGACGAAAATATTGGAATAAAGTAGGCTAATGCAATTGAATGCATGTATCAAATTCTTGCTTATACTGAAACTCCCAAAGTCAAATACAACCATTACAGTATACGGATTTCATGAAATCGTCGTGTGGTCACCTAGATGATCATTTTAGCACTGTTTTGATCGCGCTGCTTTGAGCCAAGCGTGGGATGACTCGTCTAGATAAATCACTGAATCTTCGTTTGGATATTTGGTAACAATCAGGCTAGGAAATGTTAGCTAAGTTGAGGTGAATGCTAATGATCATCTTTATTCTTGTTTGCTCATATATTAGCTGATCAGAACATTTTGCTAGCACATTATACAAGTGGATTTTTCTCATCAATCACATAGCAGCCTGGCCTACTCCCGACCAAAAGCATGTGACTTAGTGATAATCAATCAATGTGATTTTGTTTCACAGAATCTCTGTCTGTATATTTGGTAATTTGATCTATGGCTGGACAAGTGGAAGTGGTAGCTCATTCATTAATTTGCTCATCTATCACCGATTAGAAACATTTATCATGCAATAATGTAGCCGAAATCAAGTGTACTGTGTATTGACTCACATAGTGTAGCCTTACTGTATATTACCTTATGTTGAGCCTCGGCTATTTTCCTGCATTCCCAGTCCCACTGAAACCCAAAATCGTGACTCCTGTCTTGTGTGGAAATTCCTAACTTTATTCTGTAATCCAAAGGTTG
This sequence comes from Salvelinus alpinus, assembly GCF_045679555.1. Lineage (NCBI taxonomy): Eukaryota > Metazoa > Chordata > Actinopteri > Salmoniformes > Salmonidae > Salvelinus > Salvelinus alpinus. The sequence goes on from NC_092113.1 coordinate 1,682,574, forward strand.
CATTATCAAAGCACGTCTCACCTATGCATATCAAAATACCGTTAGAACATTTCCCCCCGCTTCTCTGCACTGTCTCATTTTGTAGAAGGGCGCCGGAGGGGATGGCTGACGTTTTTACGTGCTCCTAACCAACGGCTATTTTGTTAGTTTTTTAGCATTGTTTGTAACTTATTTTTTAAACTTATTTTGTACATAATGTTGCTGCTACCGTCTCTTCTGATCTAAAATAACTTCTGGACAGCGATTGCTCACTTTGAACTGGAAGAATAGTCATGAATTCCCCCGGAACTGCGGCTCATTCCGTTCACCAGCTCCGGAGGTCTACGTCACCGGCCTTCTAGGAGTCACTGAACTGGTTCATCACCACCAACCCCAAACTGTCTTGTCTCATTACGCACACCTGATCCCCCCCCCCCCCCCCGCGCCTGTCTTCTATCATTATACAACGTGACAAGAATAATCTTTCCTTAACGAGTCTGACGGGAAGGTCATAAGCAAACAAGAAAATTCTCATCCAGAAGTGACGCTCCTAGTGGCCGGGGACTTTAATGCAGGCAAATTAAAATCCATATTACCTAATTTCTACCAGCATGTCAAATATGCAACCAACTCTAGACCACCTTTACTCCACACACAGATATGCATACAAAGCTCTCCCCGCCCTCCATTTGGCAAATCTGACCATAATTCTATCCTCCTGATTTCTGCTTACAAGCTAAAATTAAAGCAGGAATTACCAGTGACTCGCTCAATACGGAGAGGTCAGAAGATGCGGATGCTACGCTACAGGACTGTTTTTCAAACACAGACTGGAATTTGTTCCAGGATTCATCTAATGGCATTGAGGAGAATATCACCTCAGTCAACGGCTTCATCAATAAGTGCATTGATGATGTCGTCCCAACAGTGACCGTACATACATATCCCAACCAAAAGTCATGGATTACAGGCAACATCCGCATCGAGCTAATGACTAGAGCTGCCGCTTTCAAAGATCGTGACACTAATCCGGACGATTATAAGAAATCCCGCTATGCTCTCAGACGAACCATCAAAAAGGCAAAGCGTCAATACAGGATTAAGATTGAATCCTACTACACTGGCTCTGACGCTCGTCAGATGTGGCAGGGCTTGAAAACTATTACAGACTACAAAGGGAAACCCAACCACGAGCTGCCCAGTGACGCGAGCCTGCCAGACAAGCTAAATGCCTTTTATGCTTGCTTCGAGGCAAGCAACACTGAAGCATGCATGAGAGCACCAGCTGTTCTGGACGACTGTGTGATAACTCTCTCGGTAGCCGATGTGAGCAAGACCTTTAAACAGGTCAACATTCATAAAGCTGCGGGGCCAGATGGATTACCAGGATGTGTACTCAAATCATTCGCGAACCAACTGGCAAGTCTCTTCACTGACATTTTCAACTTATCCCTGACCGAGTCTGTAATACCTACATGTTTAAAGCAGACCAACCATAGTTCCTGTGCCCAAGGAAGCAAAAGTAACCTGCCTAAATGATTACCGCCCCGTAGCACACGTCGGTAGCAATGAAGAGCTTTGAAAGGCTGGTCATGGCTCACATCAACAGCATCCTCCTGGATACCCTAGACCCGCCCCAACAGATCCACAAATAATGCAATATTGATTACACTCCACACTGCCCTTTCCTACTTGGACAAAAGGAACACCTATGTGACAACACAACAGCCTGATCACCGACAACAATGAGACAGCCTATAGGAAGGAGGTTAGAGACCCGGCAGTGTGGTGCCAGGGCAAAAATCTCTCTCTCAATGTGAGCAAGACAAAGGAGCTGATCGTGGACTACAGGAAAAGGCGGGCCCATTAACATCGACAGGGCTGTAGTGGAGCGGATCGACAGTTAAGTTCCTTGGTGTCCACATCACCAACAAACTATAATGTTCCAAACACACCAAGACAGTGGTGAAGAAGGCATGGCAACACCTTTTCCCCCTCAAGAGACTGAAAAGATTTGGCATGGGTCCCCAGATCCTCAAAAAGTTCTACAGCTGCACCATCGAGAGCATCTTGACCGGTTGTGTCACCACCTGGAATGGTAACTGCTCAGGATCTGACCGTAAGGCGCTACAGAGTGTACTGTGTGTGGCCCAGTACATCACTGGGGCCAAGCTTCCTGCCAGTACCTATATAGTAGGACCTATATAGTAGACTGTGTCAGAGGAAAGCCCAGTGATGAAAGACTCAAGTCATAGACTGTTTCTCTGCTACCGCACGGCAAGCGGTACCGGTGTGCCAAGTGTAGGACCAAAACGCCCCTTAACAGCTTCTACCCCCAAGCTGAACAATTAATCAAAACTATTTACAAATTACCTCGACTAACCTCTGCCCCCTCACATTAACTCTGTACCGGTACCCCATGTATATAGACTCGTTATTGTTATTTTATTTGTAATTATTTTGTACTTTAGTTTATTTAGTAAATATTTTCTTAACTCTTTCTTAAACTGCACTGTTAAAACCTCTCTGGGATAGGCGGGACGCTTGCGTCCCACTTGGCCAATAAGCCAGGAAAATGTAGAGCGCCAAATTCAAAAACAAACTTTCTTTAAATCACACATGTAAGATATCAAATTAAAGCTACACTCGTTGTGAATCCAGCCAACAAGTCAGATTTCAAAAAGGCTTTTCGGCGAAAGCATAAGATGCTATTATCTGATGATAGCACAACAGTAAACAAAGAGATTGTAGCATATTTCAACTCTGCAGGCGCAACACAAAACGCAGAAATAAAATATAAATCACGCCTTACCTTTGACGAATTTCTTTTTTTGGCACTCCAATATGTCCCATAAACATCACAAATGGTCCTTTTGTTCAATTAATTCCGTCCATATATGTCCAAAATGTCAATTTATTTGGCGCGTTAAATCCAGAAAAAAACAGCTTCCAATTTGCGCAACGTCACTACAAAATATCTCAAAAATTACCTCTAAACTTTGCCAAAACATTTCAAACTACTTTTGTAATACAACTGAAGGTATTTGTAAACGTTAATAATCGATCAAATTGAAGACGGGTCTATCTGTTTTCAATACAGGAGGACAAAAAACTAACGATACTTTTCTAGTCTTGCGCAACTCTCAAACACATAACGTTACACTGATTCCAGATGGCCGTTCTTCTTCATTGCACAAAGGAATAACCTCAACCTATTTCCAAAGACTGGTGACATCCAGTGGAAGCGGTAGGAACTGCAAACAGGTTGATTAGAAATCTAGTATCCCAATAATTGAACAGACGGTGACCTGAAAAAAAAAAATTCTGAATGGTTAATCCTCGGGGTTTTGCCTGCTACATAAGTTCTGTGATACTCACAGACATGATTCAAACAGTTTTAGAAACTTCAGAGTGTTTTCTATCCAAATCTACTAATAATATGCATATCTTATATTCTGGGGATGAGTAGAAGGAAGTTGAAATTGGGCACGCTATTTATCTGTATAATCATCAACTCGATTTAGCCAAGTATTCTGTCATTCGTCATTGGAGGTTGTCTAGCAAGCTTAACAACTTTGGTCATTAGACTTTTTTTTGACTGCCTTACAACGTTTGTATGATTCGACAATGCTGACCTACTCGGGGTGTGCTCTGTGTGTCTTGAGCGTGCTCTGTGTCGGAGTGGCATATCAAGATGCTGATTTAACAACATGATCATTACACAGGTACACCTTGTGCTGGAGACAATAAAAGGCCACTGTAAAATGAGCAGTTTTGTCACACAACATAATGCCACAGAAGTCTCAAGTTTTAAGGGAATGTGCAATTGGCATGCTGACTTCAGTAATGTCCCTCGGAGCTGTTGCCAGAGAATTGAACATTACTTTCTCTACCATAAGCCGTTTCCAACGGACTTTTCGAGAATTTTGCAGTACTGTACGTCCAACCGGCCTCCCAACTGCAGACCACGTGTATGGCGTCGTGTGGGCAAGGGGTTTGCTGATGTCACGTTGTGAATAGAGTTCCCCATGGTGGGGTTATGGTATGGGCAGGCAACGAACACAATTGCATTTTATTGATGACAATTTGAATGCACAGAAATACTTTGACGAGATCCTGAGGACCATTGTGAGGCCCAGTTTTTTTTAAAGTGATCTGTGACCAACAGATGCATATTTGTATTCCCAGTCATGTGAAATCCATTGATTAAGGCCACATTTATTTATTTAAATTGACTGATTTCCTCATATGAACTGTAACTCAGTAAAACCTTTGAAATTGTTGCATGTAGCATTTATATTTTTGTTCAGTTTAGACTGTAAATATCCATTTCATTTGCTGTGAAATGTATAAATAGTGGCACAGCCAAAACGTCACCACAATCTTATTTTGGGGAACCCTGAGTGACCAAACTTGGTGTTAAATGCATTGAATTGGCATTTCCAATTTTTGCGTATTTCCCGAGGACTCTCGGGATAAATATGAATTATTCCTGGCATTAAAACTTAGTAGATTTCTGGGAAAATATATGAATCCCTATTTCCTTCTACCAAGTGTGTTTTTATTATGACGATTCATCAACCCTTAGGTCTTCATAGGGTGCCTATAGGGCAACTTTAAGGGCAACTTCTACCCAGAGCCACCCATAAAGTATGTACTGTATACTACAGGAATACATGTATACTACAGAAGGGATAATACTTTACATACGTACTTCCTGTTAACAGGAAGCAGGAATATTCGGGATTAGAGATTAACAGGGATATGGCATCAGTCATAGCAGGGGCGTCGCCGATTTTGAGGTGGGGGAGGGGCGGGGCGCTGTAGGGGTCACGAGGGACCAATGGTGACCCTGGTTGGCTGTCACTGTTGATTAGTTTTTCTCAGAGGAAAGCAGGCTTTTCCCCCTCTGTGTTATATCATTGAAATGTCAGGCTGCATGCAACTCTGTGTCAGCCTCGAAGAGCTGTTCTGCCTCTGGTGCTGGGCTTTAAATATGTGTTCAGAGTACACTGCCATATGTGAGAGGGACCCAACTGTCTTGGTGTATTTGCAACTCTCTCTTGATCAAAATGAAGTGTTGGCTTGTAAGTGTGTTTTTGTTTCTACTAACAAGATTATTTTGAAATGTGTTCACTTTTCTTTTCATGATTTTGTGTTCGTTTTAATATTTGATTAACCATAAGAAAAATCATTGAACCGTAAAACGTCATAATTGAAATAGACACAACTTGATGACATGATTTCCTTGAACTAATCCACAGTCCATTTTGATTAACTTCTTCAAAATGTCCCTTTGTCTTAGCCAGGCTTAGTGGTCATGTATTCAGTCATTTTGTATTGGACTGAATATATGAATTTGAAATCAAAGAAAGTATCGAACAATAAATGTGTTTACACGTAGAACGTGGTGCGTGTATGAATAAAGAGCATGGGTGAAGAAGGCATTGTGGTGCTCATTTGAATTTCGGCTTCAGACCAATGCCTACTTCATACTTAAAACATATTTTTCTGTGTGTGGGTGTCATAGAAACCATCTCTCCCCCAACACCATTAGACTACAGCTCTAACTGACAGTCACACTCAATTCACTTGGTGTTTCTATGATGTTGACCTTGGATTATTGTTACCTTCTTCCCGCTCTCTACTACCTTCCCTTCTTACTGATCTCTCTCTCTCTCTCTCTCTCTCTCTCTCTCTCTCTCTCTCTCTCTCTCTCTCTCTCTCTCTCTCTCTCTCTCTCTCTCTCTCTCTCTCTCTCTCTCTCTCTCTCTCTCTCTCTCTCTCTCTCTCTCTCTCTCTCTCTCTCTCTCTCTCTCTCTCTCTCTCTCTCTCTCTCTCTCTCTCTCTCTCTCTCTCTCTCTCTCTCTCTCTCTCTCTCTCTCTCTCTCTCTCTCTCTCTCTCTCTCTCTCTCTCTCCTTCTTCCCCTCTTAACCCTCCCTTTCTCACTATCACCTCACCTTCTCCTCTCGTCTTATCTCTCTCCCCCGTGTTGCACCCTCCCCCCCCCCCCTCCTCTCTCTCCCTCCCCATTCTTTCCATTCAGCAGCAGCTGGAGAGGAAGGACAGTCAGAGCAGCTCCCAGCACAGTGTGTGCAGCCATCGCAGCACCCACACAGACTCCCCCAGCCACCCCCCCTCCAACATGCCCAGTGAGGCCATGGCCCCCCCTCCGGCCGCACCCACTCAGCCGCTGCCTGGCTTGCCTCCGTTGCCCACCCAGGACCCTGGAGATGGCACCATAACCCTCCAGAAGAAGCCAGACCCCTTCAAGATCTGGGCCCAGTCCAGGAGCATGTATGAGAGCAGACGTGAGTAGACTCAAAATCAAATACTTCATTGTGGTTGTTGATGACAACTGATAAAGGTAGGTTCAACAATGCTGCCAAAGAAATATTAGATATAATATACGTTTTTAGATACAGGTACAAACGTTGAGACATTAGTCAATGAGCCATGTATTTGATCATCCTGTCTGTTGTTTGGTGGGAAGAGAGAAACTTTTCAAATTTTTCTGTTTGGAATATACTAGAGAGCGTATCCATTTCTTGAAAGTGTGTGGGTGTTCCATTGAATCCTGGAGGAGAAGCATTGTTGAGTGCTTTGTAGGAACAGCTCAGTGTGTTTGTTTGTGTGTGTGGTATGACTCAAACCTGACTCTATGACAAAAGGTGTCTCAGAGAGCTTAGTCTCCTTGAAAAACAGACATGTTTCCTGCTCTGTGGTACTATCGACATATCCTGCAATATGAAGCACCTGCATTTCCAAACACTGTGTAGGTGTGTGTATACTGCCTTGCCACCGGAAGAAGGGGTTAAAAATGAAGGATCACATACATCCTACCTTGCTGACGGCTCAGAATTGAAGTATGGTATATCCAACGTTGACCCAAGCGTACGTCATGAGCTATTTCTGTGTTGCTTGTGCAGGAGTACAGGAACACAACAGGAGGTTGACTGTGGTTAGTGGATAAGCAGAACCATTTGCTAAAAATAATGTTCATGTTTCGGTCAATAGATGTTCTCATCAGCAGAAAACAAGTCTATTGACCCAAACGTTCATTTGATAGTGTGCCACATACAATAGTTTTTTTTCTCTAAGCATCGGGTAGCGATAGAATGTACACCCATTCTGAATTCTAAAAGCAGAACGTCTCTTCTTAAGGCCCCCATATCCTTTAATCACAGCTCAGGTCTTCTATTATTCATGTGATGGAGGGAACCACCCCACTTATTTACTATACTCACTACAAGAGTCTCTTGAGAGCAATGGTTTGTTCTCCAAACAATGGGTCATTCATTCCCATCTCGGGGCAATACAATGACTCCACGAGAAAAAACAGTTATTCTACATTAAAGAGTAATTTACATTGCAACATATACGTTAAGGCTGACTGGGGGACAAGCAAACAGAACTTACTTTAATAGGAATGTAATGTTGCTTTTCTTCATAAGCGGCAGGCCGTTGCCTGTCTGATGTCAACAACGATGTGTTTACATGTATGGTGAAGAATATGCACATTACGTGCAGCTTGTGTGTTTGTGCGTGCGTGTGTGCGTGCGTGTGTGTTAATGGTAGCCTTTTGGGCTGAAGAGTATGCATCCAGGGTTGGGTAGGTCACTTTCTAAATGTAATCCGTCACAGTTACCAGTTACCTGTCCAACATTGTAATCAGTAACGTAACATTTTGGTTACCCAAACTCAGTAACATAATCTGAATACTTTTGAATTACTTTCCCCTTTTTTAAGAGGCATTAGAAGAAGATCAAGAGGATCCATGAAATACATTTGGCGTGTCATCACAGTGGTCTCTGGCTTATGGTCAGACTCGCTCAGGTGGAACAATCTTAAAACTTGTACCTTTTTTCAATGCTGAATTGAATGTCATTGAGAAACTGGAAAGGTGTCAATGTATTTTTTTCCCACAAACATCCTTTTTCAAAATTACAAAAGTCATCTAAGACGTAAACTGGTTTTCCCAAAAGTATCTGTAATCTGATTTTAAAAAACAACACAAAATTCTGATAACGTAACTCATTACATTACAGTTCCCCCCCCAAATCAGATTACATGATTACACTGACTATACTGATGAATGTAATCTGTTACTCCCCAACCATAGATGAATGTAAATGACTAGTGCTAGATGCCAGCCAGCCTCAGCCTGGTCGTATGTGTGTGTTAGCAGGCGCCTGCGGTGTTGCAGTTCTGGTTAATCAGTGTGTAAAGTAGAGCCAGTAGAATCTAGGTCTGCTGCTGCTGATTAAATATTAACTGGGCCCGGTGAGGGCTGCTTTAAGCTCAGCCTGATTGGTATATATCTGTTTGATAACCCCTCAAGGAGCCGCAGCCCTCTGCTGTGGAGCTGATCCTACTGTTTGAGTGGGCTGGATTATTAGAACGGGTCGGAGAGTGGGAGGATGAGGGGAACACGCAGATGCATCTCTCTTTTTCATGTAGTAGATTGTGGACAGATATCAGCATTATGGTGATCTGTGGTGTTTGTGGTGCCAGGAGATGGCTAGGACAGAGACAGAGATAGAGATGAGACCATGCTTGGGACCCTCCTGCAGAGAACATTTTGTGTGTGTGTGTGTAAGTGAGAGCTCTGATCGCTGTGCTAGGGACAGGGATCAGTGGAGGGCTAATGACTTATCCAACACAGACACAGACCCAGAGCTGAGGGCTAATGGAGACTGTGTGGCAGACAGAAGGCGGATCAGGAGAAATGGCCCGTGCCCTGTGTTCAGACTTGCCCTGTGGGTGAACAGACTGACACCAAATCGCCTGTGTCCTCACTAGGGCTGTGGAAGTCATGACATTTTATCAGCCAGTTATTGTCATGCAAAAGCCTGCTGGTCTCACGGTAATTGACCGTTAATTAACATAAACACATTTTGCATTTCCAGGCCTTGTAACGGCAGCCTTCCTCCTCTTCGTCTGAAGAGGAGGTGTAGCAGGGATCGGACCAATACGCAGCGTAGTTAGTGTCCATGTTTTAATAATAAACAACTGAACATGAACACAATACAAAATAACAAACGTGGCAAAACCGAAACAGTCCTATCTGGTGCAGAGAACACAAAGACAGAAGACAACCACCCACAAACCCCAACACAAAACAAGCTACCTAAATATGGTTCCCAATCAGAGACAATGACTAACACCTGCCTCTGATTGAGAACCATATCAGGCCATACATAGAAACAGACAAACTAGACACACAACATAGAATGCCCACCCAGCTCACGTCTTGACCAATACTAAAACAAGGAAACACAAAATAACTATGGTCAGAACGTGACAGGCCTCCACACATACAAGCAGTTGATGAGCCCCTTTGGAGCACCTACATTCAAAATAAATCAATGTAATACACACCATAACAATACATCCATTATTTATTTTAGGCAATTCTAAAGAAACATGAGATTAAGAAAATGTATTTCAGAAGAACAGAATATGAGTTGGACTACTATATGTTATCTGGCTATGCACTATGCCATTGGCCTTTCCATTATGGCTGACAAGCTATGCTTATTAAGTCCCGTGCCATTATTTTATTATATATGATTTTATACTAAGAAGAATATAATTGAAGCTAGCTGAATAAAATATAAATAAAATTCCCATTACGGAGCAAGTGCGCACATGAAATGGCTATGTTGAGTGTAAAAGTGTCACGATCGTCGTATGAGTGAGACCAAGGCGCAGCGTGGTATACGTACATTCTCTTTTAATGAATGAACACTTAACAAAAACAACAAAATCAACGGACGAAACGTGAAGCTATACAAGTAGTGCAGACAGGAAACTAAACATAGACAAGATCCCACAAACACAAAAGTGAAATGGCTGCCTAAATATGATCCCCAATCAGAGACAACGATAAACAGCTGCCTCTGATTGGGAACCATATCAGGCCACCATAGACATACAAATGCACCTAGATAACCCACCCAAGGCACCATCACGCCCCAACCAACACAGAGAAAAACAGCTTACTATGGTCAGGGCGTGACAGTACCCCCCCCAAAGGTGCGGACTCCTACCGCAAAACCTGACTCAATAGGGGAGGGTCCGGGTGGGCATCTAGGATGGATGACGCAGGGCGTCGGGGGCGGCTCCGGTGCGGTGCGCATCGCCGGAAACTCCGGACCGTGGGTCATCGCCGGAGGCACCGGACCGTGGATCGTCGCCGGAGGAACCGGACCATAGATCGTCGCATGAGGCTCTGGACTGAGAACCCCTGCTCAAGGCTCCGGACCGCCGACCGTCGCTGGAGGCTCCGGACCGTAGACCGTCGCTGGAGGTTCCGGACCGTGGATCGTCTCAGGAGGTTGTGGACCGTCGTTGGAGGTTCCGGACCATGGACCGTCGTTGGAGGTTCCGAACCGTGGACCGTCGCCGGAGGAACCGGACCGTAGATCGTCGCAGGGGGCTCAGGACTGAGAACCCCTACTGAAGGCTCTAGACCGCTGACCGTCGCTGGAGCCTCCGGACCGTCGCTGGAGCCTCCGGACCGTCGCTGGAGCCTCCGGACCGTCGCTGGAGCCTCCGGACCGTCGCTGGAGGCTCCGGACCTCGCTGGAGGCTCCGGACCGTCTCAGGAGGCTCCGGACCTTGGACCGTCTCAGGAGGCACCGGACCGCGGACCGTCTCAGGAGGCACCGGACCGTGGACCGTCTCAGGAGGTTGTGGACCGTCGTTGGAGGTTCCGGACCATGGACCGTCGTTGGAGGTTCCGAACCGTGGACCGTCGCCGGAGGAACCGGACCATAGATCGTCGCAGGGGGCTCAGGACTGAGAACCCCTACTGAAGGCTCTGGACCGCTGACCGTCGCTGGAGCCTCCGGACCGTCGCTGGAGCCTCCGGACCGTCGCTGGAGCCTCCGGACCGTCGCTGGAGCCTCCGGACCGTCGCTGGAGCCTCCGGACCGTCGCTGGAGGCTCCGGACCGTCTCAGGAGGCTCCGGACCGCGGACCGTCTCAGGAGGCACCGGTCCGGTGCCTCCTGAGACGGTCCGCGGTCCGGGACCTCCTGAGACGGTCCGGAGCCTCCAGCAACGGTCGGCGGTCCAGAGCCTTCAGTAGGGGTTCTCAGTCCAGAGCCCCCTGTGACCATCTACGGTCCGGTTCCTCCGGCAACGATCCACGGTCCGGAGCCTCCGGCTTCGGTAGATTGGTCGTAGATCGTAGGCCGGGTTGTCCAGCATGGGTCTCTGGTCCTCTGAAGACTGTCTAGTGGTGAACTGGAGCATGGTAGAATGGATACTCTGTCCATCCTCTCCTAGCCCACGTTTACAACTGCGGTTGCTAACGCAACGGCTAGGAGGTATCACTTCTTTAGTGAATAAGAGTTCAAAGTTCATACCAAGTTGCCATACTTTTAAGCTCATGCTATATTCTGGCTGGTATAGTCAAAATTTATCCTTCGGCGTGTAGGTCGTCACCTCCACATTGAAATTCGATGCTAATTTCGTTAGGTTCTTGTCGTTCAACCAGAGCTCACGCTGAGGTTGGCTTCGTTCTGTAGGTGATCTTTGTCCTTTCAACGCGGGGACCGCAAATCCTCACGTCCTTGGAACAGCTTATTATCTGAGCCCTTTTAACATAGGACTGTCGCCCTAACGTCCTCGGAACAGAAAGTTACATTTTCGTCAAGGGCTTTATATAGGAGGGGAGAGAAGGGCGTCTTTCATAGTTTATAACCAATGTCTGTTCACATGGGCAGGGCCACTGAGTTGAGCATAGGTCACTCATGAAAACCCAATTCTCTCATTTGGAAGCTAAAATTACATTTCACCTTTTCACAAATAGTTTCATATTTAAACATTTAAATTGCACAACAATTCCATTTGAATCTGATAACTAGAATGTGTAGACCTTCCAAGATACAGTTTATGTCATCCATCAGTAATAAAGTCTCAGACGCCAACTGATCTGGCATCATATTTATTTAGTACCAACGCATATTTTCAGCTGGTTGGATTACCGAAATATGGTTCCGTTCCCATCTTTTGATGTCACCAGACTCTCTCTCAATATTAACCATGGGATTTTCAATGGTCACATCGGTAGAGTAGAGAGAGGAAAAAGGGGAAATATATTGATGGGGGTCATAAACCTCCCCCACTCAGGCCAACGTCATGACAACCTACTCATTCAAGGGTTGTTCTTTATTTTATTTTTCTTTATTCATTGTAGAATAATAGTGAAGACATCAAAAGTATGAAATAGCACATATGGAATCATGTAGTATCCCAAAAAGTGTGCAAAGCTGTCATCAAGGCAAGGGTGGCTATTTGAAGAATCTCAAATATAAAATCTATTTTGATTTGTTTAACACTGTTTTGGTTACTACATGATTCCATATGTGCTATTTCATAGTTTTGATGTCTTCACTATTATTCAACAATGTAGAAAATAGTAAAAAATAAAGAAAACCCTTGAATGAGTAGGTGTTCTAAAACTTTGGACCGGTAGTGTATATACAGTGCACATTCGGAAAGTATTCAAACCCCTTGACTTTTTCCACATTGTGTTACGTTACAGCCTTATTCTAAAATGGATTGAAAAGTTTATTTCCCTCATCAATCTGCACACAATACCCCATAATGACAAAGGAAGGACATGTTTTAGATTTTTTTTTCAAATGTTAAAAAAATTAAAAATATATATTTCACATTTACATAAGTATTCAGACCCTTTACTCAGTACTTTGTTGAAGCATCTTCGGCAGCGATTACAGCCTCGAGTCTTCTTGGGTATGACACTACAAGCTTGTCACCTGTATTTGGGGAGTTTCTCCCATTCTTCTCTGCAGATCCTCTCAAGCTCTGTCAGGTTGGATAGGGAGCGTCGCTGCACAGCTAATTTCAGGTCTCTCCAGAGGTGTTCAATCAGGTTCAAGTCCGAGCTCTGGCTGGGCCACTCAAGGACATTCAGAGACTTGTCCCCAAGCCACTCCTGCGTTGTCTTGGCTGTGTGCTTAGGGTTGTTGTCCTGTTGGAAGGTGAACCTTCACCCCAGTCTGAGGTCCTGAGCACTCTGGAGCAGGTTTTCATCAAGGATATCTCTGTACTTTGCTCCGTTCATCTTTCCCTTGATCCTGACTGGTCTCCCAGTCCCTGCCGCTGAAAAACATCTCCACAGTATGATGCTGCCACCACCATGCTTCACCGTAGGGATGGTGACATGTTTCCTCCAGACGTGACATTTGGCCTTCAGGCCAAAGAGTTCAATCTTTCTTTCATCAGATCAGAGAATCTTGTTTCTCGTAGTCTGAGAGTCCTTTAGGTGCCTTTAGGCAAACTCCAAGTGGGCTGTCATGTGCCTTTTACTGAGGAGTGGCTTCCGTCTGGCCTCTCTACCATAAAGGTCTGATTGGTGGAGTGTTGCAGAGATGGTTGTCCTTCTGGAATGTTCTCCCAACTCCACAGAGGAACTCTGGAGCTCTGTCAGAGTGAACATCGGGTTCTTGGTCACCTCCCTGACCAAGGCCCTTCTCCCCGATTGCTCAATTTGCCGGGGCGGCCAGCTCCAGTTAGTCTTGGTGGTTCCAAACTTCTTCCATTTAAGGATGATGGAGGCCACTGTGTTCTTGTGAAACTTCAATGCTGCAGAAATGTTTTGGTACCCTTCCCAAGATCTGTGCCTCGACACAATCCTGTCTACGAGTTCTACAGATAATTCCTTCAACCTCAGGGCTTGGTTTTTGCTCTGACATGCACTGTCAACTATGGGAACCTATATAGACAGGTGTGTGCCTTTCCAAATCATGTCCAATCAATTGAATTTAGCACAGGTGGACTCCAATCAAGTTGTGGAAACATGTCAATGATGATCAACGGAAACAGGATGCACCTGACCTCAGTTTCGAGTCTCATAGCAAAGGGTTTGAATACGAAGGTATTTCAGTTTTTTTTATACATTTGCAAAAATGTCTAAAAACCTGTTTTCACTTTGTCCTTGTTGTGTGTAGATTGATGAGGATTTTTTATGTATTTAATACATTTTAGAATAAGGCTGTAAAGTATCAAAATGTGGAAAGAGTGAAGCGATCTGAATACTTTCTGAATGCACTCTACGCTGCATGGTGCGACTATAGATTATTGATGATTTGAGAAAGTCACAAAAAAAGCTTGTGCTCTGTTCCTTGCCTCTGGCTGCACAGCTGTTCTTTCGTCAAGTGATCATATTTTCACCCATCAGACTATTCTCAATTTAATCTAGTCTTGACTAACATGTCAAATTAGTTTCTATTTCTGTCACGCCCTGGCCTTAGTTATCTTTTGTTTTTCTTTATTATTTTAGTTAGGTCAGGGTGACACATGGGGGATGTTTGTGTGTTTTTGTCTCGTCTAGGGTGTTTGTATTGTCTAGGGGGTGTTTGTAGAGTTCATGGGGTTGTGTTCAGTGTAGGTGTTTATGTAAGTCTATGGTTGCCTAGATTGGTTCTCAATTAGAGACAGCTGTCTATCGTTGTCTCTGATTGGGAGCCATATTTAGGCAGCCATAGTCATTAGGTAGGTTGTGGGTAATTGTCTATGTGTAAGTTGCCAGTGTCTGCACTTATTTGTTTTGTATAGCTTCACGTTTGTTAGTTTGTAAAAGTGTTTGTTTCGTCTTCATTAAAAAGGAAGATGTATTTATATCACGCTGCGCCTTGGTCCTCTCTTTCACCCGAAGACGATCGTGACAATTTCGAATTGAACATTTATCAAATGTGCAGGGTCAGGGGAAAAAAGACATGCCATCTGTATGCACTGGAATAGCGAATGGAGGCGGCGTGCTTTGTGTGCTTAATATGAGTAGTTGAGAAATAAATACAACACTTATTTCAGTCCATGCATCAACCACTGTTTGAGGAGCATGCTCTCGCTGCCCGACAGGTGATATTCTGCCCAAACTCTGTATACCATTGGCTCTCCAACCTTGTTCCTGCAGCTACCCAGTGCTTAATTTGGGAAACCAAGTGAAATATGTTCGGGAACACCGCAACAAAACATATTTCAACTAAACTGTTGACAGCCCGTCTGCGTGCTCGAGAAAGGAACAAAGGAGAGAGAGGACGAGATGGAAATGGATGGTGGTGTCGTGTCTTTGGCTATGCCGGATTAAGTGATATGACATGCTATTCTATAAAATAATTTCTCTGTAATTAATATTACCTGATTTCAGCTAATCAGGTAGTTAATTAACTAGAAAATCGGGGCACCACGAAATAATTTTTATAGAGCTGTTATCTTCCCGAATAAACTCTTAAAGACCTGGTAATCTTCTACATCAATAGCAGTCAATATTTAATCGTCACCTTGTTTAGTCTCATCTGAAAGTTGTAAATTCTTGGTCATCTTCACGAACCCTGGCTAACAAGTTGAATCAGCAATACAAAATTGGGTTTAATTATTTATTTACTATATACCTAACTAATCACACAGAATTACATATACACAGAATTAATCATACCTTGATTACAAATGATGTCATAATGGAAAACGTCCCTAGCGGACGGAAAAGATATGATGGCTGGCTACACAAAGAGACTGGGTTGGGTTTGAATGAAAGAGCGGGAAGACTGAGGAACAAAGGGAGAAGCTATGTCTCTATCGGGCCGTAGGCAGCTATGCTATCGTAAATACAGTATCTTATGCATTCTAAATAACCGCCCATTTGAAAAAAGAAAATGCAATAAATATTTACTCTGAGCTGCGCTTCGGTAGGTTGGTCGTAGATACTGGCCATGTTGCCCAACAGAGATCTTCCTTGTCCTCTGAAGAATGTCTTTGGTGGTAAACTGGATACTTGGTAGTATCGTGTTTGTTAGAACAGCTCCTTTGTCCGTCCTTTCCTAGCCCACGTTTACAGCTGCTGTTGCTAACTCAACGGCTAGGATGTCTCACTTCTTTAGTGAATAAGAGTTCAAAGTTCATACCAATTGCAACCAAAGCTCATGCTGAGGTTGGCTTAGTTCTGTAGTTGACATGTTAGTCATTTTACCATATGGACCGTCGTCCAATCGTCCTCGGAACAGAAAGGTACATTTTCGTCAAGGGCTTTATATAGGTAAGGAGAGAAGGGAGTGTTTCATAGTTTATAACCAATGTCTCTTCACATGGGCGGGGCCACTGAGTGAGCAGAGCTTTAACCTTATGAAAACCCAATTCTCTCATTTGGAAGCTAAAATTACATTTAATCTTTTCACAAATAGTTTCATATTTAAACATTTAAATTGCACAACAATTCCATGTGAATAATGTGTAGACTTTCCAAGATACAGTTTATGTCATCCTATCATTTGTAAGAATGTCTCAGACGCCAACTGATCTGGCATCATTTTCATTAAGTACCAACGCATATTTTCAACTGGTTGGATTACCAAAATATGGTTCCTTTCCCCCCACCTTTTGATGTTCCCAGACTCTATATGTTTATCAAAGGCTTTTCAAGAGTCCTTCTGTAGAGTCAAGAGAGAGGAAAGGGAGAAGGGTATTTATGGGGGTCATAAACTTCCCCCACTCAGGCCAACGTCATGACAGTGGTGAGATATTCTGTATAGCTAAAGGTAATGTGTCAGCCAATTAATTATGAAAATATAAAATTACCTATTACTAGGCTATTCTAAATCAAATACAAATTCTGTAATTGTAGGCTAGCTGTAAGCCACCCTGCACAATCAATGAAACAACAGCATCGCCTAGGGCTATACATTCTCTCCCACTCATGGATAGAGATTTTGGAACATAGCATAAGGTAACCAGTCCATCCAGTATGCATATTAATACAGTCTAGACTCAAAGGCTAAAATCAGTTTTGTTTTATGTTTTTCTGCCATGCATAATGTGCAGTAGGACATGTATTGTTGTCATGGCAAAATCATAATTTTAATTCAGTTTTATTGGCTTGGGCTCATAAGCCTATGCATAAGCTCTAATATGTGTATGGGTGATTTGAATGAATCGTCACCTTAGAAAGCGCTGTCCATTTCGTTGTGTTAGGCTTTGAAACAACGTCCACAAGGACCATGTTTTCCACTCAGTTTCAACCTGCTGTTGAACTTCTTTCTTCACATTGATCATCACAGTGAGGTGAGTTTTAAAAGTATGATAGACCTACTGTTTTGATGATAAGTGTTTGATGTGATTTTTGATTGCATTTGCATTGTTGTCAGAGTGGTTAGAGGGACAATAGAGCCCTGAGTACCAGGCCATTAGGACCTGATGGTAGTTCACAAGTTGGCTACTACCAAAGCATGTCCAGGGTTCATAAAGGAGATTACCATGACTCAACGGTCACATGGAATTTTACTGCGGTAGTGACTCATGACTGCTGGTGTGGCTATAATATGGTCACGGCAACAGCTGTAGTCCTCACACAGCCTGCCACAGCCGCAGAGGGCTTACAAGCGCGTGTGTGTGTGGCGTGTGTTTGTGTGTTCCAAAGAGAGAGACGGGGAAAGAGAAAAAGAGTCAGAGAGAGTATAAGTGTTCATTTAAACAGGTCACATTCACATAGAAAGCAAGTGCATCCGGGCATTTATTCTTCCTGTCCTGTGGGATCCAACCTTACACCTGAGAGAAGGAACCTAATATGCCCGGTGATGCCGAGGAGAGCAGAGAGGAGGGCGTGTTCATACCAGATTGTTTAACAACAAGATCGTACCTAACTGAATGTGTATTGATTAATGCAACAGTCATGCCGCAGAGTTACATTTCTGGGTGTCAGGTCTGCTCCCTGTTTCACCTCCACTGAGTTCTTGTTGTTGTGTGTTTCAGAGCCAGATTGCCAGGAGCAGGAGATTTTCCTGTGGCGGAAGGATACAGGATTTGGGTTCCGCATCCTTGGAGGAAATGAGCCCGGGGAGCCGGTGAGTATCTCTCCACCATTCCTCCACCATGTCCCTTCTCTGTCACTGTTTAATTTAGATGTGCCAAGGAAAAGCAAAGGGATTCTAAGGGGACATATCCATATTGAATCACTCCCCTTGCGACACACCGTTCACTTATACACGACTGATGATTAAACATTCCCCACGCCTGGTAATTACATCACGTGTTAAACACTAAACAGAGTTCTGAATGCGTGTTAACGAATGCGTGTTAAAAGGGCAGCCATAGTACTGAACCCTCAATGGTCAATTACAGCTTCATCACGGTATGTTTCCTGTCAGAGTCCCTGCCTTAGGGCTTTCTTTGTTATTAAGCTTCAAACACACACACACACGTTCACAACACTCATTCTCTGTCAGATCACACTCACACTGTGACGCTCAACCAAATGCCAAGAGCTGGCAGCCTCTTCGTCTTCTTTCTCTCTTCCATCGGCATCACTTGTTCTTCCCCCAGTCTCTACCTTTAACACGGAGCAGTAGAAATGTACAGTCTGCTGTCTGTCTGACTGTGAGAGATGACTTGTGCTGTCTGATAGATGGGGTAGGTCTGCATGCTGGTCTCAGGAGGTTCATTTAGACGGCTTATTAGTGGAAGCAAGGGTCTTACCCAGAAGCCTTTGGTTCTGTGCCATGTGTTTCAAAGGGGGCATGAAGAGAGAAAAAGAAAAGTAGAGAAAGGCAGCGAAAGAGAGAGAATGAAGAGAAAGAGCGAGAGATGAGTGAGAAATAGAGACGCTGTAGGCAGCAAGCCTACCACAGAGGAATTAGCAGTTGTTATTTGTGCCAAGGATGCTCCGCGGTACACCCTGTACTAAATGTCCTACAGACACGCACACACATTCCCCTCCGCCACACAGTAAGACCAGCCCTATCCATTCTACAGCCTCAAAAGACTACAATGCGCTCTGGCTTAGCTTCAGTTACTACTAACATGGAACCTGTCATGGAACATAAAAAAGGGTTTTATTTAACTGTGCTGTACTGAACTTGAACTACAAGTGAATTACAGGGCTAATGTATTTGTAATACGTTTTGTAGATCTACATTGGGCACATAGTGAAGTACGGTGCAGCAGATGAGGACGGACGCCTGCGTTCGGGGGACGAGCTCATCTGTGTGGACGGCACGGCGGTGGTGGGGAAGTCTCACCAGCTGGTGGTGCAGCTGATGCAGCAGGCCGCCAAGCAGGGCCACGTCAACCTCACCGTCCGACGCAAGAGCTCTGGATACGGAGGTGAGGACAGGTCACAGAGACTACACAGGCATATGCACACTCACCCACACACTCAACAACAGCGGCTGCCTACACTACCCACACAAGCCTGGGTTCTGCCTACACTACCCACACAAGCCTGGGTAGTGGCTCATTTAACTATTACTAGCCCATGCCAAATGTTTGAATGTTGTTTGTATGTTTGCTGAACACCTTTTTTGTATTGCCTGTCCTCCTTCATCCCCCCTCCTTCCCCCATCTCTTCCTCAGTTTCGAAAGGGGAGGGTGACGTGCCCCCGTCCCCTGCCTCGTCCCACCACAGCAGCACCCAGGCCCCCTCCCTGACGGAGGGCAAGCGGACCCCCCAGGGCAGCCAGAACTCCCTCAACACGGTCAGCTCCGGCAGTGGCTCCACCAGTGGCATCGGCAGTGGGGGAGGAGGTGGCTCTGGCAGTGCTGTGGTCACTGCAGCCCTGCAGCCCTATGACGTGGAGATCCAACGTGGAGAGAATGAGGGCTTCGGATTCGTCATTGTGTCATCTGTCTCTAGGCCTGATGCTGGAACTACGTTCGGTGAGTGGGGTAGGCAATACTACGCTGGTCTGGGTTATGGTTAGCTGGGCTTTGCTACTACCAGAGTGGGCTATGATGGGTTAAGTTGCAATTGTCTGTTTTCAGGTTGGTCTGAGAACCAGTTTTCATTTGCTATGGGTTGAACTGGGTTAAACTGGGGAATAATCTGGTAAAATATCCGGTAATCTGAGCAAAACCTGATTCTTCTGCTTGACTTTACGGTGGTTATTAATCTACAGTATTAACAATCTTTTCTGAAAACCAACCCTTTCAGGGTTAACTTACGCATGACAAGCATGTATTATTAAACAGCCTCTTGAAAAGATCCGAGGTGATTGAGTCGTAGCTACGCCGAATAACTACAGAACACTCCCCCTGATGTTATCCAGACAGTCCATTTCCTTGTGTTATCAAAAGTCCCCCTCAAAGTTTACAAAGTGAGACAGGGAAATAGTGATGCCCCAGTGCGTGACACAACCTGAGTCTGCCAAGCAGCACACTAGTAAACACACAACCCTAACAGTGCATCAACACCGCCCGTCACTCAGCAACACGATTGATGTCATTTCTTGGGGGTGGAATTACAATATTTTTGACAGTCACTCCTCATTGTATCCTCATTCCCACCTTCTTTATGAATAGCAGGGGAGTAATTTCAGATGGGAGTGGACTTAATGGCACAGCTCGAGGTCACAAACTCCATAACCATGAGCTTAGGGAAACAGAAATCTCTTTATGTGCCCAGGTGCATTCACCGCCGGGGATAACTGGCTGGCTGATGCTTTATCAAAAACACTATCAACACCGATTCAGAGGCAGACTTAATACATGGCCGGTTCTGGCTGATTCACTCAGCATGTCATTTAAGTTCCACTCAGCACATTCTATAGCTGTCCGTACTGTTTATGTATGAAGGCAAAATTGTGAAATTGTCGCCATTTAAGGTCACTCAGCCGTCAAAGAGGGATGTTAAGCCAATGTGAGTAAGACCTTTAAACAGGTTAACATTCACAAGGCCGCAGGGCCAGACGGATTACCAGGACGTGTACTCAGAGCATGCGTTGACCATCTGGCAAGTGTCTTCACTGACATTTTCAACCTCTCCCTGACCCAGTCTAATACCACGTTTCAAGCAGACTACCATAGTCCCTGTGCCCAAGAACGCCAAGGTAACCTGCCTAAATGACTTTGGGTTCGTAGCAGTCACATGTGTAGTCATGAAATGCTTTGAAAGGCTGGTCATGGCTCACATCCCAGAAATCCTGGACCCACTCCAATTTGCATACTGCCCCAACAGATCCACAGATGACGCAATCTATATTGCACTCCACACTGCCCTTTCCCACCTGGACAAGAGGAACACCTTTATGAGAATGCTGTTCATTGACTACAGCTCAGCATTCAACAGCATAGTGCTCTCCAAACTCATCATTTAGCTAAGTACCCTGGGACTAAACACCTCCCTCTGGCTCCGGGACTTCCTGACGGGCTGCCCCCAGGTGGTGAGGGTAGGCACATCCGCCGCGCTGACCAACAACACTGGGGGCTGTCAGGGGTGTGTGCTTAGTCCCCTCCTGTACTCCCTGTTCACCCATGACTGCAGGGCCATGCACTGGACTCTAACCCCACACTCACACATACTACACTGACACATGCACACACACGCATATTGATGCCCCACACACACACACACACAAAAACACACACACATACAATCACATTCCTTCACATACGCTGCTGCTACTCTCTGTTTATTACCTATGCATTGTCACTTTACCCCTACTTACATGTACAGTACCAGTCAAAAATCTGGACACACCTACTCATTCAAGGGTTTTTCTTAATTTTTACTATATTATACATTGTAGAACAATAGTGAAGACCTCAACACTATGACATAGTGAGGACCGTCACAGGAAAGGAAGACCTAGAGTTACCTCTGCGGCAGAGGATAAGTTCATTACAGTTACCAGCCTCAGAAATTGCAGCCCCAAATAAATGCTTCACAGAGTTCAAGTAACAGACACATCTCAACATCAACTGTTCAAAGGAGACTGCGTTAATCAGGCCTTCATGGTCGAATTGCTGCAAAGAAACCACTACTAAATGACACCAATAAGAGGAAGAGACTTGCTTGGGCCAAGACACACGACCGATGACTGCAGGGCCATGCACTGGACTCTAACCCCACACTCACACATACTACACTGACACATGCACACACACGCATATTGATGCCCCACACACCGGTGTGTGTGAAAATCTGTCCTTTGTTGTGAAATGTTTGGTTCTAACCGCCGTGTCTTTGTGAGACGCAGAGTAGGTGAATGGTTTATCTTCGCATATGTGGTTCCCAACGTGAAGCATGGAGGAGGAGGTGTGATGGTGTGGGGGGGGGGGGCTTTGCTGGTGACCCTGTCAGTGATTTATTTAGAATTCAAGGCACACTTAACCAGCATGGCTACAACAGCATTCTGTAGCGATACGCCATCCTTTCTGGTTTGCGCTTAGTGGGACTATCATTTACATTTTCAACAGGACAATGACCCAAAACACACAGGCTGTGTAAGGGCTATTTGACCAAGAAGGAGAGTGATGTAGAAATCGCTCCTCCCACTGATTTCCCTCATTCAAATCTTTGCTGGCTTGAGTTTAAATATCCACAAAGGCATGCATTAAAGCTGGAATCCATAGCGGTGAAGCTGGTGGTTTGAGATGAGTTGGCTCGCAAAGTAAAGTAAAAGCAGCCAACAAGTGCTCAGCGTATGTGGGAACTCCTTCAAGACTGTTGGAAAAGCATTCCAGGTTAAGCTGGTTGAGAGAATGCTGAGAGTGTGCAAAGCTGTCATCTTTGAATCTCAAATATAAAATATATTTGTTTAACACTTTTTTGGTTACTACATGATTCCACTATTTGTTATTTCATAGTTTTGTGATAGTGATGTATTCACTATTATTCTACAATGTCGAAAATAATAAAAATAAAGAAAAACCTTTGAATGAGTAGATGTCCAAACCTTTGACTGGTACTGTATATATTACTTCAATTCCCTCGATTAACCTGTTACACATTGACTCGGAACCGGTACCCCTTGTATCTAGCCTCGTTATTTTTATTTTATTGTGTTACTATTTGTCCTTTAGTTTATTTACTTTTTTTAAACTCTGTGTTGTTGGTTAAGGACTCGTAAGTAAGCATTTCACGCTAAGTTCTACATCTATTTTGTTTGGCCATGTGAAAAGTACAACTTTATTTGATTTGATTTAAATATCCTCCTCTGAACAAATGTAGTATTAAGTTCCCTCTGATGAGTTTGAAGTACCAATATTGCTCCAAGGTCTCCTTACACAGCCTGCCTGATGACCAGGAAGATGTAGCATGGTGTAAAACATGCAATATGGCCTGGTTACTATCAAATTAATGTTTTGTTAGCTACTGTGCAGTGCAATGGACCCAGTTTCATTGATCCTGTGGGCTATAGTTGAAGCCCCATAGAATAGAAGGTAGAAGTAGAGGTTGTTTACGTATCATTTATACAAGCAGGAGATATCCCACTGAGACTTGATGTCTTTCTTTATGAGCGACTGTCTGCAGCTGGATCCTCAGACTCAGTGACACTTCTGTCTCAACTGTCTCTGTTTGCGTCTCAAATTATACCATATATTCTCCATGTAGTGCACTACTTCTGACCAGACCCCTATGTTCCCCATGTAGTGCACTACTTCTGACCAGACCCCTATGTTCCCCATGTAGTGCACTGCTTCTGACCAGACCAGAGCCCTATGTGGGAATCATTTGAGAGTTTCTTCCCGTCTCATTGTGGGGATGGGATGAATTAATGTGCTGATGGGGATGTTTCTCTACCAGATCTCCCCCTCCGCTAGTGGAGGTCCAACATAGAGAGAGAGATGAGAGGGAATATGGAAGGAGGGAAATAGTGCACGTCCATCCGTTTGTGATCAATCTATGGAGTCTTCTTTTGCCTGAGAGGGCCATAGATGTTTGGGTATTGTGACGAACAAAGAGCTTTGCACTGGCACTTTACCTCTCCCATACATCATACTATGCAAACCCCTTTTCTCCCTCCAGCCCATCCCACCATTGCGAGCTGCTGTGCGTGCGCTGGTGTTGTGATCAGCAGATTGGGTATTAAATCCTGGGTATTTGTCACACCCAGTAATGTCCCATATCTCATTATTTGGATAGAGTGGCAGGACACAAGGGCAGTTTTTAATCAAGAAGAAGGAAGGGGAGCTTGAAGCACAAGGTGATGTGATAAATATGGATGTGGGAGGGAGGGAGGGAGGGAGGGAGGGAGGGAAAGGGAAGGAGAGGAGAGCGAAAGCTCCCTAGAGTCTGTTCAGAGCTGCTCTGTAAACAAGATGTGCTGTATTGAACGCTGTCACTCAGCTTGTACAGCTTGCTTTGCTTTGCTTGCGTAGCACGCAGTATGCAAACAGTCCCATGCGACGCTAGCGTGTCTCTGTCTGTAGCCTCTCTGATAGAGTGTGCATTCTCTCTTGACATAAGTGAGGAGCCTGAGATTTCTGAGTATTCAAAAAAGTCCTTTATATCCCAAAAAAGTCAGTTTAGTTGGCGCGCTTGATTCAGTAATCCACCTGTTCCACTCGTTCAAAATGCATACAAAGGAATCCCAAAAGTTACCAATAAACTTTGTCCAAACAAGTCAAACAACGTTTCTAATCAATCCTCAGGTACCCTAATATGTAAATAAACGATCAAATTTAAGACGGAGAATAGCGTGTTCAATACCGGAGATAAGTAACGAAGTGCACGCCCTCATCCACACGCGCCACAACACTACAGTCAAAATGAGAGCCACCTTGAAAAACTACAAATTCTAGCTAATTTTTCAAAAAACAAGCCTGAAACCCTTTCTAAAGACTGTTGACATCTAGTGGAAGCCATAGGAACTGCAATCTGCGAGGATTTCCTTTGATTTTCCCATAGACAGGCATTTCAATGGGTGGTCACCTCAACAACAAAAACAATTCTGGATGGATTCTGCTCGGGTTTTTGCCTGCCATATCAGTTCTGTTATACTCACAGACAATTCATCAACAGTTTTAGAAACTTCAGAGTGTTTTCTATCCAACACTACCAATTATATGCATATCCCAGCTTCTGGGCCTGAGTAACAGGCAGTTTACTTTGGGCATGTCAGTCATCCGAACTTCCGAACACTGCCCCCTATCCCTAAGAAGTTTTTAACCTTTGCCTTCTTTTCTCTCTTTTTTCCTTCTCTTTCTTTTCTCATAATCAAATTACGTAATCAATAACCAAATCACACACACACACACTACACATTAACATCAAAGCTGGAAATGCATGCGTGGCCATGCCCCACAAAATAGGGCGCATCATCGAGGGGAGCCCTGCGGACCGCTGTGGGAAGCTGAAGGTGGGCGATCGCATCTTGTCCGTCAACGGCTGCTCCATTACCAACAAGTCCCACTCGGACATCGTCAACCTGATCAAGGAGGCCGGGAACACAGTCTCTCTGAGGATCATTCCTGGTGATGGTAAGACTTGGTGACTTTCTGTTTTATAATGCAGTAGGGAGGTGACTTATTCATAGTTCTAGCGGGAGTCAACGGGCATCACTGCCCTGCGCTGGCAGAAGCACTTTCTATCAACCCGGGGAGCTATCTAGCGCTATGAGAGGCCATGCTCCCTGCCCTGGCTTCAAACTGGGAGAGGGTTGGGACTGTGAATGAGTAGGGAGGGGATGCCAACTTGTAAGTCGCTCTGGATAAGAGCGTCTGCTAAATGACTTAAATGTAATGTAAATGTAAATGCCACTAGATATGTATCTCTGGTCAGTTATAACTCCCCCCCCCCCCCCCTTTAATGGTCAAGGTTAGAATTTGGGGAGGGCAAGCTGATAAGTATGTGTGTGTTGATTGTAGTACAGTGTATGATAGGCAGACTGATAATGTCATTTGGATGTGCTGCAGTCTCCCAGTTTGGTAATAGCTGCCATTTTGAAACGACGAGATTATCAACTCAATGAACTGTGTTTTCGGTGTAATCACTGCTTCCTGTCAGTGTTCATCTCCTCAGTCTGGATGGAACAAGGTGGCAGGAAATGCATGCGTAATACTGGTTATGGCAGGAACAGGCTGTGACAGGAAATTGGCTCTATCCCCATGAGTAGGAATGTGTTGAGTTGTGCCATGTCCCAGAACAACAGTACAGCCAGCCCCTAGAATGGCCTGTCATTGGCTGAGAGACTTGTGGACCAATGAGAGGTGTGTGTGTGTGTGTGTGTGTGTGTGTGTGTGTGTGTGTGTGTGTGTGTGTGTGTGTGTGTGTGTGTGTGTGTGTGTGTGTGTGTGTGTGTGTGTGTGTGCTAGGTTACTGCTCTGCCTCTAAAGGGCTCTCCAGAAAAGCTGGTAAAATGTAGCTTCATTAAGATGGGAGGAGAACCAGGAGCACACACACACGAAGGAGGAGACAATGCAAAACCAGTCATTAAACAAAGCATGGCAGTTTGTTTTAACGACCACAATGATAGCATCTATTTATAGCCTACTGTTTTCTCTAATGCTAGAACAACTCTAGATAGAACCCATGCAGCCACAACCTTCCCCAACTAGACTTTAATTTTGTGTGGAGATATTTATTGTTGAGCCGTTCAGGTTGTGTCCCCCAGACAGCTTTGTGATCATGGGGGAATGCAGGCAGTGCTGTCAGGGTAGCGAGGGAGAGAGGGATGAATGAATCAGGCCGGTGCTCTTGCTAACTTCAGGCAGAACCCCATTCCATCTATAAGTAACCAATGTCTAGGATGACTAATGTGGACTGCCGTGTTGTGGCTTGTGGTGCAGCACAATTATATTTGCAAGAAAGGAAGGACAATTACCCCTGGAATTTAAAGAAAAACAAAACGACGGAAGCAGAGAGGCTTGTTTTGATTTGATGTTCCTGTGTAGAGTGGAACTGGTGTTGTCTGTGTCTGTGAGCAAAATGGTAGATGACAACATTGTAGGCAATTAGCATCAGGTTGAACAGAGCAGCCTTGAGGTAAGACTGTGTTTTCTGGAGAGCAAAACTCTTGTATGGAAATGTGTTGTCAAAGACGGCAATCCTGACCAAGACCCAGTTACGGCTCGAAAACACATTGTTTAGCAGAAGAGCGATTTTAGAGCATCTAACAGCAGACTCATTTGTTTTTTCTCTAAGATAGAAGCCATCTTACCAGAATCCATGTATTACTTCTAGATTAGAGGTTATGACCCCTACCCACAATCCTCTACTGTGTTTCTACAGAGTCCTCCAACGCATCTCTGTTGACCAACGCTGAGAAGATTGCCACCATCACCACCACGCACACACCCCAAACTGCCATGGAGCCCCGGTTAGTTTCCATGAAAATCTCAATCAATAAACAGGCATTTGATTAAATAAAATGTATAATAGGATCAATTGCATGAAAGACTTCTATATGAATAGGATTTATTTTCATATGTATGTGTTCATATGAATGATTACATTTTCCAGGAACAACTCAAAGTCGAAACAGGCTCCTCCTCCACCTCCTCCGACACAAGCTCAGCCCTCACAGGTACTGTAAAGACAGACATGTTCTATTGGTCTGTTTCAATCAATCACCAAAGAAGGAAGCAATCAGTAAATCATTACTTCACAAGAACACACAGTGCAGCTTCAATCTGAGATCAAGATTTTCATTCAAAGCAATCAATCAATGAATCAGTTAATCAATAAAAGAGGGCGGAAGAGTGACAGTGCCACAGCCAAACTTTTGATGAGTGCAGTGAGCCTGTGTCCAGCCATTGCAGTGCCCTTTCTTTGTGTTTTGCACAGGAAGCAATAATTATTAATTGGTTCCAGGGTATTGTACCTCCAGTTTTGTGTGGTCCTTTGTAGCTCTGTTGGTAGAGCATGGCGCTTATAATGCCAGGGTTGTGGTTTCAATTCCTGGGACCAGCGATATGTAAAAATGGATGCACGCATGACTGTAAGTTGCTTTGGAAAAAAGTGTCTGCTAAATGGCTTATATTATTATGTGAGTTTTTGCTGGATGTGACTTGATTAGTCCTGAATTTAGTACTCACTTCATGACACCTCTGTTGGCCCATGAGTTGTGGGTATTTGCATATCTTGCTTTGTAAATATGTACTTTTCTTTCCTTCTGTCTCTCGCTCTCTCAGGACGCCGAGTTCTACTCTGTGGATCTGGAGCGGGACAGTAAAGGCTTTGGGTTCAGCCTGAGAGGAGGACGGGAGTACAACATGGACCTATATGTGTTGAGGCTGGCTGAGGATGGGGCGGCTGTCAGGAACGGCAAGATGGGGGTATGCTCAGTGAAAAAAATAATATCAACAATTGGAGGCCTGTCACTCTGTTGCACTTGGATTATAATATTTCTGTCAAATAGACAGTTCAGCACGCCTGGGATCAATTATCTGGTTGTCTCAATAAATCTCCTCCCTCCTCGCTCTCTCTCTCTCTGCACACAAAGGTGGGAGATGAGATCCTGGAGATCAACGGCGAGAGCACAAAGAACATGAAGCACGCACGGGCAATCGAGCTGATCAAGAATGGTGGCCGGAGGGCACACCTGCTCCTCAAGAGGGGCGATGGATCTGTGCCTGAATATGGTGGGTGGAGATGTGATGTGATACAGGTTCCCTCCATACTATGACTAACACTACTGACTCTGACTACTAACTAACACGAAAGGCCCCCACACACAGGACGGACACTGTAGTCTGCAGTTTCTTGTTGCTGTGATCAAATCAAATTGTATTTGTCACACGCGCCGAATACAACATTACCGTGAAACACTTACTTACAAACCCTTAACCAACAATGCAGTTCAAGAAACAGAGTTAAGAAAATATTTACTAAATAAACTGAAAAAAAATAAATGTAATAAAAAAATAACAAGATATTTACATAACAATAACGAGGCTATATACAAGGGGTACCGGTACCGAGTCAATGTGTGGGGGTACAGGTTAGTCGATGACAATGCATAGATGTAAATAGTTTGGGTGGCCATTTGATTAATTGTTCAGCTTGGGGGTAGAAGTTGTTAAGGAGCCTTTTGGTCCTAGACATGGCGCTCCGGTATCGCTTGCCATGCCGTAGGAGAGAGAACAGTCTATGACTTGGGTGACAGGAGTCTTTTACAATTCTTTGGGCCTTCCTCTGACACCGCCAAGTATATAGTTCCTGGATGGCAGGAAGCTTGGCCCCAGTGATGTACTGGGCAGTATGCATTACCCTCTGTAGCGCCTTACGGTCAGATGCAGAGCAGTTGCCAGACCAGGTGGTGATGCAACCGGTCAGGATGCTCTCGATGGTGCAGCTGTAGAACTTTTTGAGGATCTCGGGACCCATGCCTCTCCTGAGGGGGAAAATGTGTTGTTGTGCCCTCTTC
Organism: Salvelinus alpinus; assembly: GCF_045679555.1. NCBI lineage: Eukaryota > Metazoa > Chordata > Actinopteri > Salmoniformes > Salmonidae > Salvelinus > Salvelinus alpinus. Next base: position 1,711,664 of record NC_092113.1, read on the forward strand.
ACAACTGTCTTGGTGTGTTTGGACCAGGATAGTTCACTGGTGATGTGGATACCAAGGAACATGAAACTCTCAACCTTTATTGGCCATAGTATGTAATGTTCCTCTTCCTGTATAAATCAAGTCTTGTTATTGTCCAAATACTGTATGTTCTGCTCACTCTAATCTGGGATTGTTTCTCCTTATTTCTGCCGAGAAGGTCAAAGGATTCCACTCAGCCGTCAATTTTATAGGTTTTCCTTTTCTGTCCCTGACAGGAAAACTTGTCTACTGAACCAACTACATTTATCTTTCTTATCTCCATTGAGGATCTAAGCCCTCTGTTTTCTCTATTTTTGTTTATTTTTTTTCTGTCTCTTTCCTCCCCACTTCTTTTCTCTGGGTTCTTCCTCCTCCCTCCAGCGATGATGGCTCCTCATCTCGCTGTTGGTACTATGAGAAATGACAAGATGGGAGAGCCCTGTTTCTACCTAATGGGGCAAAATCAGACCACGGTTTGTAGCCAAGTCTGTTCCAACCCGCCCTCCTAACTGTTTACCCTCCACCCCAACATCTCTCACCTACTTAACCCATCTCCCCCTACCATTTCCCCCCCTCTCCCACTACCTGCTCCTCCCTGGGTATGTGTTTGGTGCTGTGTGGCCTGGCTCACTCCTCAACCTGCACTGTGCGTTCATGACCCATGTGAACCCATTCACACTGAATGCACTGCTTCTCCTCCTCCCGCCTCTGGAAGGATTCATGTCACTGCTCGCCTCCTGCTGCTACCATAACAACCACTGATTGGGCAGAGTCATGGGCAGAATGCGCTCCAGTTTTTTTTGTTTTCTCCTCTCTCAGGCTCTTTGTTTTTCTGCAGTTCCCATTCCCAAACGATGATAATCGACTTGTTTGTCATTTTTATTCTAACCTCATAGCTGCTTGTTGTGTCATTGATAACACCAACCCTCCACTTGCAATGTTTGGCACTTGTTGTGTTGCTGCCACCTACATGTACCAACCCAATGCTCTCTTTGAAAATACACTGTAGCAATTGTTTACTTTGATGTCATTTAGTTTGAGGATCAAAGTAAGTCATTTGTGTACAGATTTGAATATTTAATATCACCCTTTTTCCCCAGTATATTTATTGTCCCAATTTGCAAACAAGTCACTGTTTATGGAAGTGCATGGCAGTACATGGTTTCCATAAAAATGGCTGTATTACAAGCTATAATAAATACAAGCTATATCTGTATTGCTTGTATCTGTATTGATACAAGCAATTTGTGGGAATTGTCTTAGCTACCAAGCTTATATTATTTAGTTAGTTGAAACTCCATCCAGTCTGAGAATGTCTCTCATGTTCTTCCTTTGTTTTCATACAGACTCCAGCCATGACGGGCACTCTCCCACACCCAGGGCACAAAACTCTCCGGAAGTGAGAACCCTGCCACCAAACAGCCGATATCACCCCTCATCGGAGTCAAGTTATCCACCAGACCTTCACAAACCATCACGCCACAAGGATGCTGCGCAGGGCCGAGACAGGGACAGGGTGGAGCACCAGGGCCGGCACTTTAACCCCCACCACCATCACACCTGGAACAACAACCACAGCCATACCACCCCCAGCCAACACTACCCTGAAAACAGCGGCGGCAACAATAAGAAGAGCCGGGGCCGCAAAGTCAACAAGTCAGAGTCAGAGAGCGGCATCTCAAAACTCTTAAAGACTCTGCGTAAGGACAGCTCTGGGAAGAAGGCTGCAGCGGCGGCGGCAGCTACAGAACGAGAGCGGGAGCTCTCCGCTAGTAGCAGTACTCTAGACCCGAGGTACAGTCGACCACGCCGCGGCTCCCTCGACCGTTCGCCCACCCGTAAACATAACGCCTCCCCTGACCGACGGCGGGCCAAGTCCATGGACCGCAGGGCAGAGCGAGCACACCGAGACCGCACACCCGAGAAGGAGAACGAGGACGGAGGTTTCCTCAGTCATGCGGCTACTCCTGAACAACCACTCTACGACCGCAGGCTTGTGAGCGAGCCACAGACCCCGGGCCGGGCCTACTTAGAGGCCACCACCCCAGAGCGCCTGAACAAAAGGGCTTCCTCCCTGTCTCTTTCCAGGGGGTGGACTCCTGAAAGAGGCAGCCTGAAGAACGGCAACCTTCGGAGGGACTCGCCGGTTGAGACGAGGGAGGAGAGGTATGGGATGAACGGAACGCCAGAGAGACGGTACAGGTCAGAGAGAGATTCGTCTCCAGACAGCAGCTACAGCAGGGAGGAGCAGAACTACTACAGTACACTGAAGAACAATGCCTCCACTCACAACCACGCAGGCTACAACAATGCAGGACACTGCAACAACGCAGCAGGACACAACAGCGCAGCAGGACACAACAACGCAGCAGGACACAACAACGCAGTAGGTCGCGCCCAGAACCAGTTCCCCGAGCCTATGAGAAGGCTTTACAAAGAGAGCCCCAAGGACCTCAGCATCTGAGTGGACAGAGCTTGGACCCTGGCCTATCACCCCCCAACCTGTGTAGGCTACAGTACATACACTGGACTTGGACTTCTGAGGAGATTAACTCGTGATTTATCCAATCGCCTGGTTGATAGATTCATTGATTTGACTACTTGTGATCCGGGACAGAGATTCATACCACAGCAGGAGTACAATCTTTTTTTTTTGTTCGTACTGTATGTTTTGTTTCTGTTCTCATTATTTTGAGCATAACTGCAGTTGTTAATACTGTAGTGAAGGTATGTGTATGTGCCTATCACATCACAAATGGCGATTTACCTTTTTTGGGGCATCTCTGTTTGAAACCTCAGAAGGAACACATACTAGTGAAAGTCTACACACCCCTTGCACAGTCTTCACATTTTGCTGCCTTAAAATGTAATCAAAACATTTATTAAATTGGATTGGTAGAACAATTATCTACAAAACCTACTCCACATTTTCAAAGTGAAAGAAAGATTATAGAACACCCCCCCCAAAAAATATATTGATTGCATGACTCTTAGCGCAACGTATAGCCATTGTTTTTGTCAAAATTGCTCAAGCTCAGTAAATGTGGTTGGGAATCATTGAAGGCCAGCAATATTTCAGCCTTGTCTCGGATTTTCAAGCAAATTTAAGTCAGGACTGAGACTGGACAACTCACACTTTACACCTCTTCGAAAGCCCTCCTGGCGGGTCTTTGGTATTAAAATGTGTGTAAATGTCCCGCTGACAAATACAACTCTGTCCCAGGGTTAGGTTTTCCAAAAACTACGGCAGGTTTTTACCTGGGCTTTGCTCCTTTCATGTTTTTTTTTTACCCTGACAAACTCCCCAATCCCTGCCGGTGACAAGCCTACCCATAACATGATGTGCCAACACAATACTTGAAAATACAGAGAGTTTTTCTCTGTGTTGCATTAGATTTAATTCAAACCAGCAGTTTTTATTTAGTCCAAAAAGTTAATGTACAGTGATCCCTCGCCACTTCGCGGTTCACTTATCGCGGATTCGCTATTTCGCGGATTTTCATAATGCATTTTTTATTTTTTTTTGGTGCATTGTGCTCTGCATTCTGATTCGCTAAAAACTCACTCCCGCTTCTTGTATCAAAACATGCTACGAATTGTGCTATCATTTTGTCGTCTCGTGCAGTTATGTGTACATACATAAAACAGCTTGGCAAATTTACATTAAGTTGGCCAGGAAGGAAGGAAGGACTAACGCTTGGTCGCTTAGCAACCATGGTGCGAATGGCCACTGAACTTAAGCGAGTAGCTGAGGAATGGGACCCTTTGATGAGCCGTTCATTACAGTTCTCCAACGTAATCGATGGTGGCATGTCGGTGTACAAGGATCTTTTTGCAAAGAAGAAAAAAGAGCGACAACAGCTGCCTATCACTATGCTCTTCTCCCGAACAAACACACCTGCACCGCGGGCTTCAGAAGAAGAGAACACTGCAGAGCGCAGTCAGGATGCAGCGGCCCAGTCTGAAGAGCAGTGAAACGGCCTACACGTGAGTCACTGTATTTGTATACATGTAATAGTTGCTAATTGTAAAAAAAAAAAAAGTTTTCTATTTCGCGGATTTCACTTATCGCGGGTCATTTTCGGAACGTAACCCCCGCGATAAACGAGGGATTACTGTATTTGCTATTTTGTCTTGCAGTATTATTTAACAGCCTTGTTGCAAACATAATTGATGATTTGGCGTGGATGTTTTAACACAGGTTTCCTTCTTTTCACTTCATCATACAGGCCACTAATGTGGAGTGAATGCAATGTTGTAGATCCTCTGTATTTTCAAGTATTGTGGTGGCAGCATCATGTAATGGGTATGCTTGTCACCGACAGCAAATGGGTTTGTCAGGATAAAAAATAAATATATGAAAGGAGCAAAGCACAGGTCAAAAGTCTGAGAAAAGTCCGCCGTAGTCTTCTGAAAACCTAGAGTTAATTAATGCTAGACACACCAGAATGGCTTTCCAAGAGGTGTTGAGTGATCCAGTCTTAGTCCTGACTTAAATATTCTTTAAAATCACAGACAAAGTTTGAATATTGCTTTCCAGCAATGATTCCCAGCCAAATGTACTGAGCTTGAGCAATTTTGACAAAAACAATGGAGCTATGTTGCCCTAAGAGTTGGTAAAATCTTATTCAAAATTATTCTATAATAATCTTATTCAAAATCTTCTATAATATTTATTTAACTTAAAAAATGTTTAGTAGGTTGTGTAGATCTATAGAAAATAAAATCTAATGTAATCCCTTTTTAGATACAAATGTTAAGTTAGCAAAATGTGAAGACTGCCAGGGGTGTGTAGACTTTCACTAGCGACTGTATGTGTTCCCTCTGAGGCTTCAAACATACTCCTTACTGTGGTAACTGGTTCTTCATGGTGGGCTTGTTTTTAATATGTTTTTGATGTCATTTTCCATCTCAGAATTGCTTTATAAAGCAAACTATAGCACAAGATGTTGGTAGTAGTGACATTTTATGGACAACTACAGTGTACTAAGTGAATATCATACAGAGAAAAGGCAAACTCACATTTTTATAACCAATAGTAGTTTTAGAAATAATATATTTGAAATCATCCTTTTTGCATTTGTCTAGCTATTTATTTTCAATTGGCACATACCACAACGAAGCCTGGTAAAAGCTTAAAGGACCAAGTTATATGCCCCATAACCTGAAAATAAGAATAATTGTTATCCCTGCTGGATTTGCTGTAGAATCGCCCAAGAGGGAAACTAACATCCATCTCCTCTTCTCTCAGTCAGACGTGTCTGAGTAGACTGCCTGTGGTGGAAATAAAATGAAACAAAGTTTTGTATTCCTATTCAGAGGAAAGTAGAAGCAACATGTTAACTGACTGGAGCCTGTAACACGAAGCCTGCTTCACAGTTATACGCAACATGGAGAGGTTGACTAAGAGAGGTCAAGTCAAATGGTTTGAAAGTAACCACAGTCCTAGAATGAATTGATCCTATATATCGATGTAGACGTGAGGAAAGCTAAACCACCACATCTGATTGGCTTGAAGATTCAATAGAAAATATTGATCAACGGCCCACTGATCCCATACAGGTGATATGGGAGTAGTTCCTTTCTTCCTCTCCCAGTCCAAGGAAATGAGGTGATGATGTAATTATGTAAGGGAAGTTGTTGTGATGCTAACATATGGAAAGTTCCGGAACAGAAGTATCTGCCATGCTGAGCCATGCTTTCACACCACTGGAGTATGATTGCTGCTTTAACCGTGTTTTTCAGAAAATTCTCTGTTTTATGTTTCACAAAATATCTAAAATGATATAGGAAAAACTACAACCAATGCATTCTGTTATCACAGTGTTTTCCATGGTACTGTAAAAAAAAATGCAAAGAAGAGCAACAAAAATTTGACATTTAAAGAAGAATATAACCTGCCGGCCACCATCTGTACAGAATTTTACAATGTAACTAATAGGAACCTGTCAAGGAATAAATTGCTGCCTTTTTTCTTGTACAAAAGAGAAATTTATGAGAAACCTCTGCAGTGAGGAATGTGATATTGTGTTTATATTTCTGAAATGGACCTGATGATTCATGGGAAATATGTTAATGTACTCTGAATCAGGTATGTAAAGACATTCTAAAAATGGATGACTGTATTTGGTCAATTAGAAGCTGTTTGTTGGTTTGAATATCTCTTGATGGTTAGCCTGCCTTTGTATTATAAAGCACTTGTATGCAGTCTGTGTTCTTTAAGCATTATTTCTTGCAATGTGCTCCAGACATAATGCTATATCTGTGTTGATAAAAGCAGTACATGCATATGGGCCAATCTTTTTTATAAAACACTATGCATATATAAATACTACATTGTTCATAGCTTTATTTGACCCATGAAGCTATACATAACATTAGTTTAAGTACAAGTAGATGTGGACTTATCCAGTAAAGCTTCTTTCCTTGAGAGGGATCACAATGTATATGTAGCTATCAAAAGAAGTCTGTGAATGCTATTTTTATTATCAAATAAAGTTTTCCATACAAATTCAAAATAATTTGTTTCTACAGTGGCTTGCAATTATATTCCCAGGAGATTCCTATTGACATGATCTACATTTTAGATTCCCTTTGGAGTGCAGCATTTACAGATTGATTTATTATTCACCAAGGTAAACACAGCACTTTAGTAACAGAATATCTGCAAAAAAATACATAAAGTGTCTATCTGACATTTCAGATTTGTCTGACTAGCAGAGGTTCCGGTAGATGAAATAGGAATAACTGTATATAAATTCACATCAATATCTTCTTGTTACCCGTTGACAGAATAATTCAGTATGTACATCACGGAAGTGACATGAATCTACTTGTTAATAATGGACAAGGTACTGGGGTGGAATGTCAGGAAACTGCTACTACATTAGCTGTACATTACTGTATGGATATCCACAGCTGTTAACAAGCAACCCTAAGGCAGTCTTTCAGCTACAGTATGCTACTGTGTCATCCTTTGGTGTTTTTTTTTTTCATTGCACGTATCGAAAAGCATAGCAACATCTATTACTTTAAACTTGAGAGGGGTCTTCTTCTATCATACAAGCCATATCAGAAACCTAGCCTACACTGGGGACAAATTCAGGTATGTAATGATAGCACAACAGTCTACTCTTTACGCTGTGTCTGTGTCTGTTTATTCCCCATATAGAGCAGTACTTGTCTCTGATCAAAAGTGGTAGTGCACTATTATGTAGAATAAATAGGGTGTCCGGATTACGGGCGGGTTTGGCCCGGCGGGGGCTTTACTTGGCTCATTGTGCTCTAGCGATTCCTTGTGGCGGGCCGGGCGCCTGCAGGCTGACTTCGGTCGCCAGTTGAAAGGTGTTTCCTCCAACACATTGATGCAGCTGTCTTCCGGGTTAAGCGGGAAGATGTTATGAAGCACGGTTTGGCGGGTCATGTTTCGGAGGACGCATGACTTCGCCTCTCCCGAGCCCGTTGGGGAGTTGCAGCGATGAGACAAGATAGTAAATGTACAGTCGTATGAAAAAGTTTGGGCACCCCTGACAATTTCCATGATTTCCATTAATAAATAATTGGGTGTTTGGATCAGCAATTTCATTTTGATCTATCAAATAACTGATGGACACAGAAATATTTCAGTAGTGAAATGAGGTTTATTGGATTAACAGAAAATGTGCAATATGCATCAAAACAAAATTAGACAGGTGCATAAATTTGGGCACCCCAATAGAAAAATCACATCAATATTTAGTAGAGCCTCCTTTTGCTAAAATAACAGCCTCTAGACGCTTCCCATAGCCTCTAATGAGTGTCTGGATTCTGGATGAAGGTATTTTGGACCATTCCTCCTTACAAAACATCTCCAGTTCAGTTAGGTTCGCATATCGCCCCAACAAATGATGGCGGATGACACATGACGCAATCTCAATCACACGCCACACTGCCCTTTCCCACTTGGACAAAAGGAACACCTATGTGAGAATGCTGTTTGTTGACTACAGCTCAGCATTCAACACCATAGTGCCCACAAAGCTCATCACTAAGCTAAGGATCCTGGGACTAAACACCTCCCTCTGCAACTGCATCCTGGACTTCCTGACGGGCCGTCCCCCCAAGTGGTAAGGGTAGGCAGAAACACGTCTGCCACGCTGATCCCTAGCACTGGGGTCCCTCAGGGGTGTGTGCTTAGCTCCCTTTCTCTACTTCCTGTTCACCCACAACTGCGTGGCCAAACACGACTCCAACATCATCATTAAGTTTGCTGACGACACACCAGTGATAGACCTGATCACCGACAACGATGAGACAACCTATAGGAAGTAGGTCAGAGAACTGGCAGTGTGGATGCCAAGACAACAACCCCTCCCTCAACTGTGAGCAAGACAAAGGAGCTAATCATGGTCTACAGGAAAAGGCGGGCCGAACAGGCCCCCATTAACACTGACGGGGCTGTAGTGAAACGGGTCGAGAGTTTCCACATCACCAATGAACTATCATGGTCCAAACACACCATGACAGTCGTGAAGAGGGCACGACAAAACCTTTTCCTCCTCAGGAGAGTGAAAAGATTTGGCACGGGTCCCCATATCCTCAAAAAGCTCTACACGCTGCACCATCGAGAGCATCCTGACTGGTTGAATCACAGCCTGTTAGGGCAACTGCTCATTATCTGACTATAAGGCGCAATAGAGGGTAGTTTCAATGGCCCAGAACATCACTGGGGCCAAGCTTTCTGCCTACCAGGACCTATGTAATAGGCGGTGTCAGAGGAAAGCCCATAAAATTGTCAGAGACTCCAGTCACCCAAGTCATAGACTGTTTTCTCTGCTACCGCACGGCAAGCGGTACCAGAGCGCCAAGTCTAGGACCAAAAGGCTCCTTAACAGCTTCTACCAACCAAACCATAAGACTGCTGAACAATTAATCAAATGGCCACCAGACAATTTACACTGACACCCCCCATTTGTTTTGTACAATGCTGCTACTTGCTGTTTATTATCTATGCATAGTCACTTAAACCCTACCTACATGTACATATTACCTCAACTAACCTGTACCCCCGCACACTGACTCGGTACCGGTACCCCCTGTATATAGCCTCGTTATTGTTGTTTTATTGTGTTACTTTTTTACTTTAGTTTATTATTTGGTAAATATTTTCTTAACTCTTCTTGAACTGCACTGTTGGTTAAGGGCTTGTAAGTAAGCATTTCATGGTAAGGTCTACACTTGTTATACACAGCGCATGTGACAAATAAAGTTTGATTTGATTCCGTTTCAGCCAAGCCACAGTAAAACTAGAGCACGCTATACCTTAGACTATACTGTACCAGTCAGGGGCAATAACAAGATGACCTGTCGAGCCAGGTCACCCGTGATACAAGCCAGTATTCGACATCCGTCCATGTCTGAGGATTTCAGGAAACCATCCACTAGGGGCACCCGTGAGAACTGTTAAAGCCAGTTGACCTGTCAAAACAAAATCAAATCAAATTGTATTTGTCACATACACATGTTTAGCAGATGTTAATGCGAGTGTAGCGAAATGCATTGTGCTTCTAGTTCCGACAATGCAGTAATAACCAACGAGTAATCTAACCTAACAATTTCACAACAACTACCTTATACACACAAGTGTAAAGGGATGAAGAATATGTACATAAAGATATATGAATGAGTGATGGTACAGAACGGCATAGGCAAGATGCAGTAGATGGTATCGAGTACAGTATATACAGTGGGGAGAACAAGTATTTGATACACTGCCGATTTTGCAGGTTTTCCTACTTACAAAGCATGTAGAGGTCTGTAATTTTTATCATAGGTACACTTCAACTGTGAGAGACGGAATCTAAAACAAAAATCCAGAAAATCACATTGTATGATTTTTAAGTAATTAATTTGCATTTTATCGCATGACATAAGTATTTGATACATCAGAAAATACCCCAGTACTCAGCTTTTATTAGAAAATGAATGGCATGCCACTGTGATCATTTTCTGTAAATTATTATGGAGCCTCAGAGGGGTGCCCAAACTTTTTCATACGACTGTATATCACAAAATTGGGAAGAAACGGGGTAAAAAAAAAAATGATAAAAAAGAGTAAAAAATATATTCATAAAATATGAAAATAATAGGGTCGCTACTTAGCATGTAAATGAACGTTGAATAGACATGCAGGCATTTAAAAATTACTCCATAGTGATCCGTACCATAGCTAATGAAGGGGAAAACCTTCAAGATATGTGGAAGCACGCACAGAACTGAGCCTTCACAGCATACTGCATGACTCACTCATAGCTTAAACTGCTGATTCATGAATGTGTGTTTTCTACCATCTCGATGAAAAAAGCATTTTGGATCAAATAAAATGGTATTCATCACGTACAGAGTTTACAGCAGGTATAAAAGACGCAGAGAAATGCTTGTGTGCTAGCTCCCACAACACTGCAGTACAAATATGTGAATTAAAGCAGATGTGAACAAGTTCTTTGCACGTTTCTCACTCACCAAGCAAAGCCACTTCAACATTTGTTACCAGACCAGGGAGGTACCTATATGAACTACATGTAGTTCATCTAGTATAATTACATACTAATTACATTTTGTAGTAGCTTGGTGGTAGTTCCTAATTCTCACCTTTTTGTGCTTAATAGGTTTAGGGCTCTATTCAATCAGATCCGCTGTAGCCGACATCCGCATAGCGGTTGTTTTGGCAGAGTCAGAGGTAGAATTGCGTTAGAGCTGTCAAATTCATAAGCCATTCCTGGAACTGCATTTGAGCTGTCAAATCCACAAGCCACTCCTGGCATTATCGCTGAAGTGGACATTGCCATTGGCTGCAGAAATCCCATGCAGTTCAAACACAGGAATGTGAGATGTAATCTACACCTCGATTAGGCTTGATAGAAATCCTCGTTATTTAATTGAATGACTTTCAATTTCAGCACAATTATTATATAGCCAGTACTTTTATGGAACTGAACTTCTAATGATGGTCTGGCTTCCTGACAATGATCAAGAGCAGCTGCTCGCCATTTTGACAGCTCTACCGGCTATCACCGGTTAACGCTTAATCTGATTTAATCTAGGCCTAAATGACACTTTCTGGTAACTTTCTGACTCCAGAGGGATCTGTTCTTGCAGTTTGTAGTCAATGACATTTCAGATGTAGATAAGATCCTTTTCCACTAAGTAGTTTGGATGTAGTGAAACACTTTTTGAAAGTGACTTCAGTTAAGTAAACTATACTTTTCTTAAGGGTAGCTTTGGTATAGCTTCAATGTTCTATTGTGAAGGTAGCTTGGCATATTTTCAGAGTAGCTTCCCCAACGCTGTTCATTTGTTTGTTTACAGTACGTCACGTTCCTGTTAGAGCAAGCAGTACGTTTCTGAATTGATGAAAGCAAAGACTTCCATACAGTATGCATTGGAAATCATGAGAGGTAATGATCCTACAACTCCCTGCCTGTCTTTCACCACAGACCTTAATCTGGTCTGTGGCCAGTGATTGATTTGCTGTTGTTTTCTTCAGCCTCTCTCTGCTGGAGCTGGATTGGAGCATGTTCCTTGGCGAGGGAGCACATCTGTATTCAACTAGAGATCCGATGGTATGACGGTTGCTATGGCTACGCTACGAAGGTCACTATGAGAGCGTTCTCGAGGTGTTGTTTTGCTCCAGTCTGACAGATATTTCTGCACAAGTGAGGTGAAGGAATCTCACGTCACTCCCTGAGTTGCTATCATTTATCACACAGACAGACACAGCTTATAGCACAGACTTTACACAGATTGAAAAAGGTCACAAAACTCATATTTCATCAATGATGAAACTGATTCAAGAAGTCTCAAGGTTTTGCTCGCCTGAGGTAGAGCACCTTATGATAAACTGTAGACCACACTATCTGGAAGAGAGTTCTCATCTATATTATTTGTAGCCGTCTATTTACCACCACAGAACAATGCTGGCACTAAGAACGCACTCAAACAACTGTATAAGGCCATAAGCAAACAAGAAAATGCTCATCCGGAAGCGGCGCTCCTAGTGGCCGGGGACTTTAATGCAATCAAATTTAAATCAGTTTTACCCATTTTTTACCAGCATGTCACAAGTGTAAGCAAAGGAAAAAAACTCTAGACCACCTTTACTCTTCACACAGAGATGCATACAAAGCTCTCCCCTTCCCTCCATTTGGCAATTCTGACCATAAAAATATCCTCCTGATTCCTGCTTAGAAGCAAAAACTAATGCAGGAAGCACCTATGACTCGCTCAATATGGAAGTGTTCAGATTACGAGGATGCTACGCTACAGGACTTTTTTGCTAGCACAGACTGGAATATGTTCCGGGATTCATCCAAAGGCATTGCGGAGTATACCACCTCAGTCATCGGCTTCATCAATAAGTGCATCGACGACATCATCCCCACAGTGACCGTACGTACATATCCCAACCAGAAGCAATGGATTACAGGCAACTCCGCATCGAGCTAAAGGCTAGGGCTGCCGCTTTCAAGGAACAGGGCACAAATGAGGACGCTTATAAGAAATCCCGCTACGCCCTCAGACGAACCACCAAACAAGCCAAGTGTCAATACAGGATTAAGAATAAATCCTACTACACCGGCTCTGACATTCATCTGAAGTGGCAGGGCTTGAAAACTATTGCGGACTACAAAGGGAAACCCAGACACGAGCTGCCCAGTGACACGAGCCTACCATATGAGCTAAATGCCTTTTATGCTAGCTTCGAGGCAAGCAACACTGAATCATGCATGAGAGAACCAGCTGTTCTGGATGACTGTGAGATAATGCTCTCAGTAGCCGATTTGAGAAAGACCTTTCAACAGGTCAACATTCACAAAAGCCGTGGGGCCAGATGGATTACCAGGAAGTGTACTCAAAGCATGCGCGGCCCAACTGGCAATTGTCTTCACTGACATTTTCAACCTCTCCCTGACCGAGTCTGTAATACCTACATGTTTCAAGCAGACCACCATAATTCCTGTGCCCAAGGAAGCGATGGTAACCTGCCTAAATGACTATCGCTCCATTGCACTCATGTCTGTAGCCATGAAGTGCTTTGAAAGGCTGGTCATGGCTCACATCAACAGCATCCTCCCGGATACCCTAGACCCACTCCAATTCGCATATCGCCCCAACAAATGATGGCGGATGACACATGACGCAATCTCAATCACACGCCACACTGCCCTTTCCCACTTGGACAAAAGGAACACCTATGTGAGAATGCTGTTTGTTGACTACAGCTCAGCATTCAACACCATAGTGCCCACAAAGCTCATCACTAAGCTAAGGATCCTGGGACTAAACACCTCCCTCTGCAACTGCATCCTGGACTTCCTGACGGGCCGTCCCCCCAAGTGGTAAGGGTAGGCAGAAACACGTCTGCCACGCTGATCCCTAGCACTGGGGTCCCTCAGGGGTGTGTGCTTACTCCCTTTCTCTACTTCCTGTTCACCCACAACTGCGTGGCCAAACACGACTCCAACATCATCATTAAGTTTGCTGACGACACACCAGTGATAGACCTGATCACCGACAACGATGAGACAACCTATAGGAAGTAGGTCAGAGAACTGGCAGTGTGGTGCCAAGACAACAACCCCTCCCTCAATGTGAGCAAGACAAAGGAGCTAATCATGGTCTACAGGAAAAGGCGGGCCGAACAGGCCCCCATTAACACTGACGGGGCTGTAGTGAAACGGGTCGAGAGTTTCCACATCACCAATGAACTATCATGGTCCAAACACACCATGACAGTCGTGAAGAGGGCACGACAAAACCTTTTCCCCCTCAGGAGAGTGAAAAGATTTGGCACGGGTCCCCATATCCTCAAAAAGCTCTACACGCTGCACCATCGAGAGCATCCTGACTGGTTGAATCACAGCCTGTTAGGGCAACTGCTCATTATCTGACTATAAGGCGCAATAGAGGGTAGTTTCAATGGCCCAGAACATCACTGGGGCCAAGCTTTCTGCCTACCAGGACCTATGTAATAGGCGGTGTCAGAGGAAAGCCCATAAAATTGTCAGAGACTCCAGTCACCCAAGTCATAGACTGTTTTCTCTGCTACCGCACGGCAAGCGGTACCAGAGCGCCAAGTCTAGGACCAAAAGGCTCCTTAACAGCTTCTACCAACCAAACCATAAGACTGCTGAACAATTAATCAAATGGCCACCAGACAATTTACACTGACACCCCCCATTTGTTTTGTACAATGCTGCTACTTGCTGTTTATTATCTATGCATAGTCACTTAAACCCTACCTACATGTACATATTACCTCAACTAACCTGTACCCCCGCACACTGACTCGGTACCGGTACCCCCTGTATATAGCCTCGTTATTGTTGTTTTATTGTGTTACTTTTTTACTTTAGTTTATTATTTGGTAAATATTTTCTTAACTCTTCTTGAACTGCACTGTTGGTTAAGGGCTTGTAAGTAAGCATTTCATGGTAAGGTCTACACTTGTTATACACAGCGCATGTGACAAATAAAGTTTGATTTGATTCCGTTTCAGCCAAGCCACAGTAAAACTAGAGCACGCTATACCTTAGACTATACTGTACCAGTCAGGGGCAATAACAAGATGACCTGTCGAGCCAGGTCACCCGTGATACAAGCCAGTATTCGACATCCGTCCATGTCTGAGGATTTCAGGAAACCATCCACTAGGGGCACCCGTGAGAACTGTTAAAGCCAGTTGACCTGTCAAAACAAAATCAAATCAAATTGTATTTGTCACATACACATGTTTAGCAGATGTTAATGCGAGTGTAGCGAAATGCTTGTGCTTCTAGTTCCGACAATGCAGTAATAACCAACGAGTAATCTAACCTAACAATTTCACAACAACTACCTTATACACACAAGTGTAAAGGGATGAAGAATATGTACATAAAGATATATGAATGAGTGATGGTACAGAACGGCATAGGCAAGATGCAGTAGATGGTATCGAGTACAGTATATACAGTGGGGAGAACAAGTATTTGATACACTGCCGATTTTGCAGGTTTTCCTACTTACAAAGCATGTAGAGGTCTGTAATTTTTATCATAGGTACACTTCAACTGTGAGAGACGGAATCTAAAACAAAAATCCAGAAAATCACATTGTATGATTTTTAAGTAATTAATTTGCATTTTATTGCATGACATAAGTATTTGATACATCAGAAAAGCAGAACTTAATATTTGGTACAGAAACCTTTTATTTGCAATTACAGAGATCATACGTTTCCTGTAGTTCTTGACCAGGTTTGCACACACTGCAGCAGGGATTTTGGCCCACTCCTCCATACAGACCTTCTCCAGATCCTTCTTGTTTCGGGGCTGTCGCTGGGCAATACGGACTTTCAGCTCCCTCCAAAGATTTTCTATTGGGTTCAGGTCTGGAGACTGGCTAGGCCACTCCAGGACCTTGAGATGCTTCTTACGGAGCCACTCCTTAGTTGCCCTGGCTGTGTGTTTCGGGTCGTTGTCATGCTGGAAGGCCCAGCCACGACCCATCTTCAATGCTCTTACTGAGGGAAGGAGGTTGTTGGCCAAGATCTCGCGATACATGGCCCCATCCATCCTCCCCTCAATACGGTGTAGTCGTCCTGTCCCCTTTGCAGAAAAGCATCCCCAAAGAATGATGTTTCCACCTCCATGCTTCACGGTTGGGATGGTGTTCTTGGGGTTGTACTCATCCTTCTTCTTCCTCCAAACACGGCGAGTGGAGTTTAGACCAAAAAGCTCTATTTTTGTCTCATCAGACCACATGACCTTCTCCCATTCCTCCTCTGGATCATCCAGATGGTCATTGGCAAACTTCAGACGGGCCTGGACATGCGCTGGCTTGAGCAGGGGGACCTTGCGTGCGCTGCAGGATTTTAAGCCATGACGGCGTAGTGTGTTACTAATGGTTTTCTTTGAGACTGTGGTCCCAGCTCTCTTCAGGTCATTGACCAGGTCCTGCCGTGTAGTTCTGTGCTGATCCCTCACCTTCCTCATGATCATTGATGCCCCACGAGGTGAGATCTTGCATGGAGCCACAGACCGAGGGTGATTGACAGTTATCTTGAACTTCTTCCATTTTCTAATAATTGCGCCAACAGTTGTTGCCTTCTCACCAAGCTGCTTGCCTATTGTCCTGTAGCCCATCCCAGCCTTTTGCAGGTCTACAATTTTATCCCTGATGTCCTTACACAGCTCTCTGGTCTTGGCCATTGTGGAGAGGTTGGAGTCTGTTTGATTGAGTGTGTGGACAGGTGTCTTTTATACAGGTAACGAGTTCAAACAGGTGCAGTTACTACAGGTAATGAGTGGAGAACAGGAGGGCTTCTTAAAGAAAAACTAACAGGTCTGTGAGAGCTGGAATTCTTACTGGTTGGTAGGTGATCGAATACTTATGTCATGCGATAAAATGCAAATTAATTACTTAAAAATCATACAATGTGATTTTCTGGATTTTTGTTTTAGATTCCGTCTCTCACAGTTGAAGTGTACCTATGATAAAAATTACAGACCTCTACATGCTTTGTAAGTAGGAAAACCTGCAAAATCGGCAGTGTATCAAATACTTGTTCTCCCCACTGTACATATGAGTTGAGTAATGTAGGGTATGTAAACATTATATTAAGTGGCATTGTTTAAAGTGGCTAGTGATACATTTTTTACATACATTTTTCCATTATTAAAGTGGCTGCAGTCTAGTCAGTATGTTGGCAGCAGCCACTCAATGTTAGTGGTGGCTGTTTAACAGTCTGATGGCCTTGAGATAGAAACTGTTTTTCAGTCTCTCGGTCCCTGCTTTGATGCACCTGTACTGACCTCGCCTTCTGGATGATAGCGGGGTGAACAGGCAGTGGCTCGGGTGGTTGTTGTCCTTGATGATCTTTATGGCCTTCCTGTGACATTGGGTGGTGTAGTTGTCCTGGAGGGCAGGTAGTTTGCCCCCGGTGATGCGTTGTGCAGACCTCACTACACTCTGGAGAGCCTTACGGTTGTGGGTGGAGCAGTTGCCGTACCAGGCGGTGATACAGCCCGACAGGATGCTCTCGATTGTGCATCTGTAAAAGTTTGTGAGTGCTTTTGGTAACAAGCCGAGTTTCTTCAGCCTCCAGAGGTTGAAGAAGCGCTGCTGCACCTTCTTCACCACGCTGTCTGTGTGGGTGGACCAATTCAGTTTGTCCGTGATGTGTACGCCGAGGAACTTACAACTTACTACCCTCTCCACTACCCTCTCCACTACAGTCCCGTCGATGTCATCTATTCATGTTATGTTTGTCACGCCTGCTCCGCTCTTCCCCCCTGGCGATCAAGGGCCCCAGGCTCTCCAGCATTGCCACTCCTGCCATCATCATTACGCACACCTGCCTTCCCCTGTCAGCGATTATTGGACTCACCTGGACTCAATCACCTCGGACATTACCTTCTCTATATCTGTCTTGTTCCCCGCTCTATTCCCTGCTTCTGCATTAATGTTCGTATGTCTTTGTATACCCGTGTGCTGATGCTGTTCCTGTCCTGTTACTTGTCTGTTCCGCATTAAATGTTTGACTCCCCATACCAGTTTCTCATCTCCGGTGTTGTGTGTGTGTGTGTGCGTGCGTGCGTGCGTGCGTGCGTCTGTAAAATAACCCCTGTGTGTTTCATTTAACCTCAGGAAAACAAAGCTCTCTTGATAAGATTTACTTCATCCAATTAGGTCTTTCACCTCGTCAACATTGCGTGTAATTACTGTAGATCAGCAGCTATAGTCATGTCTGCGTCTTAATGTGTGAACTGTACCGTCTGAGTCATACATAACTTTGCTTATTCGTGTTATTGTCATTGTCAAACACTTATAAGTAGCATGCAGTCGCATTGCCTTCTCAGTACAAGATGATGTGATTGACATCAGATTACTGTTCCCTTCTTAAAATCTTTACCAAAGCTATGATAACACTTAACTGTGCACAACATACAGTGCCTTCGGAAAGTATTCAGACCCCTTGACTTTTTCCACATTTTGTTACGTTACAGCCTTATTCTAAAATGGATCAAATAAAAAACATTCCTGAGCAATCTACACACAAAGCCCCATAGTGACAATGCGAAAACAGATTAAGATTTTTTGCAAATTTATTACAAATAATAAACAGAAATACCTTATTTACATAAGTATTCAGACCCTTTGCTATGAGACTTGAAATTGATCTCAGGTGCATCCTGTTTCCGTTGATTATCCTTGAGATGTTTCCACAACTTGATTGGAGTCCACCTGTGGTAAATTCAATTGATTGGACATGATTTGGAAAGGCACACACCCGTCTATATAACGTCCCACAGTTGACAGTGCATGTCAGAGCAAAAACCAAGCCATGAGGTCGCATGAATTGTCTGTAGAGCTCCGTCCGAGACAGGATTGTGTCGTGGCACAGATTTGGGGAAGGGTATCAAAACATTTCTGCAGCATTGTAGATCCCCAGGAACACAGTGGCCTCCATCATTTGTAAATGCCTCCATCATTTGTAAATGGCTGAAGGTTGGAACCAGCAAGACTCTTCCTAGAGCTGGCCGCCCAGCCAAACTGAGCAATCGGGGGAGAAGGGCCTTGGTCAGAGAGGTGAACAAGAACCCAATGGTCACTCTGACAGAGCTCTAGAGTTCCTCTGTGGAGATGGGAGAACCTTTCAGAAGGACAACCATCTCTGCAGCACTCCACCAATCAGACCTTTATGGTAGTGGCCAGATGGAAGGCACTCCTCAGTAAAAGGCACATGACAGCCCGCATGGAGATTTCCAAAAGATACCTAAAGACTCTCAGACCATGAGAAACAAGATGATCTATTTGGCTTGATTGCCAAGCGTCACGTCTGGAGGAAACCTGGCACCATCCCTATGGCGATGCATGGTGGTGGTAGCATCATGCTGTGGGGATGTTATTCAGTGTCAGGAACTGGGAGACCAGTCAGGATCGAGGCAAAGATGAACTGAGCAAAGTACAGAGAGATCCTTGATGAAAACCTGCTCCAGAGCGCTCAGGTCCTCGGACTGGGGTGAAAGTTAATCTTCCAACAGGATAACGACCCTAAGCACACAGGCAACAACCAGGACAACGACCCTAAGCACACAGCCAAGACAACGCAGGAGTGGCTTCGGGACAAGTCTCTGAATGTCCTTGAGTGGACCAGCCAGAGTCCAGACTTGAACCTGATCAAACATCTCTGGAGAGACCTGCAAATAGTTGTGCAGCAATACTCCACATCCAACCTGACAGGGCTTGAGAGGATCTGCAGAGAAGAATGGGAGAAACTCCCCAAATACAGGTGTGTCAAGCATGTGGCGTCATACCCAAGAAGACTCGATGCTGTTATCACTGCCAAAGGTGCTTCAACAAAATACTGAGTAAAGTGTCTGAATACATATGTAAATGTAATATTTCCATGTGTAATTTTTTATAAATTAGCAAACATTTCTAAAAACCTGTTTTTGCTTTGTCAATACGGGTTATTGTGTAGATTTATTAGGGGGGGAAACTATTTAAACAAGTTTAGATTAAGGCTGAAATGTAACAAAATGTGGAAAAAGTCAAGGGGTCTGAATACTCTCCGAAGGCACTGTATTTTTATTATTTGCTATTTAATGTATTGCATTCAAGAAGCCTTTGTGCCGGTTGGAAAACTTTTGATCGTATCCATTGACTGAAAATATACAATATTGTAACATTTGCGAAAAATAAACATATATCTTGATTACATAAGTGTTTAACCCCTTGAGTCAATCAATGTTAGAATCACCTCTGGCATTGATTATAGCTGTGAGTCTTTCTGGACTCTTTCTGCAAAGAGATTTGCACACCTGGATTGTATAATATTTGCACATTATTTTTCAATAAATTCTTCTTCTTGTTCATACCGTATGTATAAATTGGTGTTTTAGCTTTTTTCCCCCAAGTGTACTGACAAGTGACTAAATGATTCCAGCTGCATAAGAAACTGACTTTAACTTCTTGATCAATTCATTGTGATTTTCATGACATGTGTTTGCATACTAGCTTCAGTCTTACTGCTAAAACAAATGATGCAGGGAGTTGGTGTATAATTGAAACACATTTTTTGGCAAGTTAACATGTTTTAATAAAACAGTAGATTAGTCTGTCAATTTAACAAATAAGTAGAAATTGCTTGTATACAAGACAAAGTTTATTTGCTCTGGAGACCATGGTGAGTTTATACAGCATTATGCAGGAACAGTTATGACAATGTATGACATATATGCAGTAGAAACAGTAGAACATAAATATATTACTAATGCTTATAATAATAACTACAGTTCTACAAAGGGAATACTTGCATATGGTTTGTTTTGGTGTTGCAGTGAGGTGTTTGAAGTCAATTTGATACAAAGGGAGTTTGTTCTTATGGGACCTTTCCCATCTCCTCTTGAGAGTTATCAACTTCTTCGTATCCAAGCGGTGTGTCTGTGAGAGAAAGACAAAAACACTATTAAACATTCATGGGCAATCATTGTGTACTGTCTGTATTCCTGGTATAGCAGCATGGTGTAGAATGAGACATCTCACAGACACATGTTAGCTAGCTTGCTAAAACTCACAGGTATATGCAGTTGTTGCTCAACTAAAAGTTTTGAGATTATATTGCGGGATTTAGAGGTAATTTGTGGTTTGTACGTTACCCTGCGTCATTGCCTCATTGCTCCAGACCAGCGCAAGGGGGAGTTAGAGCACTGATTATGATTTTGGGTACCAAGACGCTAAATATGTCTCTACCTGATAATGAATGGGTGATATAAAACAACTAGAAACTGATAATTGTCCACGACTTCAAAACTGAATGCTGAGGATGAAGAAGGTGGTTGAATATATGTTAAATTATATTCCATGATATTCTTAAAATATATGTGTTGACTGAATATAAGCAAGTGATGTCTGCTAAATAATCAAGTTGATGGCACAGTCATATAGCCTCGGCACCTACGTAAAGCTGAGTGACTCACTCATTCATGGCTTTGGATCAAATTAAATAAGTACCAACATTCTTTCTGATAGTCTTTAATAAAGAAATGTTTTGGTTATCCTGACCTGGATGCCATGGATTATAGTCTCTAAAAGGAAAAATATTACCACCGTCTCTTGCTCATGTCATTTTCCAGATTTGCCCTAACGAAAAATACCCCTTAGATATTAATTTAGAAACCTCCAATCCTCTAAATGTAAATATTGGCGAAGAGCCATACAGATTGCAAAATAGTGGGAAAGAGATTTTTGATGGCACATGGATAATGAATTTACACGCAATTTTCCGTTCCTCCTTAATATGGCTGCAATCCCGCTACCGGGATCGATATGACAACAGCCAGTGATATTGCAGGGCGCCAAATTCAAAAAACAGAAATCTCATAATTAAAATTCCTCAGACATTCATGTGTCTCATATCATTTTAAAGGTAATCTTGTTGTTAATCTTGTTGTTAATATGCTTTTCAGCAAAAGCACTACAAACGATTATGTTAGGTCACCACCAAACCACAATAAGCACAGCCATTTTTCCAGCGAAAGATAGCTTTCACAAAAAACAGAAATAGAGATAAAACCTAACCTTTGATTATCTTCATCAGATGACACTCATAGGACTTCATGTTACACAATACATGCATGTTTTGTTTGATAAAGTTCATATTTATATAAAAAAATCTGAGTTTACATTGGCGCGTTAGATTCACTAGTTGCAAAAACATCAAGTGATTTTGCATAGCCACATCGTTTCAACAGAAATACTCATCATAAATGTAGATGATAATACAAGTTATACACATGGAATTATAGACATACCTCTCCTTAATGCAAACGCTGTGTCAGATTTCAAAAAAACTTTACCGAAAAATAAACCATGCAATAATCTGAGACGGAGCTCAGAACAATAGCCAAATTAGCCGCCATGTTGGACTCAACAGAAACCAGAAAATACATGATAAATGTTTCCTTACCTTTGATGAACTTCATCAGAATGCAGTCCTAGGAATCCCAGGTCCACAATAAATGCTTGATTTGTTCGATAATGTCCGTTATTTATGTCCAATTTCGAATTGTTTACCAAACGCCCTAACCAAAGTCTCAAAGCGCCTCCACTATAACGTGACGAAATGTCCAAAAGTTCCGTAACAGTCAGTAGAAACGATGTACTGAATCAATCTTTAGAATGTTGTTAACATACATCTTGAATAACGTTCCAACCGGAGAATTACATCGACTTCAATTGACCGATGAAACGGAGCTCACTCTCACGTGAACGCGCCAGTTCAATGCGTGGGCACCTCATGGAAGTGATTACTCATTTCTGTCTCCTTCGGCCCCCCTTCACATTAGAGTCATCAGGCAAAGTTCTATTGACTGTTGACATTTAGTGGAAGCCATAGGAAGTGAAAACCCATCCATATCTATCTGTATTTTCAATGAGAGCTTGGTTGAAAATCTGGCACCCCCAGAAAATATCCAAACAGGAAGTGGAACTTCTCAGGTTTTTGCCTGCCATATGAGTTCTGTTATACTCACAGACTTCAGGAAACAGCAGAGGGAGCACCCCCCTATCCACATCGACGGGACAGTAGTGGAGATAGTGGAAAGTTTTAAGTTCCTCGGTGTACACATCACGGACAAACTGAATTGGTCCACCCACACAGACAGCGTTGTGAAGAAGGCGCAGCAGCGCCTCTTCAACCTCAGGAGGCTGAAGAAATTCGGCTTTTCACCCAAAGCTTTCACAAACTTCTACAGATGCACAATCGAGAGCATCCTGTCGGGCTGTATCACCGCCTGGTACGGCAACTGCTCCGCCCACAACCGTAAGGCTCTCCAGAGGGTAGTGAGATCTGCACAACGCATCACCGGGGGCAAACTACCTGCCCTCCAGGACACCTACACCACCCGATGTCACAGGAAGGCCATAAAGATCATCAAGGACAACAACCACCCAAGCCACTGCCTGTTCACCCCGCTATCATCCAGAAGGCGAGGTCAGTACAGGTGCATCAAAGCAGGGACCGAGAGACTGAAAAACAGCTTCTATCTCAAGGCCATCAGACTGTTAAACAGCCACCACTAACATTTAGTGGCCGCTGCCAACATACTGACTCAACTCCAGCCACTTTAATAATGGCAATTGATGGAAATTATGTAAAAATGTACCACTAGCCACTTTAAACAATGCCACTTAACATAATGTTTACATACCCTACATTACTCATCTCATATGTATATACTGTACTCTATACCATCTACTGCATCTTGCCTATGCCGTTCTGTACCATCACTCATTCATATATCTTTATGTACATATTCTTTATCCCTTTACACTTGTGTGTATAAGGTAGTAGTTGTGGAATTGTTAGGTTAGATTACTTGTTGGTTATTACTGCATTGTCGGAACTAGAAGCACAAGCATTTCACTACACTCGCATTAACATCTGCTAACCATGTGTATGTGACAAATAAAATTTGATTTGATTTGATTTGACATCATTCAAACAGTTTTAGAAACTTCAGAGTGTTTTCTATCCAATACTAATAATAATATGCATATATTAGCAACTATGACATAGGAGCAAGCCGTTTACTCTGGGCACCTCTGTGCACCTTTCATCCAAGCTACTCAATACTGCCCCTTCAGCCATAAGAAGTTAAAGCGCTAACAGTCAAATGCATTCTCTCCGTCGCCAACACACACTTTAAACATTTGGATAATAAAGCAATTAAATTCTGACATTAGTTGATTTTATGCATTCATGAATTAAATCGCTTTAGCTGACTGTCACGTTCTGACCATAGTTCTTGTGTGTTTTGCTTGTTTTAGTGTTGGTCAGGACGTGAGCTGGGTGGGCATTCTATGTTGTGTGTCTAGTTTGTCTGTTTCTATGTTTGGCCTAATATGGTTCTCAATCAGAGGCAGATGTTTTGTGTTGTCTCTGATTGGGAATCATATATAGGTGGCTTGTTCTGTGTTGGGGTTTGTGGGTGGTTGTTTCCTGTCTCTGTGTTTTCTCTGCACCAGCTGGGACTGTATCGGTTTGTCACTTTTTGTTATTTTGTATTTGTAGGTGTTCTCTGTTTATCGTTTAATTAAACATGTTGAGCACTGGCTACGCTGCGTGTTGGTCCGATCCCTGCTACACCTCCTCTTCTCTTGAAGAGAAGGAAGGCTGCCGTTACACTGACGTTCATCTGATGAAGGTGCACATGGGCCTATTTATATAATGAATATGAATCCGGAGGGCAGAAATGCTTAAATATTAATACATTAGTCACTAACGGCGTCAGTCACACAGAAGTTATACTTAAATCTGAACTGGTTTTGCAGCACTCGCTCATCATCTTCAACCCTCAGTGAGTCGATGGCTTGAATAGTCTCGCTGGAAATGGAATAACATGGTAGATATTGAGTTTTTGGTTGATTGCCAGGCGTCATTGGCGGAGAGCGACCTGTTTAAATTATATGAGCAAAAAATATTCCCTTTTATTTGGAATGGCAAGCCAGACAAAATGAAAAGGGCCTATTGTCTCACCCCATGTTCAAGAATGGCCTTTTTCCCTTCATTCAGATTACAGCCGCTCACTTTTGGTTATTTGAAAACGAAATCATCTCCAAAATATATCCAAAATATAGGACTTGAAAATGAGATCATGAACTCTGCAAACAACGTTTCCAGTCTGAGAATGGTAAATAACTGTAATTAATACATTCGTTCAATATATTGGAATACAAAATAAGCCATCAATCCACTCATTATGGGCTATTAGCAGGACTATAGACTCTTGCCAAGAAGGAGAGTAGGGGGACAATTATATCGTTACTGATGAATGTTTTCAGTTGATGCCAAACAAGTTCTATCAGGTTTAAATCAGGAGACCCTACACGTCGATATGAAATAAATATTTGTAGATATACTGTAGGCCTACCGTAGGTATATAGCCTATCAATGTGTAGGCATACTGTGTAATAAAATCAATAATTGTCTATTAAAAACGTGAATGTGGTTTTGCAGAGCATACAACCATGCCGACAACAATCCGTGGAGATCAATGGACAAAGGGCTGGACAACGAGCCGCACCGAAAAAACGCATGGTTCCACATAATACCAACTGGGATTGGATCCCGAGGCAAATGTGACTTCTTCATCAACATCTTTATGATTTCGTTTTATGAAATAATGATAGAAACATCTCTGCTGTTTTCAATGGTGCGTTGTGTTGGCTAATCCAAGTTTATCATCAAGTGATATGGATGTGGCAAGATGGCGGTATACCACCTCAAGATAAAAACGTAATATTCAATATTGGTAAGTTAGACTAAATATTAGCACTACACAACATGGTGGGTAATAACCTTCAATCTGGATAACAACACAAAACAAATCATAAGACTAGAGAAATGTATTGACAAATATTACGAAAACAAGCACCACCCAAACATGACGAAGAGTAAGACAGGGGGACATACAACAAAACGAGAACGCGACTCTTCTACAGACACAGACAATTTAATATTTCACCACCGGGAATGGTAAAGGTCGAAACCGATCTGTTAAAATCAATAAATGACAAACTGGGTATACTTGAACTAGTCAGTAAGGATATAAATGAGTTGAAGGCGAGCCTCGAGATGAGTGATGAAAAAGCTGCGACATTGGAGAAAGACACAAACAAGCTAAAAAGGATAGTCAATAAGATTGAATCCGAAGTTAATGAACTTAAAAAGGAGAACATCATTCTGAGAGAAGCCTTACTTGACATACAGACTAGATGCATGAGAGAGAATCTGGTACTTAAAAGTATCCAAGAGAAGTTCCTGAATGTGTAGTTAAGAGAGTTCCTCCTTACAGCGCTTCAGATTCCACGTGAAGCTATCGACAAAATCCAACTCGAAGCTATCGACAAAATCCAACTCGAACGTGTACACCGCTTTGGACCGAGAGGGCAGAGGTATGAATGCCCAATCGTTGCCAAATTTGCTTTCTTTAAAGATAAAATCATTTTTAAAAGCCTGGGTAAAAGTCTTGCTGGCATGAAAATTGGCATGAATGACCAGTTCCCGGAGGAAATTGCAGAACGACAAAGTTCTGTATCCAATTTTCAAGGAAAATAGATTGAAAGGGAAACCAGTAGCTCTCGTCGTCTTTAAACTGTATATTGATAACCAGTTGTTCAGAGACACAAAGACTACTCCATGGCTATTTTTTAAATGATCAAGTTCTCATAGAGGAGGAAAATAAGGAAACACACAATTCTAGCCCGGTTATGGATTGTAATAATACAACAAAAAATATATCTTCAAATATAACTAATTGGAACACAAAAGCAGTAATTCAATGTGGTGGAGATAAAAACTCAGTAAACAGAAGGCCCAGGATCAATGGCGTGGTGTGTTTTTGGCATTGAGTGATAAAGGAAATGGTTGCATATCCCAGAACCAATGTATTTCTGTGAGCAGGGGTTGTGAGAGAGCTTTCAATGTTGTTCAGAAGAGGGATATACATTTTCTAATGAATTTTACATCTTATTTTTGTATTCATTGTCCTATCAAGGGGAACAAAATGTTTAAAATAAAGTATACATCTCCTAATTTATTTATTCATGATCCTATATTGATGGAATGGTCCACAACCCTATACCGTAGACACCCACCAGAATGACCCAGATACTAAGGAGAAGTCCCTAACTGTTTTATGGGCCTGCTGTAAGCGGTCTGTATGCAGCCAAAATGCGGTCAGAGACCTAGAGCAGCACTGCCCCCTCAAGATTCTGAGCCAGCTTGGCAGGGTTGGTCCTGCAAAGCCAAAGCCCCCTGAAGGGAGAGCATAATATACAAGGAAATTCTCAAAGCTGCTAATGAGAACCTTGAGGACCTTGTACCTAGCCGGTGGGAATTCCAGTGGTGTGGCCCCACACAGGCAGTGGCAGTGCTGGCAACACTAGCTGCAGTAACCCATGGGGAGGGGTTCACACTCAGACATTCAGAGAGGGGGCATATTATTGTGGCCCTGGTGGCATTTTTAAAAAAGGTATAATTTTTGTAACCTATATCATAAATAGGACTGGTGGAGATATGTCACACAGTCAGCTAACACAGACATGTGGAAATGTCTGCTCTACCCACAATTACAAGTAACTAATTGCAGCATTACCACAAAAATGGAAGAGGCAAGTGGAAGGGGAAAAAAGTAAGGAACTTGTCTGTCGGCCCTGCATTAAAATATAAAATAAAAATACATAACAGTTTATTTTAAGGACCAAAGAATTGACAGCTGTGCCATATAAATTGCAAAATAGACGGGAAAAGATTTTCAATGAACCGATTCCATGGCACATGGTTTATGAATTGACACGCAAAACGATGTCGGATTCAAAACGTATAATTTTTGTATTTAAATTATTATACAAAATTCTTGCAACAAATAGAATGTTATACACATGGGGGACACAATCTACCCAGCTCTGCAGATACTGGCAGATTTGAAAAGTCATAGTCAATCGATCAATAATATAATAATTATTTTAGCAACAATTTTTATCTTTAATTTGTAATCTGAAGAAACTATGAGAATAGAAAGGTTCAGTACTTTTGTGAATCATCACAGCACATTTGAAAAATATATGGCAAATAGAAATCCAAAATGGATGGTGTTGAGAGATAGATGGGAGGTGTTGAATGGAGCTGAAAGTGGGAGTAATAACAACAAGATAACACATTTATAACATACGGGGTCTGTAAAATGTATACAGGTTCAGAAATGTTGTGAAATAGCAAAGTTACAAATATATGGCAAATAGAAATCAAACTGGATGGACATAAGAAACAGAGGTAGGCCAGGACAAAAAACAAACAAAATATAACTATTGTAACATAGATTGTGTCTGTAAAATGTATATAGTATGTATAAGCTTGAAGTAGAAGCCTAAGTGTTATTGTTTATTAGTTTACTCCAATTTGGGGAGGGGTGGTAGGGTTTGTGGGATATAAAAGGAAGGTATATTCTAAAAAGATGTGTATGTGTAAATATGTATATGTATGTACAGTGGGGCAAAAAAGTAAAAATGAATTTATTTGCAAATTATGGTGGAAAATAAGTATTTGGTCAATAACAAAAGTTTTTCTCAATACTTTGTTATATACCCTTTGTTGGCAGTGACAGAGGTCAAACGTTTTCTGTAAGTCTTCACAAGGTTTTCACACACTGTTGCTGGTATTTTGGCCCATTCCTCCATGCAGATCTCCTCTAGAGCAGTGATGTTTGGGGGCTGTTGCTGGGCAACACAGACTTTCAACTCCCTCCAAAGATGTTCTATGGGGTTGAGATCTGGAGACTAGCTAGGCCACTCCAGGACCTTGAAATGGTTCTTACGAAGCCACTCCTTCGTTGCCCGGGCGGTGTGTTTGGGATCATTGTCATGCTGAAAGACCCAGCCACGTTTCATCTTCAATGCCCTTGCTGATGGAAGGAGGTTTTCACTCAAAATCTCACGATACATGGCCCCATTCATTCTTTCCTTTACACGGATCAGTCGTCCTGGTCCCTTTGCAGAAAAACAGCCCCAAAGCATGATGTTTCCAACCCATGCTTCACAGTAGGTATGGTGTTCTTTGGATGCAACTCAGCATTCTTTGTCCTCCAAACACGACGAGTTGAGTTTTTACCAAAAAGTTATATTTTGGTTTCATCTGACCATATGACATTCTCCCAATCTTCTTCTGGATCATCCAAATGCTCTCTAGCAAACTTCAGACGGGCCTGGACATGTACTGGCTTAAGCAGGGGGACACGTCTGGCACTGCAGGATTTGAGTCCCTGGCGGCGTAGTGTGTTACTGATGGTAGGCTTTGTTACTTTGGTCCCAGCTCTCTGCAGGTCATTCACTAGGTCCCCCCGTGTGGTTCTGGGATTTTTGCTCACCGTTCTTGTGATTATTTTGACCCCACGGGGTGAGATCTTGCGTGGAGCCCCAGATCGAGGGAGATTATCAGTGGTCTTGTATGTCTTCCATTTCCTAATAATTGCTCCCACAGTTGATTTCTTCAAACCAAGCTGCTTACCTATTGCAGATTCAGTCTTCCCAGCCTGGTGCAGGTCTACAATTTTGTTTCTGGTGTCCTTTGACAGCTCTTTGGTCTTGGCCATAGTGGAGTTTGGACTGTGACTGTTTGAGGTTGTGGACAGGTGTCTTTTATACTGATAACAAGTTCAAACAGGTGCCATTAATACAGGTAATGAGTGGAGGACAGAGGAGACTCTTAAAGAAGAAGTTACAGGTCTGTGAGAGCCAGAAATCTTGCTTGTTTGTAGGTGACCAAATACTTATTTTCCACCATAATTTGCAAATAAATTCATTAAAAATCCTACAATGTGATTTTCTGGATTTTCTTTCCTCATTTTGTCTGTCATAGTTGAAGTGTACCTATGATGAAAATTACAGGCCTCTCTCATCTTTTTAAGTGGGAGAACTTGCACAATTGGTGGCTGACTAAATACTTTTTTGCCCCACTGTATATATATATCTGTATATGAATTAATGTATATATACAAATATATATATATACAATACCGTTCAAAAGTTTGGGGTCACTTAGAAATGTCCTTGTTTTTGAAAGAAAAGCACATATTTTGTCCATTAAAATAACATAAAATTGATCAGAAATAGAGTGTAGATTGTAGCTGGAAACGGCAGATTTTTTATGGAATCTCTACATAGGCGTACAGAGGCCCATTATCAGCAACCATCACTCCTGTGTTCCAATGGCAATTTGTGTTAGCTAATCCAAGTTTATCATTTTAAAAGGCTAATAGATCATTAGAAAACCCTTTTGCAATTGTGTTAGCACAGCTGAAAACTGTTGTTGCTGATTAAAGAAGCAATAAAACTGGCCTTCTTTAGACGGGTTGAGTATCTGGACCATCAGCATTTAATGGGTACGATTACAGGCTCAAAATGCCAGAAAAAAAGACCTTTGTTATGAAACTCGTTAGTCTATTCTTGTTCTGAGAAATCAAGGCTATTCCATGCCAGAAATTGCCAAGAAACTGAAGATCTGGTACAACGCTGTGTACTACCCCCTTCACAGAACAGAGCAAACTGGCTCTAACCAGAATAGAAAGAGGAGTGGGAGGCCCCGGTGCACAACTGAGCAAAATGACAAGTACATTAGAGTGTCTAGTTTGAGAAACAGATGCCTCACAAGCCCTCAACTGGCAGTTTCCTTAAATAGTTCCAGCAAAACACCAGTCTCAACGTCAACAGTGAAGAGGCGACTCCGGGATGCTGGCCTTCTGGGCAGAGTTGCAAAGAAAAAGCCCAAAATCGACCATTTAATTTAGAAAGTGTGCCCTGCTCAAAGTCACAAAGAAGAATTTACACCTA
The DNA here is from genome assembly GCF_045679555.1 of Salvelinus alpinus. Taxonomy (NCBI): domain Eukaryota; kingdom Metazoa; phylum Chordata; class Actinopteri; order Salmoniformes; family Salmonidae; genus Salvelinus; species Salvelinus alpinus. Next base: position 1,742,093 of record NC_092113.1, read on the forward strand.
GTCAGGCTGGGGATTCAAACCAGTGCCCTTTCAATAACTGGCCCAATGCTCTTAACCACTAGACTACCTGCTGCCCAGGTACCTCTATCTCAGCCTGAAGTCACAGTTCCCCAACCTGCCATAGTACCTGAGCCCCGGCCAGTCCGTACCCCTACCAGGCCTCAGCCTGGCCAGTCTGTACTCATAGCAAGCCTGAGCACCTGCATGTCTTTCACACTGAGTTCCACACCCAGGTTCCTGTGACGGGGAGGGAAAGAAATGTTATGTCCGTACATGAAAACATATGTCAGTAACGTGAAACATTGTTACATTGTTGGACCCTGGCGCATGTTTACGACCCCCACGTACTGTATTGTTCAGTTGACGTTATGATTAAAAGAATGCTGTTAACTCTGACATCAGTGGCCGCTTCTATCCTTAAACATAACAGGTATAATGGTTACTTACGGGGCGGCAGGTAGCCTAGTGGTTTGACTGTTGGGCCAGTAACCAACAGCTTGCTCGATCGAATCCCTGAGCTGACAAGATACAAATCTGTCTTCCTTCCCCTGAGCAAGGCAGTTAACTCACTGTTACCTGGACACCTTGTATGTTGATTACGGTAGCCCCCCTCACCTCTCTAATTCAGAGGGGTTGGGTAAAATACAGAAGACACATTTCAGTTGAATGCATTCAGCTGTATAACTGACTAGGTATCCCCCTTTCCCCTACTTCAGATACTGCTCCTCCTTAACCTAGACCACAAAAACCTCACAAGAACTCAATATGTCAATATGTGTAGGTAAAGTGTGCTCTCTAGTGGAGAGTAATCAACATGACCAGATTTCTCTGTGAGATGGTGGTGCTCAGCATCAATATGGAATAGAGGGGGCAGTAGTGAGACGGAGCTGTGGCAAAAAGGCAAATCTCAGCAGGCAGCCGCACTTCACAGAAATAGGCTTTAATGTACAATACCAGTGTGTCATTGGATATCAATCACCAAATGACCTTTCCACTATGCGATATGTGCAGAATATTAAATGATCCATTGACTGTCTTGGTAATTAGTTCATCAGGAGTCTCTCCCTGGAAGAATAGCCTAGATGTTTCTTGTTGAACGCTGTTGAACGCCGGTTTATTGTTTTTGTAAAGCTGACGGTGTTTTTATATACTTGTATTTTATTTTGGATCCAGCGATTCTGCTGGGCTTAGTTGCTGTGAGCGCTGCTTGTCTGTCCCGGGATCCCTCCAGATTCCGCAGAGGGGGAGAGACACAGAAGCCCAGCTTACACATCTGGCTAAAAGAGTATTGCAGCTCTGCTGGAGTCACTTTTGCAGATAACTTTGACACCTTCTGGAAACAGAAGATATTCTACAGGAATGACGGAGTCCATCCAAATCATCTTGGCTCCTGGACTCTGTCCGTGTATTTCAAGGCTGCGTTGAAACAATGACTTATCAACGACCCAAGACCAGCTGAGCTAATCCCTACCAATAAGACAATGAGTCGTCATAATGCGGCATTAAATGTACATTATCCTAGTTGGCAGACTCAATGTAAGTAACTTAATTTACGTCCCCCTAATTTCCCTGAATACCTTTGTTAATCTTACAGCTATTGTATGCAGTAATCATGAGCCTATGAACCAGAGTTACACTGTTAGCACTGAGGCGGTGTGCCCTAGTAGGAAGATCACTTTTTGCAGCTCACCCTGCAATATCAAGTCTATTTCTGATAAGCTTCCCAGTAAAGCATTAAAAACAATCAAACAACCCAGAAAAGTGCTAAAATAGCCCATAACAACATATGCAGCCTGAGAAACAAGGTCCATGAAGTCAATAACTTGCTTGTAACATATGACATTCATATTCTGACTATCTCTGAAACTCACTTAGATAATATCTTTGATGATACAGTGGTAGCAATATATGGTTATAACATCTACCGAAAATAAAGAAATGCCAACGGAGGCGGTGTTGCGGTTTATATAAAGAGCCACATTCCTGTAAAGTTTAGAGAAGATCTAGTGTTAAATACTGTTGAAGTAATATGGCTACAGGTTCATCTGCCTCACCTAAAGCTCATTCTTGTGGGAAGCTGCTATAGACCACCAAGTGCTAACAGTCAGTATCTGGATAATTTGTGTGAAATGCTTGATAATGTATGTGATATCAACAGAGAAGTATATTTTCTGGGTGACTTAAATGTTGACTGTTTCTCATCAAGCTGCCCTCTATAGAAAAAAACTCAAACTGTAACCAGTGCTTGAAACCTGGTTCAAGTTGTCACTCAACCTACCAGGGTATTTACAAACAGCACTGGAATGAAATCATCAACATACATTGATCACATCTTTACTAATGCTGCAGAAATGTGCTTTAAAGCACATCCAGATCCATTAGGATGTAGTGATCACAATATACAGTTTATAATAGGTCATGCAAGAAGTTTTGTAGTGATTCATATGCTGATGATGTAAATAATATTTGCTGGTCTGTGGTGTGTAATGAGGAGCAACCAGATGCTGCACTTGACACATGTATGAAATTGCTTATTCCAGTTACTAATAAGTACACACCTATTAAGAAAATGACTGTAAAAACGTACAATTTTAAATTTGTATGGTTGAGAAGGATGAGGCAAAAGGTATGGCAAATAAATCTGGCAACCCAACTGATTGGCAAACGTACTTAAAATTAAGAAATCATGTGACTAAGCCAAATAAAAAGCAAAATAAACTTTACTATGAAACAAAGATAAATTATGTAAAGAATGAAAGCTTTGGAGCACCTTAAATTACATTCTGGAGGAAAAAGCCAGCTCAGCTCCATCATTCATTGAATCAGATGGCTCATTTATCGCAAAACCCACTGATATTGCCAGCTACTTAAATTATTTTTTCATTGGCAAGGTAAACGTACTTCGGGATGACATGCCAGCAACAAACCCTGACACTACACATCCAAGTATATCTGACCAAATGATGAAAGACAAGAATTGTACTTTATATTCCGTGAAGTCAGTCTGGAAGAGGTGAAAAAATTATTGTTGTCTATCAACAATGACAAGCCACCGGGGTCTGACAATCTGGATGGAAAATTACTGAGGATAATAGCAGATGATATTGCCACTCCTATTTGCCACATCTACAATTTAAGCCTACAAGAAAGTGTATGCCCTCATGCCTGGAGAGAAGCTAAAATCATTCCGCTACCAAAGAATAGTAAAGTTCCCCTTACTGGCTCAAATAGCTGACCAATCATTGAAAGGGAAGGACACTTACACAAGAGACTGATGATTGGCTGAGAGAAATTGATGATAAAATGATTGTGGGGGCTGTCTTGTTAGACTTCAGTGCAGCTTTTGACATTATTGATCATAGTCTACTGCTGGAAAAGCGTATGTGTTATGGCTTTACACCCACTGCTATAACATGGAGAAAGACTTGTCTAACAGAACACAGAGTGTGTTCTTTAATGGAAGCCTCTCAAACATATTCCAGGTATTCCCTTGCATTTTTCAATCTTTACTAACGACATGCCACTGGCTTTGAGTAAGGCCAGTGTATCTATGTATGTGGATAACTCAACACTACACACGTCAGCTACTACAGCGACTGAAATGACTGCAATACTTAATAAAGAGCTGCAGTTAGTTTCGGAAGGGGTAGCAAGGAATAAGTTAGTCCTAAATGTTTCCAAAACTAAAAGCCTTGTATTTGGGACAAATCATTCACTAAACTCTAAACCTCAACTATATCTCATAATGAATAACGTGGAAATTGAGCAAGTTGAGGTGACTAAACTGCTTGGAGTAACCCTGGATTGTAAACTTACATTGTCAAAACGTATTGATACAACAGTAGCTAAGATGGGGAGAAGCCTGTCCATAATAAAGCACTGCTCTGCCTTCTTAACATCACTATCAACAAGGCAGGTCCTACAGGCCCTGGTTTTGTCGCATCTGGACTACTGTTCAGTCGTGTGGTCAGGTGCCACAAAGAGGGACTTTTTGCAGTTGGCTCAGAATAGGGCAGCACGGCTGGCCCTTCAAAGTGCTAACATTAATGACATGCATATCAATCTCTCATGACTCAAAGTGGAAGAGAGATTGCTTGTTATGTGACAGGTGTTGACAAGCTGAAGGTACCGAGCTGTCTGTTTAAAATACTAGCACACAGCATTGTATACCAATGCATACATTTCCACACCAATGGTTAAAACCTGTTAGGGCTGCAAGCCCGAGGTCGGTACACTTATGACTACCGGGCATGATGACACCTTGCTGTCCCCAGTCCGCCTGGCCTTGCTGCTATTCCAGTTTCAACTGTTCTGCCTGCGGTTACGGAACCCCTACCTGTCCCAGACCTGCTGTTTTCAACTCTTAATGATCGGCTATGAAAAGCCAACTGAGATTTATTCCTGATTATTATTTGACCATGCTTGTCATTTGTGAACATTTTGAAAATCTTGGCTCTCTCTAATTTTCTCCTTCTCTCTTTCTTTCTCTCGGAGGACCTGAGCCCTAGGACCATACGTCGGGACTACCGGCCGTGGTGACTCCTTGCTGTCCCCAGTCCGCCTGGCCTTGCTGCTATTCCAGTTTCAGCTGTTCTGCCTGCGGTTATGGAACCGCCACCTGTCCCAGACCTGTTGTTTTTCAAGTCTTGATGATCGGCTATGAAAAGCCAACTGAAAATTATTCATGATTATTATTTGACCATGCTTGTCACTTATGAACATTTTTGAACATCTTGGCATAGTTCTGTTATAATCTCCACCCGGCACAGCCAGAAGAGGACTGGCCACCCCTCATAGCCTGGTTCCTCTCTAGGTTTCTTCCTAGGTTTTGGCCTTTCTAGGGAGTTTTTCCTAGCCACCGTGCTTCTACACCTGCATTACTAGCTGTTTGGGGTTTTAGGCTGGGTTTCTGTACAGCACTTCGAGATATTAGCTGATGTACGAAGGGCTATATAAAATAAAATTGATTGAAATTGATTGATTGATGACAACATCCAGCTCAAGTGCAGGGCGCGAAATTCAAAATCTTTTTTTTTTTTTTATATTTAACTTTCACACATTAACAAGTCCAATACAGCATTTGAAAGATAAACATCTTGTGAATCCAGCCAACGTGTCCGATTTTTAAAATGTTTTACAGCGAAAACACCACGTATATTTATGTTAGTTCACCACCAAATACAAAAGAGGACAGACATTTTTCACAGCACAGGTAGCATGCACAAAGCCAACCTAACTAACCAAGATCCAACCAAACAAACCTAGAAACAACTTCCTCAGATGACAGTCCTATAACATGTTACACAATAAATCTATGTTTTGTTCGAAAAATGTGCATATTTGAGCTATAAATCAGTTTTACAATACTGCTACCATCATAGCTACAGTCAGAAATAGCACGGGAGTAGCCAGAGTAAATACAGACACCAACGTCAACTACCTAATTACTCATCATAAAACATTTCAGAAAAATATATGGTGTATAGCAAATGAAAGACAAAGATCTTGTGAATACAGCCAATATTTCCGATTTTTTAAGTGTTTTACAGCGAAAACACAATATAGCGTTATATTAGCTTACTGCAATAGCTAACACACAACAGCATTGATTCCAAGTAATCGGTAGCGATAGCACAGTTCGACAGATATATGAAATAGCATCCCAAATTGGGTCCTAATCTTTGTTGATCTTCCATCAGAATGTTGTACAAGGGGTCCTTTGTCCAGAACCGTCTTTGTTTGGATCCAGAACGAACTCTTTCCCTCTTGAATTAGCAAGCACACTGGCCGTGCGGCGCTAACCTCTACTTCTTGAACAAATTCTTCCAACGCATCACGCCTAAAGTCCCGAATAAATTTCAATAATATAATTAAACTATATTGAAAAAACATACTTTAGGATGATATTGTGACATGTATCAAATAAAATCTAAGCCGGAGATCATATTCACCCATAACGACGGTTTTCCAGAAGGCGATTCCAGGTCCAACTTCGCGCCTTCGAAAAAATAAATAATGGCGGACCTCTCATTCCAAGAGGATGTATTCAATCCCAGAACAAGATAATCAACTCATTTCTGCTCTCACTTCCGCTTGACACCCAGGGGAAGGTGTATGACGTGTTTCTATAGTCCCAAGTGACATGCCCTTTTATAGACAAGCTCTTGAACAAAGACCTCGCTTTTGGAAATCTCACGTCCGGATAGGAAATGGGCTGCAGAAAGAGTTCTGGTTCACTTAGAGAAATAATTCAAACGGTTTTAGAAACTAGAGAGTGTTTTCTATCCAATAGTAATAATAATATGCATATTGTACGAGCAAGAATTGAGTACGAGGCCGTTTGAAATGGGCACCTTTTTCCAAGTTAGTCAATACGCCCCCTGCAGCTATAAGAAGTTAATGTTTTGATTAGGGGAGGAATGCAGAGAAGGAAAGATAGAGGAAGAAAGGGGTGACGAATATAATCGTTCCGCTACAGAAATCTACAACCCTCGCCTTGTACTGTAAAAAAATCTGATTTTCAACATTTTGATGCTATGTTTACATTATTTACGAATATAAAATTCACTCATTAGCCAGTTTATTAGGTACACCATCCTGTTCACAAAAAGGATCGCTCCCACAGACAGTGAGTCACGTGGCCGTGGCTTGCTATATAGAGCAGGAAGACTGTAACGGTCGTTCTCTTCCTCTTCATCTGAAGAGGAGGAGTAGGGATTGGACCAAAGCGCAGCGTGATAGTTTGACATAATGATTTATTTAAATGATAGAACGAAACACGAAAACACTTTAACAAACTACAAAACAAATAAACGATGTAGACAGACCTGACTTGAGAACTTACAAACTACGAAGAACGCACGAACAGGAACAGACTACATACACGAACGACAAACGAAACAGTCCCGTGTGGTAGACATACAGACACGGAAGACAACCACCCACAAACAAACAGTGAGAACACCCTACCTTAATATGGTTCTCAATCAGAGGAAACGTCAAACACCTGCCTCTAATTGAGAACCATATCAGGCAACACATTAACCCCAACATAGAAACACAAAACATAGACTACCCACCCAGCTCACGTCCTGACCAACTAAACAAAGTTAAACAAAGGAAAAATAAGGTCAGGAACGTGACAAAGACAGGCATCAAGGCATTCAGTTACTGTTCGATTCGAATGTGCAAAACGAGTGACCTAAACAACTTTGAACTTGGTATGATCGTCGGTGCCAGGCACGCCAGACCCAGTATCTCAGAAATGGCCACCTTCCTGGGCTTTTCACGCAAAACAGTGTCTAGGGTTACCGAGAATGGAGCAACAAACAAAAAACATCCAGTCAGCCGGAGTCCTGTAGGCGAAAACAGCACGTTGATAAGAGAGGTCAAAATAAAATGGCAAGAATCGTGTAAGCTAACAGGCGGGCCACAAACAAACAAATAATGGCGCAGTACAACTATTATGTTTAGAATGGCTTCTCGGAATGCACAACTCGTTGATCCTTGTCACGGATAAGCTATTGCAGCAGACGACCACACCGGGTTCCACTACTGTCAGCTAAAAACAAGAAAAAGCGGCTCCAGTTGGCACGCAATCACCTACTCTGGACAAGTGAGGAGCGGCAAAACATTGCCTGGTCTGACGAATGCTGTTGCGTCATGCTGATGGAAGGATTTGGCATAAGCAACATGAATCCATGGACCCATCCTGCCTGATGTCAAAGGTAAAGGCTGGTGGCAGTGGTGTCCTGGTGTGGGGAATGTTTTCCTGGCACACTGGTGTGGGGAATTCCTGGCACACTTTAGGTCCCTTGAAACCAATTGAGCAACAAACATTTCCTACACCTTGTAGAATCCATGGCCCGCAGAATTCAGGCTGTTCTGGACACAAAGGGAGGTCTGACCCGGTACTACAGAGTGCCTACAAAGCTCATCACTAAGCTAAGTACCCTGGGACTAAACACCTCCCTCTGCAACTGGATCCTGTACTTCCTGACGGGCCGCCCCCAGGTGGTAAGGGTAGGTAACAACACATCTGGCCCGCTGATCCACAACACGGGGGCCCCTCAGGGGTTCGTGCCTAGTCCCGTCCTGTACTCCCTGTTCACTCACGACTGTGTGGCCAAGCACGACTCCAAGACCATCATTAAGTTTGCTGATGACACACCAGTGTTAGGCCTGATCACCGACAACTAGGGAGGAGGTCAGACAACTGGCAGTGTGGTGCCAGGACAACAACCTCTCCCTCAACGTGAGCAAGACAAATGAGATGATCTTGGACTACAGGAAAAGTAGGGCCGAACAGGCCACCATTCACATTGACAGGGCTGTAGTGGAGCGGGTTGAGAGTTTCAAGTACCTTGGTGTCCACATCACCAACAAACTTACATGGTCCAAACACACCAAGACAATCATGAAGCGGACACGACAAAACCTTTTCCCCCTCGGGATATTGAAAAGATTTGGCGTGGGTCCCCAGATCCTCAAATAGTTCTACAGCTGCACCATCGAGAGCATCCTGACTGGTTGCATCACCGCCTGGAATGGAAACTGCTCAGCATCCGACCGTAATGCGCTACAGAGGGTAGTGCGTACGGCCCAGTACATCACTGGGGCCAAGCTTCCTGCCATCCAGGACCTATATACTAAGCAGTGTCAGAGGAAGGTCCAAAAGGCTCCTTAACAGTTTCTACCCCCAAGCCATAAGACTGCTGAACAATTAATCAAATTGCCACCAGGACTATTTACATTTACACCCCCCTTTGATTTTACACTGCTGCTACTCGCTATTTATTATCTATGCATAGTCACTTTACTCCTAACTACATGTAAAAATGACCTTGAGAAATCTGCACCGCACATTAACCTGTTACCGGTACCCCCTGTATATAGCCTCGTTATTGTTAAGCTGGTTCCTCACCCATTCTGGGTTTCCACTAGTTTTCACAGCCACAAAGTCAAAATTACTATATCGTAAAAATGAATGAAAACAAAAATGTAATTTAAGGTTAGGGTATATTAAGGTTAGCAGTGTGGTTAAGGTTAGGGTTAAGGTTAGGCTTAGGTTCAAAATCACATTTTAAGAAGAACATTTGTAGAAATAGACAGGGTTTATTATATGGTAACTGGCCGTCCAGGCAGAGTTGCAAAGAAAAATCCATATCTCAGACTGGCCAATAATAATAAAAGATTAAGATGGGCAAAAGAAGATGGACAAAGGAACTCTGCCTAGAAGGTCGCCTCTTCACTGTTGGTATTGAGACTGGTGTTTTGCGGGGACTATTTAATGAAGCTGCCAGTTGAGGACTTGTGAGGTGTCTGTTTCTCAAACTAGACACTCTAATGTACTTGTCCTCTTGCTCAGTTTTGCACCGGGGCCTCCCACTCCTCTTTCTAGTCTGGTTAGAGCCAGTTTGTGCTGTTCTGTTTGATGTTATTTTAATGGACAAAACATGTGTATTTCTTTCAAAAACAAAGACATTTCTTAGTTACCCCAAACTTTTTAACGGGAGTGTATATACAGTGCATTCGGAAAGTATTCATACCCCTTGACTTATTCCACATTTTGTTGTGTTACAGCATGAATTGAAAATAGATTAAATTTAAAAAATCCTCATCAATCTAGACACAATGACAATTATGTGATGGGGTGTATAGACATTATGGACAGTATGTGGATAGACTATGTAGTATATCTGAAGAATATGTAGGATAGACTAGTATATGTACAGCAATAGTTGAATAGGATAGCCTTCACTAGAATACAGTCTATATACAGTGGGGAGAACAAGTATTTGATACACTGCCGATTTTGCAGGTTTTCCTACTTACAAAGCATGTAGAGGTCTGTAATTTTTATCATAGGTGCACTTCAACTGTGAGAGACGGAATCTAAAACAAAAATCCAGAAAATCACATTGTATGATTTTTAAATAATTAATTTGCATTTTATTGCATGACATAAGTATTTGATCACCTACCAACCAGTAAGAATTCCGGCTCTCACAGACCTGTTAGTTTTTCTTTAAGAAGCCCTCCTGTTCTCCACTCATTACCTGTATTAACTGCACCTGTTTGAACTCGTTACCTGTATAAAAGACACCTGTCCACACACAATCAAACAGATTCCAACCTCTCCACAATGGCCAAGACCAGAGAGCTGTGTAAGGACATCAGGGATAAAATTGTAGACCTGCACAAGGCTGGGATGGGCTACAGGACAATAGGCAAGCAGCTTGGTGAGAAGGAAACAACTGTTGGCGCAATTATTAGAAAATGGAAGAAGTTCAAGATGACGGTCAATCACCCTCGGTCTGGGGCTCCATGCAAGATTTCACCTCGTGGGGCATCAATGATCATGAGGAAGGTGAGGGATCAGCCCAGAACTACACGGCAGGACCTGGTCAATGACCTGAAGAGAGCTGGGACCACAGTCTCAAAGAAAACCATTAGTAACACACTACGCCGTCATGGATTAAAATCCTGCAGCGGACGCAAGGTCCCCCTGCTTAAGCCAGTGCATGTCCAGGCCTGTCTGAAGTTTGCCAATGACCATCTGGATGATCCAGAGGAGGAATGGGAGAAGGTCATGTGGTCTGATGAGACAAAAATAGAGCTTTTTGGTCTAACTCCACTCGCCGTGTTTGGAGGAAGAAGAAGTATGAGTACAACCCCAAGAACACCATCCCAACCGTGAAGCATGGAGGTGGAAACATCATTCTTTGGGGATGCTTTTCTGCAAAGGGGACAGGACGACTGCACCGTATTGAGGGGAGGATGGATGGGGCCATGTATCGCAAGATCTTGGCCAACAACCTCCTTCCCTCAGTAAGAGCATTGAAGATGGGTCGTGGCTGGGTCTTCCAGCATGACAACGACACGAAGCACACAGCCATGGCAACTAAGGAGTGGCTCCGTAAGAAGCATCTCAAGGTCCTGGAGTGGCCTAGCCAGTCTCCAGACCTGAACCCAATAGAAAATCTTTGGAGGGAGCTGAAAGTCCGTATTGCCCAGCGACAGCCCCGAAACCTGAAGGATCTGGAGAAGATCTGTAGGGAGGAGTGGGCCAAAATCCCTGCTGCAGTGTGTGCAAACCTAGTCAAGAACTACAGGAAACGTATGATCTCTGTAATTGCAAACAAAGGTTTCTGTACCAAATATTAAGTTCTGCTTTTCTGATGTATCAAATACTTATGTCATGCAATAAAATGCAAATTAATTACTTAAAAATCATACAATGTGATTTTCTGGATTTTTGTTTTAGATTCCGTCTCTCATAGTTGAAGTGTACCTATGATAAAAATTACAGACCTCTACATGCTTTGTAAGTAGGAAAACCTGCAAAATCGGCAGTGTATCAAATACTTGTTCTCCCCACTGTATATAAAATGGTAAAACAGTATATAAACATTATTAAAGTGCCCAGTGTTCCATTATTAAAGTCACCAGTGTTCCATGTCTATGTACATAGGGCAGCAGCCTCTAAGGTGCAGGGTTGAGTAACCGTGTGGTAGCCGGCTAGTGACAGTGACTAAGTTCAGAGCAGCATACTGGGTTGAGGCCGACTAGTGATGGATATTTAACAGTCTGATGGCCTTGAGATAGAAGCTGTTTTTCAGTTTCTCGGTCCCAGCTTTGATGCAGCTGTACTGACCTTGCCTTCTGGATGATAGCGGGGTGAACAGGCCGTGGCTCGGGTGGCTGAGGTTCTTGATGATCTTCTTGGTGTGACACCGGGTGTTGTACATGTCCTGGAGGGCAGGCAGTGTGCCCCCGGTGATGTGCCCCCGGTGGGCAGACCGCACCACCTGCTGGAGACCCCTGCGGATGCAGACGGTGCAGTTGCCGTATCAGGCGGTGATACAGCCCGACAGGATGCTCTAAATGGTGCGTCTATAAACGTTTGCGAAGGTCTTAGGGGCCAAGCCAAATTTCTTCAGCACACTCTCAGTGTGTGGACCATTTCAGACTGTCAGTGATGTGTACGCCAGTGAACTTGAAGCTTTTCACCTTCTCCACTGTGTAGACATCTGTAGTATATAGAGTAGACTACAGATGCTTTGAGATATCTCAGCATGCTCTTTTTCATGTGTGTAGGCTGTGTGTGTAGGCTGTGTGTAGGCTGTGTGTGGGCTGTGTGTAGGATGTGTGTGTAGGCTGTGTGTAGCATGTGTGTAGGCTGTGTGTAGGCTGTGTGTGTAGGCTGTGTGTAAGCTGTGTATATGCTGAGTTTAGGCTGTGTGTGTGTAGGCTGAGTGTATGCGTGCAGGCTGTGTGTAGACTGTGTGGCTATGTTGTAATGTGGTCATGCTGTAGTAAGCTTAAGCTGGATTGAATAAGGGCCTAAGTGAGGAGGGTCCTGGGAACTGGGCTCACAGCAGTGGAAATAGTGGCCGCGCACACACGCGCACACACACAAACACCCACACACAATCAGAAGTGCATATCACACACTTGCATGCACACACACACACACACTTTTTGGGGGCCATTAATTTTGTTAACCATCAGCTGAGTACAGCAAACCCTCAGAGAGACCTGCTGTATGAATAGGCCTTTAAACCAGGTATTTTGTATGGAGAGGCTGCTTTAATAGAACAGAGCAGCATGACATGGTGCCCTTGTCCTACAAAAGCCCCACAGTCTACCACTTCACTGGCTTGGAGCTGCTGGCCTCAATAGACTGAAGGCTATGGCCATATGGAAACAATGTCTGTTGATCTGTATAAAATAAGAGTCCTTATAATTGTCATTCATGATTCAGTGACTCAATGGATTGTCAGGGTTCAACGTCTCCTCTGCAACTGTGTCAAAATCTGTATTTGCTTTGCCTATGTGATGGGAAAAGAGAATCTATTGTTCCATCACATAGGTACAGTTCTTTGACAAGCAGTTGTCGCTGATGTTCACTTCATGAGGCATTTATGATGATCTCATATCTCATCAGGTTTGATCCCTTCCCGCTCTTGAGTATTTATAACTGTATTCATAACTTGTTAACTGGTTTACTTGCCGGAAACTGATTTTGTGACGGACCAAGCAACAGGGAGCAATTGAAAACGTTGTGTACCCTTGACTTATCTTGTCTTTATGACAATATCTCATGAATACTGTGATATTGTGTCCATGCCTTTAATATAAATGCAATTCTGCTAGTTAGAAAATGACATCTCCACCATCTTTGTCTGGAGAAAATTAGATTTTTCGTCTGAGCCTCCTCAATCACACTTTTAATATGTTTTTCTCTTGAGGACCGTCTTCGATTGAATTCAAACCATAGATTACCCTTTTGAGAGGGCACCATGAATACCGTCTTGAAAAGTTTTTTTTAGACTAACCCAAGGGCCATAACTCTGCTCAATGGGGATCGTCAGTCATCAGTCCAGGGCATAAGAGACACACTGTCCTCTCCCTGAATGGTGATTCACTGGCGTCACTCTGGGCTTTAGTGCTCTGACTCTGACTGGCTCGGTGTGGCAATGTAGCTGTGTGCAGTGAAAGGGAAAGAACAGTGGGCCTGCTGAGGGTGGAGATCACTGGATATTAAGGTCAATCCACCTCAGTTGTTGATGGTGAACAGGAGAAGGAGGATAAGTAATAAAGAGGAAAAAAGTTGATAAGGAAGGAAGATGTTTTGCAATGGCACAATGTATCAACGTGTATTTTTGCGCTAAACATAAGATAACAATGATGTATTAAGATCAGTGCATCGGACAGTGAACTGTGACCGATACATGTGATGGAAAAGTCGTCCACTTATGCATGCCTGTGTGTTCTAAAATGTAGGGTCATCCTGGTCCATAACAGGCGCTTATCATGGCTCCCGAGTTCGGCGGCGGTCTAAGGCACTACATCTCAGTGCAAGAGGTATTACTACGGCCCCTGGTTTGAATCCAGGCTGTATCACATCCGGCTGTGATTGGGAGTTCCATAGGGTGGCACGCAATTGGCCCAGCTTCTTCCAGTTTTGGCCGGGGTAGGCTGCCATTGTAAATAAGAATTTGTTCTTAACTGACTTGCCTAGTTAAATAAAGGTTAAATACATTAAAGTAAGCTGTTACTGTAATGCATTATTGGTTCCTTTTATGGAACCGTACTTTCATGGATCATGCTGAATGTTGTAAAACCTACCTGATCTTTGGACGATATGTATATTTTTTTCCCTTCATACAGAACTGCTATGCTGGCAGACAGTTCGCCTCATTTGCATATCGGGATGAATATGTGCCAGAGGACAGATCAGTGGGCAAGGTGTGATGCTCTCTCAGCCTGCCCACAAGAACTCTCTCACTGAGTGGACGCTAACGAGGAAGGAACACTGTGACAAGTACATAGAACATATGGCACATTCCAGAACACAGGCTGCCACATCTCTGTATGTCACACTGTCGGACATATACAAGCCTAGATTGAGCTACATGAACACTGGTATAGTTTTTGTGATAGACCGTCTGTAGATGAAACTAGTACAAGTCAAGACATGGGTTTAGCCCCATCCTAAACATACCCCTGGAGGCCCCGCCCAATCCCCAACCTCAGTCAACACAGGATCCCGAGTGGTGCAGCGGTCTAAAGCACTGCATCTCAGTGATAGGGTCACTACAGACCTGGTTCAGTTCCAGGCTGTATCACAACCGGCCTGATTGGGTGTCCCATAGGGCGGCGCACAATTGGCCCAGCATCGTCCCTGTTAGGGTTTGGCCAGGGTAGGCTGTCATTGTAAATAAGAATTTGTTCTTAACTGACTTGCCTAGTTAAATGAAGGCTATATAAAAAAACATAAACATTTAAAATAACAACAAACCAACACCACAAATAAAAAGTAAAATAAAAAGATTGATTACCAACATAGCATCATCAAGAAAGCAATTTTATCCCACATGTACACCCTCTCCAGCAGTTCAGAGATGTATGAGGCAGCTACTGTCCACATTTCCAGAGTAGTAGACTCTTAGAAAAAGTGTTCCAAAATAGTTATTTGCGGAGGGATAGGGTTCTACTAAGAACCGTTTTGATCAGAGCAACCCTTTTTGGAAGGCAAAGGGTTCTACCTAGAACCTTTAACATCCTAAGAACTGTTTTTGGATTAAAGGGTACTTTGATGATTCTTTGGAAGGCAAGAAGGGTTATAAATAGAATAATTCTATAATATTTCCCAGCATGCTCTATTGCAGGGAGATTTTATGAATATTTTGTTTTACTGTAATATCTGTGTTTGTGCATGTACATTGATTGGTTGATAAATATTATGCTACACAAAGATAAATAACATACAGATTTCTAAACTAATCCAATTTGTTAGATTTATTGAACCAGTTACTGAGATGGTTGTTACAATTTATATGATTGAAGAAGTCTCAGAATTCAAACTTCCTTACCCTGGCTGTTATTCTGAATGCAGGTTGCGGGTGATTAACAATTCCACATGTTGGATATCCTAACTCAGGCAGGGTTCCAATAGGAATTACACATCACTTTGCAAGCCAGAATAAGGTGACTTGTAGGCCTGATGTGGCCTGTAAATCAGGAGATTCCTAGCACCATGGTGTTAGGGTTTAACTAAGCCCTCAAAGAAAGACCTTATGATATATTTAATGTATTGTCATAAATAATACCATTTTATTAAAGGCTATGAAATACTGGTGGAAACATTCATAAAGGGTTCTAGGAAGAACCCTCCAAAGATAAAAGGGTTCTTGGTAGAACCCTTTCATATAAAGTTCTAGGAATAACCTTTAAATAAAAAATGGTTATTGGTAGAACTCTTCATAGAGGGTTCTAGGTTGAACCATATACAGGGGCTTCTTTGAAGTACCATACATAGAGGGTTCTAGATAGAACCCTCTGCAACCCAAAAAGGGTTCCCCTATGGGGACAAACAGAAGAACCCTGTATGGTTCTACTTAGCACCTTTTTTTTCTAAGAGTGTGTGCATGTATCTAAGTTAGAATTTGACTAAACCAATTACAAAGTAGGGTAAAAGTTGCATTCATTTTGTACATTTACATTTACATTTAAGTCATTTAGCAGACGCTCTTATCCAGAGCGACTTACAAATTGGTGCATTCACCTTATGATATCCAGTGGAACAACCACTTTACAATAGTGCATCTAACTCTTTTAAGGGGGGGGGGGGGGGTCTGGAGATCCAGCTCTCATATTCCTGCAGTGAGATCACTAGAAGATCGCTGCCAACAGAGAGAGCTGTTGTCATGCAATATAAAATGGAGCTTAGTCCTCCCTCTCACACACACACATAACCGCACACAAACGCACACACACGTAGCATTTGGTTATTCAAATGATTAAATGTTTGCTTAAGATGTTTATAATTTAACCCAAGTTCCCGTCTTGAAGCTAAATCAGCTGAAGGTGCCCTTGTTCTCTAAGCTTTGCATTGGCAGGGATGCTTTGCATGGAACACTATCCCAATACATGCTGATATATTCGAGTCCCTGAGTTGACAATGTGAAAAATCTTCACCTCTCTCTGTTGTGGAACTGCCAAGCACTGGATACTTTCTTGAGGCTGTTCTGTTGGTGAGGGTTAAGGCTGCAGTCCTAAGTGCAGTCCCAGTAGTTTTAGGTTAATGGTCACAGTGGAATGTGGAAATATTAAGCAAGAAAAGGTATTTTGATAGTATCAGGTCATAGCCTGGTATGAGTCACCTGGTGAGGGTCATGACTCTTTGTGGCCCTTGTCTGGTGTTCTCACGAGACACTGTGCATCAGGAATAGCAATCGAAACCCTATTCAGACAACTGCAGGTTTAAAAAGCATTGTGATCCTAGGTGTTGTTATCGTTCCATTTACTCTAGTCGTCCTATGATTCAGATAGAGATCAGAGTTCATACTGCACTAGCGTCTCTCTTTTCAGCGTTGTTAATGCAGTTGGAGATGGAGTGTTTCTCAGATTGGCTTCTAGCATATGAATCACACTGATGAAATAGAGGGGGAAAAGCGAATTGTGTGTTAGATTTGGTGGTGGTAGTGTTGTGTGTGCACATGTGCGTTTGCGGCTCTGTGTGTGTACAATATGTAGGTAAAGTATGCAAATGTGAATTTGTGTATGATTTGGATTTCAAGACAGAGTTTTCTGTCCTCCTGAGAATAAGAATGGCACCACAGCACCTTTCCACTGAGCATAGCAGACCCAATTATGGTGTGAGAAACATGCACAGGATATTAACTGTTAGAAGCTGGACTGGAGCCAATTTCCCCTGACTAGATAGGACCAGGGAGAAATGTACTGACCCTGATGTCTCTCCTAATTGCTTTCTTGTAATATCTCTCGCTTCCACTCTCATTCTTTCTCCATCTCTGTTTGTTTGAGTGTTTGTACTGTTCTGTAACCTACCTCCTTGGCTTGGTGGTGTTGGTGGGTTGTTCGAGGTCATTGAAAATATTGCACACTTCACTTATCACACTGACGTTTATCCTTCAATTCGGGAACGACAATCAAACGTTCTATTTTTTTTCAATCAGAGTAGAAATAATATAATTGGTTGCACCTTTGTGATTGCCTCTCCACTTAATTTTTCCTCCATGTTTGATTTTGGAGCCGTTCCAGCAGTCAGTCACCTTGGCTGGGATTTATTCTCTTCTCAATTGACCGGTTCCCATTTAGTCATGTGTTTTGTCCCTGAGGACTGTGTAGAACAATGTCCACGGTAGGTCATGGACACGCACATACACACGCACATTATTCAGACCAAATGATATGTAACTATCAAAGGTCGCCATAAGTGAATGTTCTGCTTCCTGGCACCCTACTAGCAGTCCCTTTTCTTCTGCTCAGTTACTGTGTTGAATGAGTCAAATTTAGCCGTGGGCTGTGCTTAGTGCTTACGTCTTCAGAGTGATGTTGGGGTTTTGGAGCGACGGAGCAGACCCAGATGCTGGGCTGGTTAGACCCCTTGCTGTGAACCCAAATGTCAGCCCGTCACACAGACAGACGCACACACACACGTGTGCGCACACACCGCAAGCCGCCCTCCCACAAGCTCATGGGCACTCTCTCACTTAATGACAGCATCAAAGCAACACAGGGCGATTGCACGCCAGCGGGAGTGGAAAATATTTGGGTATCTCCGATTTTTCTGGCAATTCTCACAACATCGTGGTACCATTACACTCCTTATAGTGTGCTCTAACAAATGGAGCTTGTCTAGATTCTGAAATACACATTTTCACATTCATTTATTCAACATAAAAAAATTATAATATGGATATCTCAAAACTACCCTTTTTGAATTTTGTTCATTTTAAGACATATTGTTTGGAACAATATACTATACAAGTACATCACGTTTCCAGAGTGGACTCTGCTAATTCTGAAGTTCTGATACATTTTATGAGCAACACCAACACAGTGAATAGTACATGGATTCAAAGGGAACTCCCTTTGCTGGTGATTTGCTGAATGTGCAATCCTAAAGGAAAGCTGTGATTGGTTAGTGATCTATAACGTCAATGTCTATGTATAGAATGGGTCATATCATTAAAAGTACTAGAGAGCCCTCTCAGGAAATGTTATGTGTTTGAAGGATACATGGTTCCAAACAATGTTAAAAATGAGCCATATCAAAAAGGGTAGTTTCATATTAATAGTTTTAATGTTGAATAAATTAATGTGTGAAAATGTGTATTTCAGAATCTAGACAAACTCCATAGGTTAGAGCACACTATAAGGAGTATAATGACACCAATATGTTGTCTGTATCATGTACGGTGCAGAGATCATAAGGTCTTAGAGGATGCCTAAAATGACCACTTTCATCAGGATTTTCCCCCCAAATAGTTTGTAATACAAATGCAAAAAGCATTTCAAACATCCTTCCTCCCAATGAAGTCTGTATAGGGCTCTCAACGGTTATTTCGCTGTATACACTGTATATAACTGTATATAACGGAGCTTCCGTTATTGCGTAGACTGTGTAGTGCCCTTATGTGAGAATTGATAGAACAATCTGAGATACAAAAAATATTTTCTGCTCCCGCTGGCGTGGAATAGCCCCACATATTCGTCATCCCACTCTAATCTATTCATATGCTAAGCAGATGCCCAGATTTGGGTCCTGTTTGCTGGCGTATGTCAGCCAGTTGTCAGCCAGTTAGCCATTACCCAAGTCCTTCCTTACCCTCTGACAGTTTCTTCTTCGTATTGTGAGGCTTGGCTGAGTCTCTCTCTTCTACCCTGGCGTGGCAGGTAGCCTAGCGGTTAGAGCATTGGGTAAATAACCGAAAGATTGCGAGTTTGAAACCCCGAGCCGCCGATGTGTCTTTGATCAGAACTGTGTGAATTAGGGCAAGTAAAAGCACCCACTTTATTATGTGTCTCCCTGTTACTCGGTATGAACAGTTACAGTTTAGTCAGTCACACAGAGAGGAAACAGGAAGACTCAGATGTCTTTACCTCATCTTGAAAATAAACAAGGGCCACCTGTGAGAGTAAATGGCATTCCTGTTATTTTTAAGTATGTACACTGCACGTATATTTTTTCCTAGATTTTTTGGGTCACATTAAAAATTTGAATATAAAATAAATAACATAATTATTTACATTTTATAGCAAAGTGGTAACTATCCCAACATTGGGATAGGATCTTGAAGAACTCATACACCGGGGGAAGACTCATTAAAGCTACAAAAGTGGCCGTTTTCAACCTTAACATGTGATAACAATACAACAGAACAGAACCTGAATGACATTTACTCTCACGGGTGTCCAACAAGAACTACCTGAAAGCCACGCCCCTACTAAGCCATGCATCCAGTCTTCTAATTTAATTCGCTGGGTCATAGCTCAATAACCCAGCATCAATAACCCAGCATCAACAACCCAACCTTGCTTTTTTTAGAGGAAAACAACCCAACTAAGTGAAACAATGCCTGTAACTCAGCAGTTTGGTTATCCAAATAATCATTTTTTTTTTAAATGTAACAGTGCAAATCAATGTTTATTTAAAGTGAAAAAATGCATGTAATGCAGATTCAATTATCTATTAAGTGATTAGTCCCTGCTTGAGACACCCATACACAAATATATAAATACACATGACTATAAGTTGCTTTGGATAAAAGTGTCTGCTAAATGGCATATACTGTAGTACATCCTGACAGTTGATTTCACCCAGTCTCTTGAATTTATCTAGTGTGAGACCCCTACATCACTTTGACATAGAGCTAGAGACCACTCAAACTCCAAATGCCAACCATAATCACTGCAGCAAAATGTTATAATCAGTTAAATGCTTGAGCCATTAATAGACCACAGTATGTATAGTTTATCTATAGATCACTCTCCCAACTGTATCTCTTTGTGTTGAGGCCTTGCTGTGTTCCTACTGTGAGCAGATGGGGGTACTTGTCTCTCCTCTCTTTGTGGGACACGTTGAAGTCTGTGTGTCTCTGTGTTAATTCATGCATGTCGGTGGCGAGGGCTAGGGAAACACAACACCTCACACGCTGGCTGGCTCCCCTATTTTAATTCTAGGTCCCACTGTTCAGAGCAAATGTGTGTCATCTCAGGCAGTGGCAAAATGACTCGTTTTTAAAACTGCAACATTTTCTCTGCATCCCATGGCAAAATGTGTAGAAAAGCAGGACGTTGAATTTAAAAGTATCCACTGCGAGGCAGGGGAGGGAGGAGGGGAGCCAACCAAATCTCGCTTAGGGCCCCGAAAAGGCTAGAGGTGCGTCTGTGTGCTTATGTTACAATATTATAGTTGATGCTTATTGTGTGACCTTAAGATTTTAGGACTTGCTCTTAAAATGGACTTGACTGCAGTCTTTGTGTTATAGTGAAACACACACACACACACACACACACACACATCCATGCATTAGTGTGCCAATCCTCTGAGGTAGGGGATGGACACAGTAATTGTAAATGACAAAATACCATAAAGATCAATGTATCAAAATAAACTACAAAACACTTGTATTTCGAAATGTATTTAATTAAAATACATGAATTTTGTATACAAGCAAGTAGCCGGCCCAAACAGCAACAACATTGTCAGTAACGGTTACAGAAACGTTTTACTTGCTGTGATATGTTGTGGTTTATCTATCTTAGTTGAATGAACTGACTGTATGTCACTCTGGATAAGAGTGTCTGTTAAATGACCAAAATGTAAATGTGTGAAAATGGACATACCAAAATGAACTGCAAAGCACACTGGGTATTTTGATTGGGCTTGTTTTGGGGATGAGCTCATTAGAATAATGCTAAGCATGCTTCGCAACTGTTCATTTTTACGTATACATTTATATTTTGTTCATTTGCCATACAACTCTCCTTCCGTGGCCTCCAACTGCTCTTAAATGCAAGTTAAACTAAATGCATGCTCTTCAACCGATCGCAGCATCACTACTCTGGCCGGTTCTGACAGAATATGTGGACAATTACAAATACCTAGGTGTCTGGTTAGACTGTAACCTCTCCTTCCAGACTCACATTAAACATCTCCAATACAAAATTAAATCTAGAATCGGCTTCCGATTTCGCAACAAAGCATCCTTCACTCATGCTGCCAAACATACCCTCGTAAAACTGACCATCCTACCGATCCTTGACTTCGGCGATGTCATTTACAAAATAGCCTCCAAAACTCTACTCAAGCAAATTGGATGCAGTCTATCACGGTGCCATCCGTTTTGTCACCAAATCCCCATAAACTATCCACCACTGTGACCTGTAAGCTCTCGTTGGCTGGCCCTCGCTACATATTCGTCACCACACCCACTGGCTCAAGGTCATTTATAAGTCTTTGCTAGTGTGGCAGACCAGGGGGTTTGGTGAAGACGTTTACCTAGATCAGACACGGACAGAGTATGATTGGCTCAGTTTCAAGGGTGTTTATTAAATAATAAATCAAAAAGAAAAGGTCTCCCCCATGAGACCCTCTCCGGGATACCTTCTCCTGGGCTCCGGGTCTTCCTGTCGGGCACACAAACTCAACTCCCTCGGCTTAGCGTATTCAACCACATGGAAGTCACCTCACTTTCCCTAGTCCTCTTCGTGTGTGCTGTCCTTCTGGCAGCTTTATGGACCTCGCACAGCTGGTGAGCAATCTGCCCTTGATTACTCACCAGCTCCCAATCTGCCCCAATTAGTCCTGTCCGGAGAGCCCTTCGAGACCTGGCACGTCCAGCAGATGGAGCCACCGCCTCGTGATGTACACTCCATCTTTTACCAGGCCTCGACGAGTCTCCCCCTAGGTAAAGCTCCTCCTTATCTCAGCTCACTAGTCACCATGGCAACACCCACCCGTAGCACGCGCTCCAGCAGGTATATCTCACTGGTTATCCCCAAAGCCAACACCTCCTTTTGCCACCTTTCCTTCTAGTTCTCTGCTGCCAATGACTGGAAAGAATTGCAAAAATCACTGAAGCTGGAGACTCATATCTCCCTCTAACTTTAAACATCAGTGTCAGAGCAGCTCACAGATCATTGCACCTGTACATAGCCCATCTGTAAATAGCCCATCCAACTCCCTCATCCCCATATTGTTTTTGTTTTTTTTGCTCCTTTGCACACCAGTATCTCTACTTGCACATTCATCTTCTGCACATCTATCACTCCAGTGTTTAATTGCTAAATTGTAATTACTTCGCCACTATGGCCTATTTATTGCACTACCTCCCTGATCTTACCTCATTTGCACACACTGTATATAGATATTTTCTATTGTGTTATTGACTGTACGTTTGTTTATTCCATGTGTAACTAGGTGTTGTTGTTTGTGTCGCACTGCTTTGCTTTATCTTGGCCAGGTCGCAGTTGTAAATGAGAACTTGTTCTCAACTGGCCTACCTTGTTAAAATGAAGGTGAAATAAAAAATGTAATATATTTTTTTTAGCAGATGCTCTTATCACGATAAGGTGCCATCAGACTTCTGATACCAATGCAGGGTGAAAGAGGGCCACAATAGGGCCAACCACTATAAAAAAAGAGTATAGAAAAGTATATTTTTATAAATATATTGGCGTGTAGTTCAGCCCAAGTAATACAAATGACAAAATACTCAGAAGTAATTGAAATACGTATTTCAAATACATGTAACATAAAAACTGGCCATCTCTGCGTCACTGGGCATCATTGGGGGGGCTGGTGTCCATTGCATTGTGAGTTTAGCAGATGACGGATAGGGTTCAGAGGCAGTAAGGGGTTGGTAGGGGTAAGGGTATGGGTAAGGGTAGGGGTGTGTTTAGCCCCATCTGTGGCAAGCCCCTGGCTTATAGGTCTCTGAAAGACCGGGACCAGACCGACAATACTGTAGCTAAACGAATGAAAGGTGGGGAGAAGACAAAAATAACTTTGTGCCTGCCTTGGTGTTGATTAAGCTCTCTGTCTCTGAGCACGGGTTTCCAGGTGCAGGGCTCAGCAAGCCCCAGACCCTGTTATTGGGTTAACCACAGGGGCACAGTGCAAACAGCCCATCAACCTGCCTGGCTGGAGGGCAGAGGGAGGGTGGCAGGGGCACAGCAACGTGTCTGAGACGTAAGAGGGCCAGGACGGGTTCCAGGGCCAGAATGTAATTGGATGTGATTAATGATTGGAGACATGTAACTCATCAATGACAAGCTCATACAGACAAGTATGGAGAGAAGTGACCCCTGTAGTGCCCTCTGTTCACACAGACTGGAGGAAATGTTCAGAGAAAGAGACAAAAATATTACTATTTTTCAGATGGAGAAATTTATATTTCAACAAATGCTTGTTGGAATATACAGTGCCTTGCAAATGTATTCAGACACCTTGGATTTCTTCACAATTTATTGTGTTACAAAGTGGGATTAACACTGATTTAATGGTTAAATTTTTTTCTTCACATTTATAACAAAAATGTGTATTTATTTATTTTTATTTAACATGGCAAGTCAGTTAAGAACAAATTCTTATTTACAGTGACGGCCTACCAAAAGGCAAAAAGCCTCTTGCGGGGACGGGGGCCAGGGATAACAAAAAATAAATCAAAATACAAATAAAATCAAAATACAGTCATTGCATAAGTATTCAGCCCCTTTGTTTAGGTAAGCCTAAATAAGTTCAGGATAAAAATGTGGCTTAACAAATCACCTAAGTTACATGGACTCACACTGTGTGAAATAACAGGGGTTGACATGACTACCCCGTCTTCTGTCCCCCATACATGCAACATCTTTAAGGCCCCTCAGTCAAGTATTGAATTTCAAGCACAGATTCAACTACAAAGAGCAGGGAGCTTTTCAAAAGCCTTATAAAGAAGGTCAGTGATTGGTAAACAATACAATCTGACATTGAATATCTCATTAAGCATGGTCAAATTAATAATTATGCATTAAACCACACAGACACATCAAATATGCAGTCGTCCTGTCACGCCCTGACCATAGATTGCTTTGTATGTTTCTATGTTTTGTTTGGTCAGGGTGTGATGTGGGTGGGCATTCTATGTTGTATGTCTAGGTTGTCTATTTCTGTGTTTGGCGTAGTATGGTTCCCAATCAGAGGCAGGTGTCTGTCGTTGTCTCTGATTGGGAGCCATATTTAGGTAACCTGTTTTTCCTTTGGGTTTTGTGGGTGGTTTTTTCCTGTGTTAGTGTTTTCACCATACGGGACTGTTTCGGGTTTTTTTTTCAGTATTTTGCACTTTGTTATTTTGTATTGTTTAGTGTTCAGTTTTATAATAATTAAAATGGACACTTACCACGCTGCACATTGGTCCGACATTTCATACTCCTCTTCAGACGAGGACGAAACCCGTTACACGTCCTTCTGAACTGAGTTGCAGGACAGGAATGAAACTGCTCAGGGATGTTACAATGAGGCCATTGGTGATTTAAAACAGCTAAAGAGTTCAATGGCTCTGATGACTCTACAATAATGACCAGAAATTACAGAGTGAACAGAAGAATACAAAAATACAGAATCCAAACAGTCCAAAACATGCATCTTGTAAGGTAATACTGAGGAAAAAAGCACAGCAAAGGAATATACTTTTTGGCCTAAATGCAAAGCCTTATGTTTGGGGCAAATACAACACAACTGCCTCCTTATTTTCAATCATGGTGGTGGCTGCATCATGGTATGGGTATGATTGACATTGGCAAATACTGGGAAGTTTTTCAGGGTAAAAAGAAAGGGGATGGAGCTAAGCACTTACAAAATCCTAGAGGAAAACTTGTTTCCGTCTGCTTTACAAATAGAATATTACTTAAGTAAAAGTCTAAAAGTATTTGGTTTAAGATACACTTACAGTGCCTTCAGAAAGTATTCAGACCCCTTGACTTTTTCCACATTTTGTACACACAATGACAAAGCAAAAACAGGTTTTTAGACATTTTAGCTAATTTATTACAAATAAAAAACAGAAATATCACATTTTCATAAGTATTCAGACCCTTTAGTCAGTTCTTTGTTGAAGCACCTTTGGCAGCAATTACAGCCGCGATTCTTCTTGGGTATGACGCTACAAGCTTGGTAAATCTGTATTTGGGGAGTTTCTCCATTCTTCTCGAAAGAGCCTCTCAAGCTCTGTCAGGTTGGATGGGGAGCATTGCTGCAGAGGTATTTTCAGGTCTCTCCAGAGATTTCCGATCGGGTTCAAGTCCGGGCTCTGGTTGGGCCACTCAAGGATATTCAGAGACTTGTCCCGAAGCCACTCCTGCATCGTCTTGGTTGTGTGCTTAGGCTCATTATCCTGTTGGAATGGGAACCTTCGCTCCTGAGGTCCTGAGCGCTCTGGAGCAGGTTTTCATCAAGGATCTCTTTGTACTTTGCTCCATTCATCTTTCCCTTGATCCTGACAAATCTCCCAGTCCCTGCCGCTGAAAAACATCCCCACAGCATGACGCTTCCACCCCCATGCTTCACTATAGGGATGGTGCCAAATTTCCTCCAAACGTTATGCTTGGCATTCAGGCCAAAGAGTTGACCCTTGGTTTCATCAGACCAGAAAATCTTGTATCTCACGGTCTGAGAGTCTTTAGGTGCCATTTGGCAAACTCCAAGCGGGCTGTCATGTGCCTTTTATTGAGGAGTGTCTTCCATCTGGCCTCGACACAATCCTGTCTCGGACCTCTACGGACAATTCCTTCGACCTCATGGCTTTGATTTTGCTCTGACATGCAATGTCAACTGCTGGACCTTATATAGACAGGTGTGTACCTTTCCAAATCATGTCCAATAAATTGAATTTACCACAGGTGGACTCCAATCAAGTTGTAGAAACATCTCAAGGATGATCAATGGAAACAGGATGCACATGAGCTCAATTTCGAGTCTCATAGCAAAGGGTCTGAATAATTATGTAAATAATTAATACATTTGCAATAATGTTTCAAAATCTGTTTTTCCTTTGTCATTATGGGGTATTGTGGGTAGATTGCTGAGGATGTTTTGTATTTTTTTTAATCCATTTTAGAATAAGGCTGTAACGTTAAAAAAATTGGGGTCTGAATACTTCCCTAGTATCAAAAGTAAATGTAAGTGCTAAAATATACTTAAGTATTAAAAGTAAAAATACTTTCAAATTCCTTACATTACAGTTTTTTCTGATTGCCTAGGCTATTGTTGCAATACTCTCCACTTCAACCACAAAACCTTACACCAAACCAGCAAAACATTATACACCTATTGCAAAAACAAACAATTCTTGCAAAACTCTTCAAACTCTTCAAAAAATTGCGTCAATAAAGTACACACAAACCAGCATTTGAATAAGCACACGAAGCACCCACTACGCACTGATAGTATAAATGAAAAACCCTTGTTGCTTTTCCTTTTTCTGTGTGCAGGTCAAATCAAATCAAATCAAGTTTATTTTATATAGCCCTTCGTACATCAGCTAATATCTCGAAGTGCTGTACAGACACCCAGCCTAAAACCCCAAACAGCAAGCAATGCAGGTGTAGAAGCACGGTGGCTAGGAAAAACTCCCTAGAAAGGCCAAAACCTAGGAAGAAACCTAGAGAGGAACCAGGCTATGAGGGGTGGCCAGTCCTCTTCTGGCTGTGCTGGGTGGAGATTATAACAGAACTATGCCAAGATGTTCAAAATGTTCATAAGTGACAAGCATGGTCAAATAATAATCATGAATAATTTTCAGTTGGCTTTTCATAGCCGATCATCAAGAGTTGAAAATAGCAGGTCCGGGACAGGTGGCGGTTCCATAACCGCAGGCAGAACAGCTGAAACTGGAATAGCAGCAAGGCCAGGTGGACTGGGGACAGCAGGTCATAGCAGTTTGCAATAAAGTTTTGTCATACATGTAGTAATCACACATACACACAGGTATCCAAATGTGTAAAGAATGATGTGTATTCCGAACATACTATCAATACAAATATGGGGAACATTTTTTTTTCCGCAAAATGTCCTAACACTCCTCAAACAACAAAAGCGCAGTAGAAGAAAACAAAAAAAATTGTGCTCGAAAAAAATAGAACATAGAAAATGTGGCTACATCTCACCTTCTTTGTGGGTCTGGCCATAAGACTTCATCCACATCACATGCGATGTTATCTTGAGCTAGGCTGCGTGGAAAGTATCGCCTGGAGTGCCGTAGGCAGGCCTGGCATGGCCCCTGATCCATGTCTCCACATGCCTCCGCCATTGCCTGTAGAAGGGTTTGGTGGGGCTGGCGATCATACATCTTCCGACGCCACGCAGAGAAGAATTCTTCAATAGGATTCAAGAACAGAGAGTATGGGTGGAGATTGAGTGCGACCACAGCAGCCCGGTGGAAACTAACATTACCCCAGATCGTAATGTTCCTGGACTGCTCTGGCCACTGGTCGTTAGGGATTAGCCTGTTGTGGAGTGTGGCCAGAAATGTGATAATGTGAGCAGTGTTATTTGGGCCTAGGATTGCATGATGGTGATGGATGCTGTTTTGACTAATAGCCGCACACATTTTTATGTTGCCACCACGTTGTCCTGGGACTTTGATGACGGCACGGTGTCCGATCCGATGATATTTCTGCCACGGCCCCTTGTTTTTGCAAGGTTGAAACCTGCCTCGTCCACATATATTAGCTCATGATGCACTGCATCTGCTTCTAGCGCCATGACTCCCTGAAAGAGACAATACAAAACAATGTAGCACAGTCGGAAAAGACAGGGATCAGTCAATATGATGTAGGACCATACACTTCCAGATCCAGTACCAGTATCCAGTACATATTCATATCTCAGTTGTTTTACACGGTCTGAGTTTCTTTCGAAAGGGGCTCTGTACAGCTGCTTCATCCTAATTCTATTGTGTTTCAGTAGACGAGACAGTGTAGAGAGACTCACTCTGTTGACGTTTTGGAATATGCTTTTATCTGCCATTGTGTGGTCCTGCAGTTCTCTGAGTCTGATGCAGTTATTTGCAATGATCATATTTACAATGTGGGTCTCCTGCTCTGGGGTGAACAGTCGACCTCTTCCACCAGATTCTGGTTTTCTTGCAGTACAGAACTGCAAGAAAGACAACAGCCCTTACAGTTACTTACCGGTTCTCATTTCTAAATATCCGGATGATACCTGCAACAGTATAGAGGCCCAGATTTGGATGAACCCGTTGCCCAGCCTCCCTCATGCTCATCCCATGGTTGACAACATGGTCAACCACAGTCGCTCTGATTTCATCAGTTATTGTGTTCCTGACTCCCCTTCCTCTTCCCCGTCTTCTCCTTCTCCCCCCTTCCTACTTCCCCCCTTCCTTCTTCTCCTCATCCTCCTCTTCCTCCTTCATGTCCTCCTATAGTTCTCACCCCTCTTACTCTCTGTCCAATACTGGCCACCATTGTTGTCCAAACCAAATGTTACCCGTGGCCTATTTATAGTGCTCAAGCTCTGATTTGTAAGTGAACTCATTATCTAAAAGTGTTTTCACATGTGTCAATGTGGAAAGGCAATCGGCGAAATAGTGTAGCAATGTCGAGACCAATGTTTACAGTTTTGCTAGATGTGTGTAATTAAATTGCAAACTAAGTGTGAAGCAGTGAGTTGTGTTTACAGTTTTGAAAAAAGTGTGTTAGAAAATTACAAACTGAGTGTAAAGCAGAGAACGTGCATTCAGTTTGGCTCACTTGGTAAATGCATTGGCGACAAGTGTTCACAGTTTCAGAGATAGTGCTTGAAGAATCACTGTTAGTGTTTAAGCATTCAGAAAAAACTGTAAGCATAGCAGACAGCACCATATTCTTGTTTTCAATTTACGGATAGCCAGGGGCAGATCAGAGGCAGTATGGACGACCAGCGGGGTTGTCTTGATATGCATTCAAAATGTAACGAGTTTCTATGGTTATATATGTGTTCCCTCTCTTATAGTGTGTCTTATTGCCCGTTTTACTATTGTCCTGAGCTTATAGATCGAGTCAATCCTTCATCAGATGAGCCGCAACATGTCGACTAAAGCGATTTCATTAATGAATGCATTTGAACGTTTTTAATATTGTGATGGTGAAGAGCAAAATTCCTCTCAAGAGAATTAACATTGCAGTAGCACCAACTGGTAAAACAATTGTACATAATGTTAAGAGAACAGGTGAAGAAAGTTACCCCTCTACATACACAATTCTTTACAGGAACCTCTAAATTAAAATGCTGGCAGATCCATAAAATGTCCTTGTACAGTAGTAGATCAAATTAAATTTAGAGGATTGTTAATTCATATCTAAGGGGCTTTTATGCAATTATAATGCATGATTAATTAAAAAAAAGCTGTTTTAAAATGTGTATGTTTATTAAGTAGTCTTGCTTGTCTCAGAGGAGCGCGAACGATGCTGATATAGTTGACCACACCCGGGTAGGCTATTGCTTGTTGGGGAGAATTTCACAAAGATCAGATCAGATCAGCCCAGATCGGCTCAAAATTCTCTCCCTCTCTCTCTGCATCCTGGGAGTGTTTGTGTAACGGATGTGAAATGGCTAGCTAGTTAGCGGGTACGCGCTACTAGCATTTCAATCAGTTACGTCACTTGCTCTGAGACTTAAGTAGGGTTGCCCCTTGCTCTGCAAGGGCCGC
Organism: Salvelinus alpinus; assembly: GCF_045679555.1. NCBI lineage: Eukaryota > Metazoa > Chordata > Actinopteri > Salmoniformes > Salmonidae > Salvelinus > Salvelinus alpinus. Next base: position 1,772,098 of record NC_092113.1, read on the forward strand.
GGCTTTTGTGGAGCGATGGGTAACGACGCTTCGTGGGTGTCAGTTGTCGATGTGTGCAGAGGGTCCCTGGTTCGCGCCCGGGTCGGGGCGAGGGGACGTACTAAAGTTATACTGTTACATTTGGTGCATGTTGGGAATTGTATGAGGGAGTGCGAGTGTTGTGTAGAGTTAGATATTCAGAACTTTCTTTCGGTTTTCTCTTTCTTGGTGGCATTCTTTGTTTTCTTCTGTGCATGATTAACCTGCAGAACCCCCCCCACATTCCACTGAAAAGGCAGCGCGCGAAATTCAAAAAATATTTTTTTTAAATATTTAACTTTCACACATTAACAAGTCCGATACAGCAAGTGAAAGATAAACATCTTGTGAATCCAGCCAACATGTCCGATTTTTTAAATGTTTTACAGCGAAAACACCACGTATATTTATGTTAGCTCACCACCAAATACAAAAAGCACAGACATTTCTTTCACAGCACAGGTAGCTTGCACAAAACCCCCAAATAGAGATAGAATTAGTCACTAACCAAGAAACAACTTCATCAGATGACAGTCTTATAACATGTTATACAATAAATCTATGTTTTGTTCGAAAAATGTGTGTATTTCAGGTATAAATCATAGTTTTACATTGTAGCTACAATCACAAATAGCACCGAAGCAGCAAGAATAACTACAGAGAGCAACGTGAAATACCTAAATACTCATCATAAAACATTTATGAAAAATACATGGTGTACAGCAAATTAAAGATAAACATCTTGTGAATCCAGCCAATATTTCAGATTTTTTAAGTGTTTTACAGCGAAAACACAATATAGCATTATATTAGCGTACCACAATAGCCAACCACACAACAGCATTCATTCACCGCAAAGGTAGCGATCGCAAAAAAACAGCAAAAGATATAAAATGATTCACTAACCTTGACAAAATTCATCAGATGACAGTCCTATAACATCATGTTACACAATACATATATGTTTTGTTCGAAAATGTGCATAATTAGCGGTACAAATCGTGGTTTTACATTGTGAATACGTAGCCAAACTGCACAAAATTATCCGGATATAATTTCTGACACTCACCTAATCTAATCAAAGAACTCATCATAAACTTTACTAAAAAATACATGTTGTACAGCAAATGAAAGATACACTAGTTCTTAATGCAATCGCCATGTTAGAATTCTAAAAATAACTTTAGTACGACATACAGCTTACGTTATAGCGAGACAGCGCCTGCAATGAGGGCGGAAAATAGTACTAAACATTTTCCACAGAAATACGAAATAACATCATAAATGGTTCCTACTTTTGCTGAGCTTCCATCAGAATGTTGTACAAGGAGTCCTTTGTCCAGAATAATTGTTGTTTGGTGTTAGAATGTCCTCTTCTCCTGTCGAATTAGCAACCAAAGCTAGCCAAGTGGCGCGAAGTTGTCCATCTTCACCAAACGCAGAGAACGGAAAACGCCAAAACTCCCGATAAACGTTCAATAATCTGATAAAACTATATTGAAAAAACATACTTTACGATGATATTATCACATGTATCAAATAAAATCAAAGCCGGAGATATTAGCCGTCTATACCGAAAGCTTTTCAGAAGGCAATCCAGGGTTCCTTCCCGCGCCTTGCTGAACAAAGGAAATTTGGGGTCACGTCATTCCAAGAGCTCTTGTTCGACCTCAGATCAAGCTAGACACCCCATTCCACCTCTCACTGCCTCTTGACATCTAGTGGAAGGCGTATGAAGTGCATGTATATCCATAGATTTCAAGCAAATGAATAGGAAGGTCCTGGAACAGAGCCTCGATTTCAGATTTTTCACTTCCTAACAGGAAGTTTGCTGCAAAATGAGTTCTGTTTTACTCACAGATATAATTCAAACGGTTTTAGAAACTTGAGTGTTTTCTATCCAATAGTAATAATAATATGCATATTGTACGATCTAGAATAGAGTACGAGGCCGTTTAAATTGGGCACGATTTTTTCCCAAAGTGAAAATAGCGCCCCCCTATCCCAAAGAAGTTTTAAGGTTATTATTTTTATTTTTGTTGTGGTAGAATTAAGTATTTTATTTTTCGTATCGAAATGACCCTGAGTATGGCAGCCCGAATTGGGATGCCGTCCCTGTCACTCCGGCACGGCTTTAGGTGTGTTACTGAAGCTACTGTCACGGTGGAGGAGTTTCTGGTCGCCGTAGGAGAGAAGGTAGGATATGAGAATGTTGCTTATGCGTCACGGATGAATAAAGCGGTGGTGGTATTTCTTAAAAAAAGAGTGCCTTGTAGATCGTATGGTTGAGCATGGCGTACTTCTTAAAGGAATGTTTATTCAAGTTACGCCACTTTTTTCTCCGTCAACAAGGGTAACGATTTCAAATGTACCGCCGTTTATTCCAAATTAGCTTTTGGAGCGCGAGTTATTGCGCTTTGGGAAGTTTGCAAGTTCAATTAAGGTTGTCCCGTTGAGTTGCAAACACCCGGCGTTGAAACAGGTTATGTCGTTTCGGCGACAGGTGTTTATGTTTTTGGACTCACCGGAGCAGACTTTAGAGTTATCGTTTAAAGTCAAGTATGACAATAGACTGTATATGGCTTATGCTAGTACGGGTAGTCAACGATGTTTTGAGTGTGGGGATGTTGGTCATAAGAGACATGCTTGCCCGAAAATGGAGAAGGCAGAGGGAGGGGCGCAGGTGGTCATCGTAACGCCTGGGCCCACTGATGTAGGGAGAGGTGGGCCGACAGTGGTTGAGCAGCCACAAGCACCTGTTGCTGAGGAACAAGTTATACGTGTTGAGGGCACGGAGTTGCAACTTGTATTAGAGGGAAATGTTATGCAGCAGAAAAATATTGTTGTAGAAGGTAAGGATGGATCTGAAGAGCCAGTTCCTCAGACTGGTGAGGAGGTGCCCAGTACGAGTGTTGGGGTACAGGAGGGGGTTTATGTGGAGCTAATCTCCCAGGTAGTGGAGGAGATGCCCACTACAAGTAATGGGGTACAGGAGGGGGTTCATGTGGAGCTAGGCTCCCAGGTAGTGGAGGAGATGCCCACTACGAGTAATGGGGTACAGGAAGGGGTTCATGTGGAGCTAGGCTCCCAGGTAGTGGAGGAGATGCCCACTACGAGTAATGGGGCACAGGAAGGGGTTCATGTGGAGCTAGGCTCCCAGGTAGTGGAGGAGATGCCCACTACGAGTAATGGGGCACAGGAAGGGGTTCATGTGGAGCTAGGCTCCCAGGTAGTGGAGGAGATGCCCACTACGAGTAATGGGGTACAGGAAGGGGTTCATGTGGAGCTAGGCTCCCAGGTAGTGGAGGAGATGCCCACTACGAGTAATGGGGTACAGGAAGGGGTTCATGTGGAGCTAGGCTCCCAGGTAGTGGAGGAGATGCCCACTACGAGTAATGGGGCACAGGAGGGGGTTCATGTGGAGCTAGGCTCCCAGGTAGTGGAGGAGATGCCCACTACGAGTAATGGGGTTCAGGTGGGGCTAGTCTCCCAGGTAGTGGAGGAGATGCCTGGTACGAGTGATGGGGTGCAAGTGGGGAGTGTTGAAAGGGATGTGGTGGAGGGGAGTCAGTGGTCTGGGGCCTCAGCTGAGGAGGATCAGGAGAAGGATATGTATATCTCTTTTGATATGATAGCAGCTCGTGAGGACTCAATTTACGATCTAGAGGAGGTAAATGGGTTTCTGGATCAGACTTTTGGGAAATCTGTCAAATTGGCAGATTATTTTGATGTTGATAAGTTTGTGAGGTCAGCTGTGATATTACAGAAGACGGTGGGGTTAGACCAGTTGAGTGAGAAGAAGCGGTTTCGCTTGAGGAAATTTGTTACTGCTGTTGCAGCAGCAAAAGGTGGTGGGAAACGTGGTCAGGTTAATAAGAGAAAATTTAAATAATGATGATGATCATGCTTCATAGGGTGTCTTTTTTCTCTTTGGTTTCTCTGTGGTTTCTTCTGCTTTTCTTTTCTCTTTTCTATATGGAGGTACTAAGGGTAGGTTCTCTCAATATTAATGAGGGAAGGGACAGGACAGGAATAAGAGGGCTTGGGTATTAGAAGTAATAAAACAGAAAAGGCTTAATGTAGTTTTCTTACAGGAGACACATAGTGATGAGGAAAATGAGGTTGATTGGGGTATGTGGTGGGAGGGGCAGCATATACTCAGTCATGGTACTAATTTCAGTGCTGGGGTGGCAATCTTGTTTTTCCTCAGGCTTAGGGGTGACTGTGGTATCTACAACAGAGATTGTCAAGGGTCGGGTTTTATTGGTCAAAGTGGATGTTATGTTTTTTTTTAAATTGTTTTAATGTTTATGCCCCTAATGAGGGTACAGAGCGTATTGCTGTTTTTGATCAAATGAAGGAAACCTTAAGACAGTGTGACCAAGAGGGGTGTATGGTTTTTGGGGGGGACTGGAACTGTACAGTGGATTTTACTGTTGATCGCACCGCTGAAGAACCTCACCTGCGGTCAGCCACTTGCCTGTCTGGTCTATTAACTGAGTTTGAGCTTTCTGATGTGTGGAGAGTAAGGAATGCAAAAGTTAGGCAGTACACATGGCTAAAAGTTAATGAAGGTCGTGTCAGTGCAGCAAGGTTAGACAGTATCTGAGCAATACTGTAGTAGGGTTGGAAGGTGTAACATTAATCCTGTGGGTTTCTCTGATCATCATATTGTTACTGTTGATATTCACTTGTCCTGTCCACGAAGGTCATCACCTTACTGGTATTTTAATGTTAAATTGTTACATGATGTCATGTTTTGTGAAAGGTTTTTGTTTTGGGAAAAATGGACGGTTACAAAAGGGAATTTTGTGTCCTTGAGACAATGGTGGGAGGTTGGGAAGGCCCAAATATAATTATTTTGTCAACAGTATACTGCTCTGTCTCAAATTGAAGTTAAAGAGACTATCAAGGCGCTTGAACAGGACAACAAATCTATTCCATTGAAGCTGCTCACTCAGAACGACCCTGGACTAGTCATGAACTTACAGGACAAGAGACATGAACGGAGGTCGTTTCTGCATGAAAGAGTGAAGGGTGCCTTGATTAGGTCTCGTTTCGCTTCCCTCAAGGATATGGATGCTCCTAGCGCTTAAAAAAAAAACTAGGACAGTCGACATTACAACGTAAATAGATGGTCTGCCTTCGTCTCCCTGATGGGACGGTGAGCACGGATGACAGTGAAATGCGCCAACATGCCGTGGATTCCTACTCGGCCCTCTATAAGGCGGAGGATTGTGACTCTTTGTGTACTGAACAGTTGTTACACGGTCTTCCTCAATTGGGACCAGAGCAGAGAGTCGCATTGGACTCTGACATTACACTGCAAGAGCTGTCCACAGCAGTTATGCAGCTCTCAACAGGCCGAGCCCCTGGCATTGATGGTTTACCATCTGAGTTTTATAAGCACTTTTGGGGAAGATTTTTATGAAGTTGTGTGTGAATCTTTTCATGAAGGTTCTCTTCCTGTATCCTGTCAACGTGCGGTGCTTTCACTGTTGCCAAAAAAGGGGGATTTGGGTCTCATAAATAATTGGAGAGCTGTTGCTTTGCTGTGCGCAGAATATAAAATTGTTTCTAAATGTCCCTCAAACAGGTTGAAAGAGTATCTGGGATTGTTGGTTCACAAGGACCAGTCATACTGTGTACCTGATCGCTCTATTGTTGACAACTTGTTTCTAATAAGCGATGTTTTAGACATTTGTAAACTGTCTGATGTAAATGTGGGTTTACTTTCTATTGGATCAGGAGAAGGCTTTGATTGTGTGGACCACCAGTACTTGTTTAAAACAATGAAAGCCTTTGGGTTTGGGGATGTTTTTTTGTCTTGGATGAATTTACTGTATGCTGGGGCCTCGTGTATGGTGAAGGTGGGGGTGGTTTGAGTTGCCCCATCCCTGTCCAAAGTGGCATCAGGCAGGGATGCCCAATTTCAGGGCAGTTATATAGTCTGGCGATTGAACCAATGCTTTGTTTTTTAAGAGCGAAGCTTACTGGTTTCTCTCTGCCAGGTGTAATGAAAGGTCCCACGATAGCATTGTCTGCGTATGCAGATGACGTGACAGTTTTTATTACAGGGGGTGAAGATGTTAAGGTTCTCTCAAACGCTTTAAAGGTGTATGAGGGGGCCTCCTCAGCTAGAGTCAATTGGGGAAAGAGTGAAGCGCTGTGGGCAGGTCAGCTCCAGATGGGGTCCGCACCACAGTTACCAGGGGGGCTTCAGTGGGGCAGAGATGGGATGAAGACTTTGGGGGGTTTTCTAGGCTCTGATGTCTTTCAGAAAAAGAACTAGGAGGGTGTAGTGGAGAAAGTGTGTGCCAGACTGTCAAGATGGAAATGGGTGCTGCCCCAGCTGTCTTATAGGGGAAGATTACTGGTAGCTAATAATCTTGCTGGCTCTACCCTGTGGCACAGACTAATGATTTTGCAGCCACCAAAGGGTCTGATACAAGAGCTTCAGAGGACCCTTGTCAATTTCTTCTGGTCTGGACAACACTGGATTAAAGCTGCAGACCTGTACCTGCCACTGCACGAGGGTGGGCAAGGCCTGGTGGACATTTCCTCTAGGATCATGGCTTTCCGGCTTCAAGCAGCCCAGAGACTGTTGTACAGTGACGGTTCTAGCTGGGTCGACACAGCCTACACACTGATGAGGAGAGCGGGCTGTTTGGGCTTAGACAAGCACCTTTTCCTCTTAAAGCTGGAGGGGGGTGATTTGCCTGGCCTGACTCCATTTTATGAGTCTGTTATGCAGGCTTGGAGAGTCCTTGTCAAGTCCCGTAAGGCCTGGACGCCTTTGAAGAGCCTCTTTTTTACAACACTGCCATCCAGTCCCGTGCTCTGGGTTCAGCCAGCTTACGGTCATGCCTGTTAGGCGTGGGGTGTACCAAGCTGGGTCATCTGATGCGGAGCAGGAGCAGATCGTTGGAGGAGCTGGGAGAAAGTGCAGGGATCCGATCATCTCGCCTACTGAGGAAGGTCGTCGCTGAGGTCTGTGACTCCTTGCCAGTACTTAATCTGCAGTATGATGTGACTGACACTTCCAAATCTGATCGGTGGAAAGAGGTTCTGGATTATATGTTCCCTGCACTGATTGTTAGTGCTGCGGTGGGGGCATTCGAGGAGGACGTGGGGATGCTGCTTTCCTTCCATACTCCGGAGCTGGGGGAGTTCAAGGAGGTGGGAAAGAAGGCCATGTACATAATATGTGTAAAGGTGTCCCATGCCTCTTCCCTGGAAGGGGTAAAATTGACGAGGTCGGCGGGTGTGCTTGTTCCAGGTGCCTCCCCAAAAGGCTGTTGGCGATCACTATACAAACTGCCTATTGATAAGAGGACAGCTGACCTCCAATGGAGGATAATACATGGAGCCATAGCCACCAACATGCATCTGGTACATGCATCTGGCACATCTGTTTTTACAGTGTCCCAGGTTGGTCGGGATGATTGACCTGATCACTAGTTGGTTCAGGGCCAAAGTACAGGTTTAGTACAGGTTTAGTCAAAAGGGTGTAGTTGTGTTGCTTAACTTTGTGTCAGGGGCAGCAAAATTAGCGATATGGAAGACCCGAAAGATCAGTATTCGGGGACAGGGGTCTGTGGATGTGGTGGGAATGCTGGAGGGAATGTTGACAGCAAGACTAAGGGTTGAGTTTGCCTATTATAAACTTGTCAACAATATTGATCTGTTTATGAGTATATGGGTTATTGAGAGGCTGTTGTGTTTAGTTAGTGTGGAGGAGGAATTGGAGTTGTGTTTTTAATTGATGTGTAACTATGGTTTTGTATGAGTATTTATTGTGTGGTGGGCTCACAGGCCCAATAAAGATTATTTAAAACTCTCTCTCTCTCTGAATGCTCAGCTATGAAAAGCCAACTGACATTTACTCCTACACTCTAAAAAGAAAAGGTTACTGGAGTATCCTTTAGGGGTTCTTCAAATGGAAACTGTGGGGGAACCCCTATAAGTTCTTCAAGAACCCTTGAAAAAGGCTATTCAAATAACTTATAATGGTACCTCTAAAACCTTTTGGGGATAATTTTTTTAACTCCCTGTCCACCCTCCCTCCAGTATATATTTTTTTGCATTTTAATAATTATAATACAATTATTGACAATATTGATTTAAATGAATCATTGTTTATTTAGTGGCACCACAAATGGGAATTCATATTTACAAAACAATTTACCAAACAAAACACATTACAAAATTGCAACATTTCTGCAGACATGTTAGACCATAATAAATAATACATTAACTTTGTATAGTGCTTTTCATTACAATTTCCAGCGAGACTATTCAAGCCATCGACTCACTGGTGGTTGAAGACGATGGGCGATCGGCAAATTATGTCTGGAATCTGCTGGCATCACAGCACAACATCAACATCGCTCTAGTCACAGTCAGAAGACAGTTGAAGAAACCTGAGTGGAAAGGCTATGTAAGACATATTATATATATATATATAAAAAAATATATATATAATATATATAATATATTATATATATATATATATATATATATATATATATACAGTGGGGAGAACAAGTATTTGATACACTGACGATTTTGCAGGTTTTCCTACTTACAAAGCATGTAGAGGTCTGTAATTTTTATCATAGGTACACTTCAACTGTGAGAGAAGGAATCTAAAACAAAAATCCAGAAAATCACATTGTATGATTTTTAAGTAATTAATTTGCATTTTATTGCATGACATAAGTATTTGATACATCAGAAAAGCAGAACTTAATATTTGGTACAGAAACCTTAGTTTGCAATTACAGAGATCATACGTTTCCTGTAGTTCTTGACCAGGTTTGCACACACTGCAGCAGGGATTTTGGCCCACTCCTCCATACAGACCTTCTCCAGATCCTTCAGGTTTCGGGGCTGTCGCTGGGCAATACGGACTTTCGGCTCCCTCCAAAGATTTTCTATTGGGTTCAGGTCTGGAGACTGGCAAGGCCACTCCAGGACCTTGAGATGCTTCTTACGGAGCCACTCCTTAGTTGCCCTGGCTGTGTGTTTCGGGTCGTTGTCATGCTGGAAGACCCAGCCACGACCCATCTTCAATGCTCTTACTGAGGGAAGGAGGTTGTTGGTCAAGATCTCGCGATACATGGCCCCATCCATCCTCCCCTCAATACGGTGCAGTCGTCCTGTCCCCTTTGCAGAAAAGCATCCCCAAAGAATGATGTTTCCACCTCCATGCTTCACGGTTGGGATGGTGTTCATGGGGTTGTACTCATCCTTCTTCTTCCTCCAAACACGGCGAGTGGAGTTTAGACCAAAAAGCTCTATTTTTGTCTCATCAGACCACATGACCTTCTCCCATTCCTCCTCTGGATCATCCAGATGGTCATTGGCAAACTTCAGACGGGCCTGGACATGCGCTGGCTTGAGCAGGGGGACCTTGCGTGCGCTGCAGGATTTTAATCCATGACGGCGTAGTGTGTTACTAATGGTTTTCTTTGAGACTGTGGTCCCAGCTCTCTTCAGGTCATTGACCAGGTCCTGCCGTGTAGTTCTGGGCTGATCCCTCACATTCCTCATGATCATTGATGCCCCACGAGGTGAGATCTTGCATGGAGCCCCAGACCGAGGGTGATTGACCGTCATCTTGAACTTCTTCCATTTTCTAATAATTGTGCCAACAGTTGTTGCCTTCTCACCAAGCTGCTTGCCTATTGTCCTGTAGCCCATCCCAGCCTTGTACAGGTCTACAATTTATCCCTGATGTCCTTACACAGCTCTCTGGTCTTGGCCATTGTGGAGAGGTTGGAGTCTGTTTGATTGAGTGTGTGGACAGGTGTCTTTTATACAGGTAACGAGTTCAAACAGGTGCAGTTAATACAGGTAATGAGTGGAGAACAGGAGGGCTTCTTAAAGAAAAACTAACAGGTCTGTGAGAGCCGGAATTCTTACTGGTTGGTAGGTGATCAAATACTTATGTCATGCAATAAAATGCAAATTAATTACTTAAAAATCATACAATGTGATTTTCTGGATTTTTGTTTTAGATTCCGTCTCTCACAGTTGAAGTGTACCTATGATAAAAATGACAGACCTCTACATGCTTTGTAAGTAGGAAAACCTGCAAAATCGGCAGTGTATCAAATACTTGTTCTCCCCACTGTATATATAAAAAAGAAAAAAAGTATATATATATACAGTGGGGCAAAAAAGTATTTAGTCAGCCACCAATTGTGCAAGTTCTCCCACTTAAAAAGATGAGAGAGGCCTGTAATTGTCATCATATGTACACTTCAACTATGACAGACAAAATGAGAAAAAAAATTCCAGAAAATCACATTGTAGGATTTTTTATGAATTTATTTGCAAATTATGGTGGAAAATAAGTATTTGGTCAATAACAAAAGTTTATCTCAATACTTTGTTATATACACTTTGTTGGCAATGACAGAGGTCAAACGTTTTCTGTAAGTCTTCACAAGGTTTTCACACACTGTTGCTGGTATTTTGGTCCATTCCTCCATGCAGATCTCCTCTAGAGCAGTGATGTTTTGGGGCTGTTGCTGGGCAACACGGACTTTCAACTCCCTCCAAAGATTTTCTATGGGGTTGAGATCTGGAGACTGGCAAGGCCACTCCAGGACCTTGAAATGCTTCTTACGAAGCCACTCCTTCGTTGCCCGGGCGGTGTGTTTGGGATCATTGTCATGCTGAAAGACCCAGCCACGTTTCATCTTCAATGCCCTTGCTGATGGAAGGAGGTTTTCACTCAAAATCTCACGATACATGGCCCCATTCATTCTTTCCTGTACACGGATCAGTCATCCTGGTCCCTTTGCAGAAAAACAGCCCCAAAGCATGATGTTTCCACCCCCATGCTTCACAGTAGGTATGGTGTTCTTTGGATGCAACTCAGCATTCTTTGTCCTCCAAACACGACGAGTTGAGTTTTTATCAAAAAGTTCTATTTTGGTTTCATCTGACCATATGACATTCTCCCAATCTTCTTCTGGATCATCCAAATGCTCTCTAGCAAATTTCAGACGGGCCTGGACATGTACTGGCTTAAGCAGGGGGACACGTCTGGCACTGCAGGATTTGAGGCCCTGGCGGCGTAGTGTGTTACTGATGGTAGGCTTTGTTACTTTGGTCCCAGCTCTCTGCAGGTAATTCACTAGGTCTCCCCGTGTGGTTCTGGGATTTTTGCTCACCGTTCTTGTGATCATTTTGACCCCACGGGGTGAGATCTTGCGTGGAGCCCCAGATCGAGGGAGATTATCAGTGGTCTTGTATGTCTTCCATTTCCTAATAATTGCTCCCACAGTTGATTTCTTCAAACCAAGCTGCTTACCTATTGCAGATTCAGTCTTCCCAGCCTGGTGCAGGTCTACAATTTTGTTTCCGTTGTCCTTTGACAGCTCTTTGGTCTTGGCCATAGTGGAGTTTGGAGTGTGACTGTTTGAGGTTGTGGACAGGTGTCTTTTATACTGATAACAAGTTCAAACAGGTGCCATTAATACAGGTAACGAGTGGAGGACAGAGGAGCCTCTTAAAGAAGAAGTTACAGGTCTGTGAGAGTCAGAAATCTTGCTTGTTTGTAGGTGACCAAATACTTATTTTCCACCATCATTTGCAAATAAATTCATAAAAAATCCTACAATGTGATTTTCTGGAATTTTTTTTCTCATTTTGTCTGTCATAGGTGAAGTGTACCTATGATGAAAATTACAGGCCTCTCTCATCTTTTTAAGTGGGAGAACTTGCACAATTGGTGGCTGACTAAATACTTTTTTGCCCCACTGTATATATATATATATATATATATATATATATATATATATATATACTTTTTTTCTTTAACCTGTCTGGGAACCAGGAACCCCTCGTCAACAGCCGATGAAATTGCAGGGCGCCAAATTCAATCAACAGAAATCTCATAATTCAAATTTCTCAAACATACAAGTATTAGACAACATTTTAAAGATAAAATTCTCGTTAATCCAACCACAGTGTCCGATTTCAAAAAGGCTTTTCGGCGAAAGCAGAACATATCATTATGTTAGGTCAGCAACTAGTCACAGAAAGCATACAGCAATTTTCCAACCAAAGAGAGGAGTCACAAAAAGCAGAAATAGAGATAAAATGAATCACTAACCTTTGATATTCTTCATCACATGACACTCCCGGGACAACATGTTACACAATACATGTATGTTTTGTTCGATCAAGTTCATATTTATATCCAAAAACCTCAATTTACATTTGGCTTTGCCTCCAAAACATACCGTGAATTTGCACAGGGCCACATCAATTTACAGAAATACTCATAAAAAACATTGATAAAAGATACAAGTGTTATTCACAGAATTAAAGATATAGTTCTCCTTAATGCAACCGCTGTGTCAGATTTTAAAAAAGAAACTTTACGGAAAAAGCAAACCATTCAACAATCTGAGTACGCTGCTCAGACAACAAATCAAGCCAAACAGATATCCGCCATGTTAGAGTCAACAGAAGTCAGAAATAGCATTATAAATATTCACTTACCTTTGATGATCTTCATCAGAATGCACTCTGGGAGAGACCTCTGGGAGAGACACTCTGGGAGTGACCTTACTCAATCTCCCCTCTCATTTGCCCCCACTTCACAGTAGAAGCATCAACCAAGGTTCTAAAGACTGTTGACATCTAGTGGAAGCCTTAGGAAGTGCCATATGACCCCATAGACACTGTGTATTTGATAAGCCAAGAGTTGAAAAACTACAAACCTCAGATTTCCCACTTTCTGGTTGGATTTTTCTCAGGTTTTTGCCTGCCATATGAGTTCTGTTATACTCACAGACATAATTCAGAGTGTTTTCTATCCACATCTAGTAATACTATGCATATATTCGCAACTGGGACTGAGTAGCAGGCAGTTTACTCTGGGCACGCTTTTCATCCAAACGTGAAAATGCTGCCCCCTAGCCCAAACAGGTTTATTTAACTATGCAAGCAAGTTAACAACACATTGTTATTTACAATGATGGCCTACCCCAGCAAAACTCAGATGATGCTGGGCCAATTGTGAACCGCCCTATAGGACTCCCAATCACTGCCTGATGTCAGCAGCTTGGATTTGAACCAGGGACTGTAGTGATGCTTCTTGCACTGAGATGCAGTGCCTTAGACCGCTGCGCCACTCTAGACCATGACCAATATGACCAATATATATTTATATATCTTTTCAGAACATTAACCATGTGTGTTCTCTGGTCTTGTACTGTTCTGTAGTTTCGACCCAATAATTTGTCTGACAACCCAAGTACTTTGCGTCCTACAGGCCGAGGCATGGATCAAAGCTGGCGAGAGTATTTTAATCATTATTTTATTAACGAAATCATAAAGATGTTGATGAAGAAGCCACATTTGCCTCGGGATCCAATCCCAGTTGGTATTATGTGGAACCATGTGTTTTTTCGGTACGGCCCGCTGTCCAGCCCTTTGTCCACTGATCTCCACGGATGGTTGTCGGCATGGTTATATGCTCTGCAAAAACACATTTATGTTTTTAGTACACAATTATCGATTTTATTACACAATATGCCTACACATTGATAGGCTATATACATAATTTTTTAAGAAAATGCAACGAAACCAAAATAACTTTAGTTTTGGTGATCCTCTCAGCTCCGGCTCATTTTCAAGTCCTCTGGTGGTTACAGTCCTAACCCTGGAACGGGTAGCACCAAAATAAATAAATACACCTACACCTACGGTAGGCCTACAGTATATCTAAAAATATTTTTTTTTTATCTCTACATGTAGGTCTTCTGATTTAATCCCAATCAAACTTGTTTGGCATCAACTGAAAACATTCATCATTAATGATACAATTATCCCCCTACCCTCCTTCTTGGTAAGAGTCTATTGTCCTGCTAATAGCCCATAATGGCTTATTTTGTATTCCAATGTATTGAATTAACGTATTAATTACAGTAATTTCCCATTCCCATTCTCAGACTGTGAACTTTAAACAACGTTTACAATCTCATTTTCAAGTCCTTGTTTACAAAATAATGATATTTTGGAGATGATTTTGTTTTCAAATAACCGAAATTCTGCCCTTGAATTCATATTCATTATATCAATAGGCCCATCTGCATCTTCATCAGAAGAACCACAAAAAGCTAAAGCGATTTAATTCATGAATGCATAAAATCAACCAATGTCAGCCTTTAAATGCTTTATTATCCAAATGTTTCAAGTGTGTGTGAGCGACGGAGAGAATGCATCTGACTGTTACAATGTTCCGTTCTTCCTGAAAGTGCTATGTCAATTCATGAACTATGTTCCATGGAAAATCTTTTCCCAACTACTTTGCAATCTATATGGCTCTCCGCCAATAATTACATTCAGAGGATTCTAAATTTAAAAAAATTGTTGTAGCAAAACTGGAAAATGACATGCGCAAGAGACGGTGGTAATATCTTTCCTTTTAGAGACTATAATGCATGGCATCCAGGTCAGGATAACCAAAACATGTTTTTATTAAAGACTATCAGAAAGAATGTTGGTACTTATTTATTTTGATCCAAAGCCATGAATGAGTGAGTCCCTCAGCTTTACGTAGGTGCCGAGGCTATATGACTGTGCCATCAACTTGATTATTTAGCAGACGTCACTTGCTTATATTTAGACAACACATTTACCTTACGAATATCATGGAATATAATTTAACACTTTCGTTTCTAAATTCAATCACCATCTTCCATCCTCATCATTCAGTTCATTTTAAATTCAATTTTGAAGTCGTGCACAATTATCAGTTTCTATTTGGTTTATATCACCCATACATTGTCAGGTAGAGACACATTTAGCGCCTTGGGACCCAAAAGCATAATCAGTGCTCTTACTGCCCCTTGCGCTGGTCTGGAGCAATGAAGCAATGATGCAGGGTAATGTACAAACCACAAATTACCTCTAAATCCCGCAATATAATCTCTAAACTTTTAGTTGAGCAAGCACTGTATGTATGCAGATGACTCAACGCTATACTATTCAGCTACTATGGCGACTGAAATGACTGTAACACGTAACAAAGAGCTGCAGTTAGTTTCAGAATGGGTGGCAAGGAATAGGTTAGTCCTAAATATTTCTGAAATCTAAAAGCATTGTATTTGGGACAAATCATTCACTAAACCCTAAAACTCAACAAAATCTTGTAATAAATCATGTGGAAATTGAGCAAGTTAAGGTGACTAAACTGCTTGCAGTAACCCTGGACTGTAAACTGTCATGGTCAAAACATATTGATACAACAGTAGGTAGGATGGGGAGAAGTCTGTTCATAATAAAGCGTGACTCTATCTTTTTAACAGCACTGTCAAAAAGGCAGGTCCTACAGGCTCTTGTTTTGTTGCACCTGGACTACAGTTCGGTCGTGTCGTCCGGTGCCACAAAGAGGGACTTAGGAAAGTTGCAATTGGTTCAGAACAGGGCAGCGTGGCTGACCCTGGGATGTTCACGGAGAGCAAACATTGATAATATGCATGTAAATCTCTCCTGGCTCAAAATGGAAGAGAAATGGACTTCATCACTACTTGTATTTGTGAGAGGTATTGACATGTTGAAAGCACCGAGCTGTCTGTTTAAATGACTAGCACACAGCTCAGACACCCATGCATACCCCACAAGACAAGCCATAATAGGTCTGTTCAAAGTCCCCAAGTCCAGAACAGATTATGGGAGGTGCACAGTACTACATAGAGCCAAGACTTTATTTATTTTGCCCTCTTTTTCTCCCCAATTTCGATCTTGTCTCATCGCTGCAACTCTCCTATGGGCTCAGGAGGCGAAGGTCGAGTCATGCGTCCTCCAAAACATGACCCACCAAACCGCAATACCCGCCCACTTAACACGGAAGCCAGCCGCACCAATGTGTCAGGGGAAACACTGTTCAACTGACAACAGGGTCAGCCTGCAGGTACCTGGCCTGCCACAAGAGCGCGATGAGCCAAGTAAAGCCCCATCCAACCAAACCCTCCCCTAATCCAGACAGCGCTGGGCCAATTGTACGCCGCCCTATGGGACTTCCGATCACGGACGGTTGTGATACAGCCACTTGGGAGGCGACTACATAGAACTGATGCAAGCAGTAGAATCAGATTTAAAAAACTGATAAAACACCTTACGAATTTCTACTTATGGCGTAGAAATTCATGTATACTGACAGAGACTTGGGCAATTATTCAAACAATCAATCTTTATTTAACAGCGATTAATAATGCAATAATGAAGCTCGTCGACCACACACTCTTAAAGTATGTGTGGCCAAGAGCTTAACCTTACTGAGGAATCCTGGTTCTTATATAGCTGAGACTAAGAATGCTTAGTCATGGCTGGTTCACGAGATGCCAGGATGATTAGGAACAATGAGGGGTTTTGTTCTACTCCTCCAGGCTCTCTCTCCTCCAGGCTCTCTCTATCTCGGTTACACATACCACATCTTGTCTATGGAATGCAGAATTTAAGTTTTATCACCAAGTCAACTGTCAGCTCAAGCCCCAGAGGCCAACTCAGTCCCATACACATACTGTAGATGAGAGAGTACTCATCATAGCTATTCGATGGATAAACATTATTAAACATAATCTTGTATGTTGTCTCTCACATTCCCCTACTTTGAGACTTCTTTCAATTTGAAATTACAAGTTTTAAAAAGACAGTAAAATATCGTTAAGAAATTCTCAGCAATCTAAGTCCGATTGCATTTTTCATCAGTACGAAACAAAATCTGATACTGAGCATACTCCCATTGGTCTGCAAGGTGGAAATAGCCATTTCCATCCCTATAGCACCATCTGTAGAAACTAAAATGAGCATATCTTGTTGCACAAATCCAGGTAGTGATTCTCAATTTAAGTAAAATGTCTTCCTTTTGGTGCCTAATGAACATGACCCAGGACAAGCATCATAATTCCACTATTTATAAGGGCATATGACATATGGACTCTATATGCCATTAGCACAAACCTGCTATAGATCCTTAGTATTATCATTATCATAAAATGTGGAATTTGGTAATGGATATAAATCAAACAGATTAGGATGAGATTAACTCTCAGGATCAGAGTTCACGATCTCCATTCACCAGGGCATGCTGAGAATAGTGTATCAACATCAACATCAAGATGTATCAACATCTTTAGTACACAATGTCATCATTAGCATAACAACTATCAAAACAATAAATTCATAATACATTAATTGCTTCACTCATATAGTTATTAACATACTAACAACTTACTCAAATCAATTACTCAGTTTTAAAGTCATTCAGTTTCCAAATCATAAACAAAACCTAATAAATGATCCAACCCAAATTTAGAATGACATTCCTCAGTGATTCTCATCACTCAAAGTTAAAACCCTCAATTTAACACACATCAACACCAGCAGAATGTACATTTATATTAACATAAAATATATTCATCTTATAATTCTAGTATTAACTTTCTCATCACGATTATAATTACAGATCAGTATCTCAATGCATTCTTAGCCTAAACTACTATAAATGTAGCAGTGTGTAGACCTCCACAATCAACTTGATAAATAAACAATTTTAGACAAGTCTAAAAAAATAAATTATGGGCACAAATGTCAAAGAGAAAAACAACACACTGTTGAAACAATGTTTTCAAATTGGCTTATACTCCCCTAGCACACTGTTGACCCTCATAACAAAGTCACAGGTTCAGGAAGCTAGAGGGCTAATCCTTAGGGAGAAATATTAATCATCCAGCAGACCCAATCTGGTGAGATTTGTACCAAAACAAAACAAAAGAAACAACACAACAATATACTCCTTCAAATACTTGATACACTTCTACATGTCACTCGAGGTGTGTAAACTTCAATCCAAAAACCTGGACTGGTAATTCCCCCATTTTGACATCGACCAACAACACCGTAAATCAAATTAGAATTACTATCCTTAATAACTCCATAAAGATGTTTTTTTACCCATAAGGTCCTTCAAGGAATAGAAAAATAGATTAGAGACAGGTCTATCCTTCTTGTGGTCTGAACCACAAATATGGCCATGAACTAAAAACTTCTTCAGAATTAGCAGTATTACAAACGACCTTCAAATCCGTATTGCATATGACATTTAAATCATCATCCAATGTCTCTGAGGTTTCCAGTGAGGGTGATCAAACCACAACAGAAAGTAAGGATAGAGGTCAGAGATCATTCAAACCCTTCAAATGAGTGTTTCTTTCCCTATTGAACTAACTATTTAAAAAAGGTCAAACATTTCATACATTTCGTATCCCAGGTTACAGTAAGTTTCTTCAGTATATTTCTTATCAAAATAATTCACGTGTTCAATTAAAACTAAAAACTTCAGAAAATTAAATTTGTGTGCCCCAATTAAAATACCTCAGCTCTATCCCGTGCAATACCCACTAAAACCAAATGAAATATACCACTCACAATAAATCAGACATGGCATTAAAACATTACAAAATGTCATAATGCCAGGGCTTATTTAATGTGGGTGCTCCCTTAACAGACATACTGTAGTGGACTTCCATCAGTCCTTGAAGAAAGAATCCTACTCAAACACATCAGATAATACAGTGTCCCATGACGAGGAATAGACACCTTCTAAAGTAAACAATCCCAGAGCCCCTTTCCGGTAATCTTATAAATTTAACCTTTTGCATTAATTCAGTCAACATATAAAACCTGTCAAAAAGTCAGCTCTACATCCACCAGCTCGATATTCAATACTTAAACATTCACTTTAAACACTTTACACTGTTCCACAGAATGGAAGCACTTTATCGTTCAAGTTGACTAGTGTCACCAAAACTACAAAACCGGGCAACAATAATCAGAAACTGTCAAAGAACGTTTCTCATACCTCTGCTCCAAATGTCCCAATGCGTCCTTTCGTTTTCACCCGCAGCTAATCTCAAGTCTCAATCCCTCTACTCATCATTTAACCTCGTATGGAAACCACAGCTTCTTCAATATACTAAAACATGGCATTATTAGAGTGCTATCCAAAAACACCACCAACAACACATTACCATTCACATACTGTCAACCCATCGTAAGGTTTAGGAAATAAAAGAAACCGAACATGATAATTCTCTCCTAACTAGAAGGCAATGTTTTCATTGTAGTCCACCCTAACAATATTACTCTATATTTGCAATGTGCCAAATCCACAAAATACATCAGCCAATTGCTAAGGGAAAAGATAAATTAGTTCACAATACTTGAGCCTCTTTCTGCCCACAACTTCAATTCATTGTTGTTGTAGCCTTGTTTTATCATGATCATGGTCACAGCTTTTATCGCAATTGCCTATCAGCGGTTATCAGAATGCATTCGATTTAGATAACAGTCTCTTCTGATTAGACTACATATCATAAAACAAACACTTGCAATTGTTGACAAGCACATATTCAGTTCATGATTCAGTGATTCAAATACGATCCCATTCTCCAGTAGGCTACTCCAGCAAACCATTAGGCAACACAAAACGTTCTTACCTCAAAATCGCCCTGCTATTCATGTTGAATAAATGTGTCTTTCAACTTGAACTCAACAAGCTGCTAAAACGTTTAGTTTACATCTTAAAACAAACACCGGCTGCTATCTAAGAAAAACATGGCAATAGCCGAATTACAATCAGAAACCCAGATTAGTCAGTAATATAGAACCTATGCCTATTGAAATGACAAGTAACCCACAAATAACCCAATTATAATGGTTTGTAGTCTTATCATCTGTCACACAAAAACGACACAATTACAATTTTGTCAGTGTTCCTCCGCAGAGATTTTCACATGCGCAAAGATTTGGCATGGGTCCTCAGATCCTCAAAAGGTTTTACAGCTGCACCATTCGAGAGCATCCTGACGGGTTGCATCACTGCCTGGTATGGCAACTGCTCGGCCTCAGACTGCAAGGCACTACAGAGGGTAGTGCGTACGGCCCAGTACTTCACTGGGGCCAAGCTTTCTGCCATCCAGGACCTCTATACCAGGCGGTGTCAGAGGAAGGCTCTAAAAATGGTCAAAGGCTCCAGCCACCTGAGTCATAGACTGTTCTCTCTGCTACCGCACGGCAAGTGGTACCAGAGTACCAAGTCTAGGTCCAAGAGGCTTCTAAACAGCTTCTACCCCCAAGCCATAAGACTCCAGAACATCTAATCAAATGGCTACCCAGACTATTTGCACACCCCCTCTTCTACGTTGCTGCTACTCTCTGTTTATTATCTATGTATAGTCACTTTAATAACTCTACCTACATGTACATATTACCTCGACACCAGTGCCCCCGCACGTTAACTCTGTACCAGTACCCCCTTTATATAGCCCCGCTATAGTTATTTGCTGCTGCTCTCTTACTTTTTTAAAGGTATTTTCTTAAAACTGCATTGTTGGTTAAGGGCTTGTAAGTAAGCATTTTCACTGTCTGATGTACAAATACCTGTTGTATTCGGCGCATGTGACAAATATAAGTTGATTTGATTTAGCAGTCAACTAGTTGAATCGACATGCATTGATTTGGACATAGATCTGGCGAGGTCACTAAAAAAACGATTATATTTTCTTGTGCGACATCATAAAATTCCTTTATTACATCACATTTCCTCCGCAATGATTTTGAATTTGATGGAAAACCTCATGTGTTTTTTACGTCGATACAAATGACGTCTAAAATTGTCCCAAACTCTTACTCCTATCTAACTATGTAACACAGCAGGGACTGCAGAGACTGTGAAGCAACACAAACATAGGCACAGACACATGCATACACACACATGATAACATGCGCATTATACATACACACGGATTTTGACTTGCAGATACAGTACCAGTCAAAAGTTTGGACTCACCTACTCATTCAAGTTTTCTTCATTTTTACTATTTTATACATTATAGCCATGTTGGGTTAATGGGCCTTGAATTCTAAATAAATCACTGACAGCGTCACCAGCAAAGCAGCCACACAACATCACACACCCTCCTCCATGATTCACAGTGGGAACAACACATGCAGACATCATCCATTCACCTACTCTGTGTCTCACACAGACACGGCGGTTTGAACCAAAAATCGCACATTTGCGCTCATCAGACCAAAGGAAAGATTTCCACCGGTCTAATGTCCGTTGCTCATGTTTCTTGGCCCAAGCAAGTCTCTTCTTTTGGTGTCCTTTATTTTTCATACCTTTATTTAACTAGGTTAAGAACAAATTCTTATTTAAAATGACAGCCTAGGAACAGTGGGTTAACTGCCTTGTTCAGGGGCAGAACGACAGATTTTTAACCTTGTCAGCTCGGTGATTCAATCTAGACACCTTTCAGTTACTGGCCCAACGCTCTAACCACTAGGCTATCTGCCACCCCTTTAGTAGTGGCTTCTTTGCAGAAATTCAACCATGAAAGCCTGATTCAAGCAGTCTCTTCTGAACAGTTAATGTTGAGTTGTGTCTGTTACTTGAACTCAGAGAAGCATTTATTTGGAACTCTAATGACCTTATCCTCTGTAGCAGAGGTAACTCTGTGTCGGTCCTCATGAGAGCCAGTTTCATCATAGCGTTTGATGGTTTTGTGACTGCACTTGAAGAAACTTTAAAAGTTCTTGAAATCTTCAAAATTGACTGACCTTCATGTCTTAAAGTAATAATCGACTGTAGTTTCTCTTTGCTTATTCGAGCTGTTCTTGCCATAATATGGACTTGGTCTTTTACCAAATAGGGCTATCTTCTGTATACCACCCCTACCTTGTCACAACACAACTGATTGTCTCAAACGCATTAAGAAGGAAAGAGATTCCACAAATTAACTTTTAACAAGGCACACCTGTTAATTGAAATGCATTCCATTACAGATTTCTTTTAGCTGAGATTTTTTATAAACCTTGCTGTCTGTCTCGCCGACATTTACAACATTGTTTTAATATTCAAATTCGATCTCCAGCTGTCGCATAGTAATGAACGTGTCGGGAGTGGGGAGTCCGGATGAGACAAACAGACAGGCAGCTTTTCTCAGCCAGTCGAAATCAAAGTCAAATCAAATTTCATTTGTCACATGGTTAGCAGATGTCATTGCGAGTGTAGCGAAATGCTTGAATCAGCATGACTTTTATGGATATTTACAAAGAAATATCAAAAGAAAACAGGTGAAACTAAATGAAGTGCAGCTATTTTGCAGTCTTTCCAGCTTCAGGTTGAAGTGATTGTGTTAACTGTGATGTTGGCTAGCTCCTCTGAACAACAGTGTCCTGACGAGAGAGCACATTTTCTATGCCAGGTGAAATTGCGCCTCGTTAGCTCATTGTTATGGATGTATCCAAATATATGTCACTAGAAAACAGCTTAAACAAATGCAAATGCAGCTGCTTTGTTGTTGTTCTGGCTGCACTGTTTGATGTGACTGTACGTTGACCATAATTGGTTAGCTGGCAAGCAAGGGATAAGAACGTCGCCAGCCAGTATGGCAATAGAACATTTAGAATGAATGACTGGGGGCACAGAACAAAAAGACTAAACAAATGGGTTGCGTCTCTGGCAACAGAACAGATAGAACGAAAGACCAGCTGGCTTGGGTAGCAACCTTAGATTTGTGTCGGGACTATATCTAGATATATATCTATATCTTTTTATAAAAATATCTAAATACATTTTTGAATATGTTGGCCACCCATTGTATAAAAGTTATAATGCCCTCGAAGCCGGTGTTTGGAGGATATATTGGCATGGTTCGACTTTGTCTCGGGCCTAACAACACCAGTGCCAACACCCATGCCAATCCTCCAAATACCAGCTTCTCAGTCATTATCACTTTAACATTCCTTTCTCAGAAAGTGAAGAAAACTTTCCATAAAACCACAACAAAACTTTAGTAACGTTCAGAGAATATTAAAAGAATGTTACTTAAAAACATGCATTTCGTTCTCAACATCAACAAAACTCTCTCTATCTTCTTGTTAAGTGTGTTCAGGTGTGTTGGCCACATCCATCAGTGTGTTCAGGTGTGTTGGCCACCTGCTGTCGCAGTGGACTAATTCCATGGATAGAGAACAGAAGATTATAGGTTTGAATCTCACTGATTCTGTTTCACAATAAAAATAAATAAATCTGTTTGCATGTTTAATGCTTCAGGAAATACATTTCAATGTGTCCTACTGTATCTGTGCTTGCAGTAAAACAAAGATTTAACCCAAAATAACCTAGTAGTGCTATTAAGTCTTTATTTAAAAAACTTCCAAATAACCCATCAGAGCGTTAATAAAACCTCCCAGGAAAACCTTCAGGGAACCAAAGTAAAACATTTTCAGAACCTCACCGCAACCTAAAAATAAATGTTTTAGGCCAACATTTTCAGTTTTACTGGTCAGGAAAAGTATGGCCTTGTTCCCACAACCAATGTGAAACCAAAAATATATGTTCCGACAACACCCAAGGAATCAAATGTGCTTAGTGGATTTAGCCTGTTGTTTTCAGACACACACACACACACACACACACACACACACACACACACACACACACACACACACACACACACACACACACACACACACACACACACACACACACACACACGCACACACGCACACACGCACACTCTCAGTGCTCTCTCAGCCCACTCACTCACTTAACAGCACTACTCTCACTCCTCACTTGTATTAGATAATTCCTCTGAAATTATGTTGCCAAAAATATGACATCAAAAATCCCTCGATCTTGAAATAGAATCATAATAAGCTAAATGTTAACATGGTGTTGCAGTACCTAGTCGCATAACGGTAAGTGTTAATAAGCTATCTAATCACTGCCTTTTCACCGCTGCCCTGCTTTAGGCCCAATAAATACACAGAGCTTTTGTTTTACCGAATGACTACACCAATCTCATCACTCAGTCCTATCTGTTTTGTGTTTGTACATTTGTCGATTCAATTCACATGCCACTTCTCAAACGCTTTTTTTTTTGTGCTGACAGTCAAAGGCTCATGATTCTTATGTTTGTAGGGGGCCGTGTTGAAGTCAGACGCAACATGGACAGACAATGTGCTCATCTGGGTCAGGCTCAGGCGTCTTACTGAACACCAGGTACTCTGGATATGGTGTCAGTCTTGTAAAACATTTAATTAATATGAGACAAATTAAGAATCCAGAACACTGAAACTAGCCTCTTTTCAAAATGAGAATCATTTTTTATTATTGACTAAACTTAAATGCAACAACTAGAACTTCTAGCACCTATACACTATTCCCACATTTTGTTACGTTACAGCCTTATTCTAAAATATATATATTTTTTAATCCTCATTAATACCCCACAGTGAGAAAGTGAAAACAGAACCCGATAGTCTCTCTGACAGAGCTCCAGAGCAACCATCTCTGCAACACTTCACCAATCATGCCTTTATGGTAGAGTGGCCAGACAGAAGCCACCTCTCTGTAAAAGGCACATGACACCTAAAGGACTCTCAGACCATGAGAAAAAAGATAATTTGGTCTGATGAAACCAAGATTGAACTATTTGGCCAGAAGCATCACATCTAGAGGAAACCTTGTACCATCCTTACGGTGAAGCATGTTGGTGCAGCATCAAGCTGTGGGGATGTTCTTCAGCGGCAGAGACTGAGAGACTAGTCAGGAGCAAAGTACAGAGAGATCCTTGTTGAGATCCTGCTCCAGGGCACTCAGGACTTCAGACTGGGGGGCGAAGGTTCCCCTTCCAACAGGACAACGACCCTAAGCACACAGCCAAGACAATGCAGGAGTGGCTTCGGGACAAGTCTCTGAATGTCCTTGAGTGGCCCAGCCAGAGCATGGACTTGATCCCGATCGAACATCTCTGGAGAGACCTGAAATTAGCTGTGCAGCGACTCTCCACATTAAATCTGACAGAGCTTGAGAGGCTCTGCATAATAATGGGATAAATTTCCCAAATACAGGTGTGCCAAGTTTGTAGCTTCATATCCTAGAAGGCTGTAATCGCTTCCAAAGGTGCTTCAACAAAGCACTGAGTAAAGGGTCTGAATACTTATGTAAACGTCATATTTCATTTTTTTTATCCTGTTTTTATTTTGTCATTATGTGGTACTGTGTGAAGATTTATGAGGGAGAAAAACTACTATTCAATCCATTTTAGAATAAGGCTGTAACGTAACAAAATATTGAAAAAGTCAATGGGTCTGAATACTTTCCGAATGCACTGTATATTAAAGGAAGAGTTAATTGAGAGCTGCACATTTTTTATTTAATGTATGATTTTATGTCCTGCTTTGCATGTACTGTATAGTGAGTTTCCAAGGGTATCTAAGGCTTAGAAATAGAGCTAAGTTCCTCCCAGACCAAGGCATCCAGCTCCATGTGGACAAGTCCAAGCACATGCTGTGGTCTGGTCAATGTTGTTTTCGTCTGTCATTGACTATAAAAAAAGAGTTGAAGCCGACGCGACTCTTGGTTTTCACAAGAGCACTACTCTCTGTGATAACGTATTGCACGATGCCAGGGTAAACGTCCTGATCATACACCACCACACACCACTTTCCGATCAATGCTTCTCTCTAAGACCTTCAATGGGCTGGAAGGTGCTGTGAGATGTGTTGGATTTTCCATCTCGGTCTGCCTATATATTTTTAACCCGAGTCACAGGAACAGAAGCAACTGAGTATCCTCAAAGTAATTTCTTTGTAAATATTTTTTATTTATTTCACCTTTATTTAACCAGGTAGGCCAGTTGAGAACAAGTTCTCATTTACAACTGCGACCTGGACAAGATAAAGCAAAGCAGTGCGACAAAACAACACAGAGTTACACATGGGATAAACAAACGTACAGTCAATAACACAATAGAAAATCTGTATACAGTGTGTGCAAATTAAGTAAGGAGGTAAGACAATAAATAGGCCCTAGTGGCGAAGTAATTACAATTTAGCAATTGACACTGGAGTGATAGATGTGCAGATGACGATGTGCAAGTAGAAATACTGGTGTGCAAAAGAGCAGAAAAAAACAAATATGTGGATGAGGTAGGTAGTTGGTTGGATGGGATATTTACAGATGGGCTGTGTACAGCTGCAGCGATCGGTAAGCTGCTCTGACAGCCGATGCTTGAAGTTAGTGAGGGAGATATCTTCTTATGGCTGCAGGGGCAGTATTGAGTAGCTTGGATGAAAGGTGCCCATTTCAAACGGCCTCGTACTCAATTCGTGCTCGTACAATATGCGTATTATTATTACTATTGGATAGAAAACACTCAAGTTTCTAAAACCGTTTGAATTATATCTGTGAGTAAAACAGAACTCATTTTGCAGCAAACTTCCTGTCAGAAAGTGAAAAATCTGAAATCGAGGCTCTGTTCCAGGGCCTCCCTATTAATTTGCTTGAAATCTATTAGTATACATGCACTTCATACGCCTTCCACTAGATGTCAATAGGCAGTGAGAGAAGAAATGGAGTGTATAGCTTGATCTGAGGTCAAAAGAGAGGTCTTGGAATGACATGACCCCAATTTCCTTTGTTCAGGAATGCGCGGGTAGGACATCATTATTGGCTTCTGAAAAGCTTTCGTTATAGACGGCTAATATCTCCGGCTTTGATTTTATTTGATAAATGTGACAATATCATCGTAAAGTATGTTTTTTCAATATAGTTTTATCAGATTATTGACATTTTTTCGGGAGTTTTGGCGTGTTCCGTTCTCTGCGTTTGGTGACGATGGACAGCTTCGCGCCACTTGGCTAGCTTTGGTTGCTAAATCGACAGACGAAGAGGACATTCTAAATCCAAACAACGATTGTTCTGGACAAAGGACCCCTTGTACAAGATTCTGATGGAAGCTCACCAAAAGTAGGACCCATTTATGATGTTATTTCTGTCGAAAATGTTTAGACGTATATTCCGCCCAGATTTTGGGCGCTGTCTCGCTATAACGTAAGCTGTATGTCGTACTAAAGTTATTTTTAGAATTCTAACACGGCGATTGCATTAAGAACTAGTGTATCTATCATCTGCTGTACAACAAGTATTTTTTAGTAAAGTTTATGATAAGTTATTTGGTCAGAATAGGTGAGTGTCAGAAATATATCCGGAGATTCTGGAAAAAAGTTGCTACGTTTTCACAATGTATAACCACTGATTTCAGCTCTAAATATGCACATTTTCGAACAAACATAAGTGTATTGTATAACCTGATGTTATAGGACTGTCATCTGATGAAGCTTATCAAGGTTAGTCAAAAATTATATATCTTTTGCTGTTTTTTTACGATCGCTAACTTTTGCTGCTGGTAAATGGCTTGTGTTTCTGGCTATTGTGGTAAGCTAATATAATGCTATATTGTGTTTTCGCTGTAAAACACTTAAAAAATCTGAAATATTGGCTGGATTCACAAGATGGTTTGTCTTTCATTTGCTGTACACCATGTATTTTTCAGAAATGTTTTATGATGAGTATTTAGGTATTTCACGTTGGTCTCTATAATTGTTCTAGCTGCTTCGGTGCTATTTCTGACGGTAGCTGTGATGGTAGTTGCAATGTAAAACTGATTTATACCTCAAATATGCAAATTTTTCGAACAAAACATAGATTTATTGTATAACATGTTATAAGACTGTCATCTGATGAAGTTGTTTCTTGGTTAGTTTGGTTGGCTCTTGGTTAGTTAGGTTGGTTTTGTGCATGCTACCTGTGCTGTGAAAAATGTCTGTCCTTTTTTGTATTTGGTGGTGAGCTAACATAAATATACGTGGTGTTTTCGCTGTAAACCATTAAAAAAATCGGACATGTTGGCTGGATTCACAGGATGTTTATCTTTCATTTGCTGTATTGGACTTGTTAATGTGTGAAAGTTAAATATTTCAAAAAAATATATTTTGAATTTCGCGCCCTGCACTTGAGCTGGCTGTTGTCATAAGTGTACCGACATCGGGCTTGCAGCCCAAAGAAGTTAACTCTCCTGCGCCTGACTTCCCTGCCACCTATACACACGACTCTGACAACATGCTCTTCAACCGATCGCTTCCCACACCCTCCCGCTCGCCTAGCATCATTACTCTGGATATGTGGACAACTAATATGTGGACAACTATAATTACCTAGGTGTCTTGGTAGACTGTAACCTCTCCATCCAGACTCAAATTAAGCATCTCCAATACAAATTTAAATCTAGAATCGGCTTCTGATTTCACAACAAAGCATCCTTCACATATGCTGCCAAACATACCCTTGTAAAACTGACTATCCTGACGATCCTTGATTTCGTCAATGTCACTAACAAAATGGACTCCAACACTCTACTCAGCAAATTGGATGCAGTCTTTTACAGTGCCATCCGTTTTGTCACCAAAGCCCCATAATCTACCCGCCATTGCGACCTGTATTCTCTCGTTGGCTGGTCCTTGCTACATATTCTTCGCCAAACCCACTGGCTCCAGGTCATCTATAAGTCTTTGCTAGGTAAAGCTCTGCCTTATCTCAGCTCATCTCTACACAGAATGGTGTCGTCTGTGTAGAGATGGATCAAAGAATCACCAGCAGCAAGAGCGACATCATTAATATATACAGAGAAAAGAGTCGGCCCGAGAATTGAACCCTGTGGAACCCCATAGAGACTGCCAGAGGTCCAAACAACAAGCCCTCCGATATGACACACTGAACTCTATCTGAGAAGTAGTTAGTGAATCAGGCGAGACAGTCATTAGAGAAACCAAGGCTGTTGAGTCTACCGATGGTTAGCAGATGTTAATGCGAGTGTAGCGAAATGCTTGTGCTTCTAGATCCGACAATGCAGTAGTAACCAACGAGTAATCTAACCTAACAATTCCACAACTACTAGCTTATACCTTACACACAAGTGTAAAGGGATAAGAATATGTACATAAAGATATATGAATGAGTGATGGTGCAGAACGGCATAGGCAAGATGCAGTAGATGTTATCGAGTACAGTATATACATATAAGATATGTAGGGTAATGTAATGTAATGTAGGGTATGTAAACATAAAAGTGGCATAGTTTAACTTCTACTTCATCACCATCCCGGATCCGGGAGCATCCTCATCAGTAAAAAGCTGACTAGCATAGCCTAGCATAGCGCCACAAGTAAACACTAGCATATAAATATCATGAAATCACAAGTCCAATACAGCAAATGAAAGATACACATCTTGTGAATCCAGCCATCATTTCCGATTTTTTTAATGTTTTACAGCGAAAACACAATATGTATTTCTATTAGCTAACCACAATAGCAAAAGACTCAACCGCATATTTTCACAATTTTTTTACCGCATAGGTAGCTATCACAAAACCAACCAAATAGAGATATAATTAGTCACTAACCAATAAACAACTTCATCAGATGACAGTCTTATAACATGTTATACAATAAATCTATGTTTTGTTCAAAAATGTGCATATTTGAGGTATAAATCATAGTTTTACATTGCAGCTACCATAAAAAATATCACCAAAGCAGCCAGCCAATAATTACAGAGAGCAACGTGAAATACCTAAATACTACCTAAAAATACATGGTGTACAGCAAATGAAAGATAAACATCTTGT
This sequence comes from Salvelinus alpinus, assembly GCF_045679555.1. Taxonomy (NCBI): domain Eukaryota; kingdom Metazoa; phylum Chordata; class Actinopteri; order Salmoniformes; family Salmonidae; genus Salvelinus; species Salvelinus alpinus. The sequence goes on from NC_092113.1 coordinate 1,801,686, forward strand.
GAATCCAGCCAATATTTCCGATTTTTTAAGTGTTTAACAGCGAAAACACAATATAGCATTATATTTGCTTACCACAATAGCCAAACACACAACCGCATTCATTCACCGCAAAGGTAGCGATCACAAAAAAACAGCTAAATATATAAAATTAATCACTAACCTTGACCAACTTCATCAGATGACAGTCCTATAACATCAGGTTATACAATACACTTATGTTTTGTTCGAAAATTTGCATATTTTGGGGTGAAAACCGTGGTTATACATTGTGAAAATGTAGCAAGTTTTTCCCAGATTGTCCGGATATATTTCTGACACTCACCTAATCTGACCAAATAACTCATCATAATCTTTACTAAAAAATACATGTTGGACAGCAAATGAAAGATACACTAGTTCTTAATGCAATTGCCGTGTTAGATTTTTAAAAATAACTTTACCATAACAAACAGCTTACGTTATAGCGAGACAGCGCCCGCAATAAGGGCGGAAAATAGAACTAAACATTTTCCACAGAAATACGAAATAACATCATAAATGGTTCCTACTTTTGCTGAGCTTCCATCAGAATCTTGTACAAGGAGTCCTTGGTCCAGAATAATCGTTGTTTGGTTTTAGAATGTCCTCTTCTCCTGTCGAATTAGCAACCATAGCTAGCCATGTGGCGCAAACGTGCCCAACTTCACCTGACGTAAAGAAAAGAAAATTCCAAAACTCGCAATATATGTTCAATAAACTGATACAACTCGGTTGAAAAAAACTACTTTATGATGTTTTTATCACATCTATCAAATAAAATCAGAGCCGGAGATATCTACCGTGTATACCGAAAGCTTTTCAGAAGGCAATCTGGGGTTCCTTCTCGCGCCTTCGAAGACAATGAAATTTCCAGACACGTCATGCCAAGAGCTTTTATTCGACCTCAGATCATGTTATACACTCCATTTCTTCTCTCACTGCCTGTTGACATCTAGTGGAAGCCGTATGAAGTGCATGTATACTAATAAATATCAAGCACATTTATAGGCAGGCCCTAGAACAGAGCATCGATTTCAGATTTTCCACTTCCTGTCAGGAAGTTTGCGGCAAAATGAGTTCTGTTCTACTCACAGATATAATTCACACGGTTTTAGAAACTAGAGAGTGTTTTCTATCCAATAGTAATAATAATATGCATATTGTACGAGCTAGAATAGAGTACGAGGCAGTTTAATTTGGGCACGATTTTTTACAAAGTGAAAACAGCGCCCCCCTATTGAGAAAAGGTTTTAAAGTGGCTAGTGATACATGTATTACATAAAGATGGCAAGATGCAGTAGATGGTATAGAGTACAGTATATACATATGAGATGAGTAATGTAGGGTATGTAAACATTATATTAAGTGGCATTGTTTAAAGTGGCTAGTGATACATTTTTTTACATCAATTCCCATTATTAAAGTGGCTGGAGTTGAGTCAGTATGTTGGCAACAGCCACTCAATGTTAGTGGTGGCTGTTTAACAGTCTGATGGCCTTGAGATAGAAGCTGTTTTTCAGTCTCTCGGTCCCTGCTTTGAAGCACCTGTAATGACCTCGCCTTCTGGATGATAGCAGGGTGAACAGGCAGTGGCTCGGGTGGTTGTTGTCCTTGATGATCTTTATGGCCTACCTGTGACATCGGGTGGTGTAGGTGTCCTGGAGGGCAGGTAGTTTGCCCCCGGTGATGCGTTGTGCAGACCTCACTACCCTCTGGAGAGCCTTACGGTTGTGGGCGGAGCAGTTGCCGTACCAGGCGGTGATACAGCCCGACAGGATGCTCTCGATTGTGCATCTGTAAAGGTTTGTGAGTGCTTTTGGTGACAAGCCGAATTTCTTCAGCCTCCTGAGGTTGAAGAGGCGCTGCTGCACCTTCTTCACCACGTTGTCTGTGTGGGTGGACCAATTCAGTTTGTCCGTGATGTGTACGCCGAGGAACTTTAAACTTACTATCCTCTCCACTACTGTCCCGTCGATGTGGATATTGGGGTGCTCCCTCTGCTGTTTCCTGAAGTCCACGATCATCTCCTTTGTTTTGTTGACGTTGAGTGTGAGGTTATTTTCCTGACACCACACTCCGAGGGCCCTTACCTCCTCCCTGTAGGCTGTCTTGTCGTTGTTGGTAATCAAGCCTACCACTGTAGTGTGGTAGGCTTGAATGCTGTGAGGGCCCTTGGTGATTGACAGCGGTGATTGACAGCGTCGAAAGCCTTGGCCAGGTCGATGAAGACGGCTGCACAGTACTTTTTTTTATCGAGCGTAGCTGAGGTGCACCCGTGACCAGCTCGGAAACCGGATTGCATAGCGGAGAAGGTACGGTGGGATTCGAGATGGTCGGTGAACTCTTTGTTCACTTGGCTTTCGAAGACTTTAGAAAGGCACGGCAGGATGGATATACAGTGGGGAGAACAAGTATTTGATACACTGCCGATTTTGCAGGTTTTCCTACTTACAAAGCATGTAGAGGTCTGTAATTTTTATCATAGGTACACTTCAACTATGAGAGACGGAATCTAAAACAAAAATCCAGAAAATCACATTGTATGATTTTTAAGTAATTAATTTGCATTTTATTGCATGACATAAGTATTTGATACATCAGAAAAGCAGAACTTAATATTTGGTACAGAAACCTTTGTTTGCAATTACAGAGATCATACGTTTCCTGTAGTTCTTGACTAGGTTTGCACACACTGCAGCAGGGATTTTGGCCCACTCCTCCCTACAGATCTTCTCCAGATCCTTCAGGTTTCGGGGCTGTCGCTGGGCAATACGGAGTTTCAGCTCCCTCCAAAGATTTCCTATTGGGTTCAGGTCTGGAGACTGGCTAGGCCACTCCAGGACCTTGAGATGCTTCTTACGGAGCCACTCCTTAGTTGCCATGGCTGTGTGCTTCGTGTCGTTGTCATGCTGGAAGACCCAGCCACGACCCATCTTCAATGCTCTTACTGAGGGAAGGAGGTTGTTGGCCAAGATCTCGCGATACATGGCCCCATCCATCCTCCCCTCAATACGGTGCAGTCGTCCTGTCCCCTTTGCAGAAAAGCATCCCCAAAGAATGATGTTTCCACCTCCATGCTTCACGGTTGGGATGGTGTTCTTGGGGTTGTACTCATACTTCTTCTTCCTCCAAACACGGCGAGTGGAGTTAGACCAAAAAGCTATATTTTTGTCTCATCAGACCACATGACCTTCTCCCATTCCTCCTCTGGATCATCCAGATGGTCATTGGCAAACTTCAGACAGGCCTGGACATGCACTGGCTTAAGCAGGGGGACCTTGCGTGCGCTGCAGGATTTTAATCCATGACGGCGTAGTGTGTTACTAATGGTTTTCTTTGAGACTGTGGTCCCAGCTCTCTTCAGGTCATTGACCAGGTCCTGCCGTGTAGTTCTGGGCTGATCCCTCACCTTCCTCATGATCATTGATGCCCCACGAGGTGAAATCTTGCATGGAGCCCCAGACCGAGGGTGATTGACCGTCATCTTGAACTTCTTCCATTTACTAATAATTGCGCCAACAGTTGTTTCCTTCTCACCAAGCTGCTTGCCTATTGTCCTGTAGCCCATCCCAGCCTTGTGCAGGTCTACAATTTTATCCCTGATGTCCTTACACAGCTCTCTGGTCTTGGCCATTGTGGAGAGGTTGGAATCTGTTTGATTGAGTGTGTGGACAGGTGTCTTTTATACAGGTAACGAGTTCAAACAGGTGCAGTTAATACAGGTAATGAGTGGAGAACAGGAGGGCTTCTTAAAGAAAAACTAACAGGTCTGTGAGAGCCGGAATTCTTACTGGTTGGTAGGTGATCAAATACTTATGTCATGCAATAAAATGCAAATTAATTATTTAAAAATCATACAATGTGATTTTCTGGATTTTTGTTTTAGATTCCGTCTCTCACAGTTGAAGTGTACCTATGATAAAAATTACAGACCTCTACATTCTTTGTAAGTAGGAAAACCTGCAAAATCGGCAGTGTATCAAATACTTGTTCTCCCCACTGTAGGTCTGTAACAGTTTGGGTCTAAAGTGTCTAGACCGCGGCCGCTTTCCAATCTTTAGGGATCTCAGACGATACGAAAGAGAGGTTGAACAGACTAGCAATAGGGGTGGCGACAGTGGCGGTGGATAATTTTAAGGAGAGAGGGTCCAGATTGTATAGCCCAACTGATTTGTAGGGATCCATCTTCTGCAGCTCTTTCAGGACGTCAGCTGTCTGCATTTGGGTGAAGGAGAAGCTGCTCCCACAGTTGCTCCCACAGTTGATTTCTTCAAACCAAGCTGCTTACCTATTGCAGATGCAGTCTTCCCAGCCTGGTGCAGGTGTACAATTTTGTTTCTGGTGTCCTTTGACAGCTCTTTGGTCTTGGCCATAGTGGAGTTTGGAGTGTGACTGTTTGAGGTTGTGGACAGGTGTCTTTTATACTGATAACAAGTTCAAACAGGTGCCATTAATACAGGTAACGAGTGGAGGACAGAGGAGCCTCTTAAAGAAGAAGTTACAGGTCTGTGAGAGCCAGAAATCTTGCTTGTTTGTAGGTGACCAAATACTTATTTTCCACCATAATTTGCAAATAAATTCATAAAAAATCCTACAATGTGATTTTCTGGATTTTTTTCCTCGTTTTTTCTGTCATAGTTGAAGTGTACCTATGATGAAAATTACAGGCCTCTCTCATCTTTTTAAGTGGGAGAACTTGCACAATTGGTGGCTGACTAAATATTTTTTTGCCCCACTGTATATAAGAGTTTGATAGCTGACTGATCTTTTGACAGTTTCACAGTTCTTCCATTTGGGAGGTAATTTCCTTGTGCCTCAATACCATCTGCTCTTCGTTTCACAGCTGATCCTAAACCATCAGCTGGGCCTTTTTTGATGTCAGCTTCTAAGAAATTCCGTGTGACTCTCTGGAAGCCCATTTCAAAGGGAAGGGTGGAGAGATAGTCCAAATTCTTTTTGGAGCTATACTGGATTGTGGGCCCATCACTCACAAAGTGTACAGCAGTTGCCGATGGGCTGAGCTCAAGGAAGTAGGCCAGTTGTTTTGAGAAATGGGCCCAGATAGCAGAGGGGTCATGCCGCATAGAAGAGCTCGGTGAGCAAAGTGAAACTGTATAATTTGTGATATATCCAACACTGGTGTGGAGGCTCACCTGCTTGTGAGAATCACCAACGTGAACTGCCTGGATTTCACTGCTGTATTTACACAGGCAGTTCTCTGCAAAGTCAATAGGCACGATGATCTTCTCTTTCCCCAGATTCTCTTTTAATTCTCTCAGTTTCGAGTATTGGTGTCAATGTTATGTACTTTTTACCTCACATTTTCCCTGACAACCAAAAGTACTCGTTACATTTTGAATGGTTAGCAGTACAGAACGATTGTCTAATTCACACACTTATCAAGAGAACATCCCTGGTGATCCCTACTGCCTCTGATCTGGCGGACGCACTAAACACATACTTCATTTGTAAATTATGTCTGAGTGTTGGAGCGTGCCCCTGGTTATCCGTAAAAAAATAATAATAATAAAAGAAAATGATGCCGCCTGGTTTGCTTTCTATAAGGAATTTGAAAAAATTGCAGCTGCTAATAAGTGAGGATTTGTACAGTCAGCCACTTACATGAACACAGAGATTGGTTATAGAACAGCACATAAATAGAACACAGAAATTAGTTATAAGAAAAGCACAAACATAAGAATTCGCATTACAATTGTTTGACATTTTACTACATTGTTAGGAGCTAGTAACATAATAATTTCTCTGCACCCGCTACAACATCTGCTAAACTGTGTACGCGACCAATACACTTTGACTTGATTTGAGCAAGCAGTTTAGCAGTTACAACAGCGGGCCCCGGTGGCAATACATTAATCAAATCTAAAGCTTACCTTGATTTGAAAGAGTTGCTGTGTTGGATAGCCTTAGCCAGCTAGTTAACATATACAGCGTTCCTCTCTATTTGAGCCAGGTTGTTAAGTAGGCTAAATTAACTGCATTAGCTAAGTAAGTAAACTAAGAAAAAATATAAATACAAGAAAATACAGCAAGCTCTCTGTCCCTCTATCTCTGCTTCTCCTTACTTTTTTAAAGAAATACATTTGTTCAAAACTGTTCTACTATTGTCTTTCTCTCTCTTTGAGTCATCTGCTCCTCACACTTTATACACTGCAGTGCTAGCTAGCTGTAGCTTAAATGCTTTCAGTACTAGGTTCATTCTCCGATCCTTTGATTGAATGAACAATGTGTTACTTCATACCGCAAGAGCTCTGATAGGTTGGAGGACATCCTCCAGAAGTCGTCATAATTGCTGTGTAAGTCTATAGAAGGGGTGAGAATCATGAGCCTCCTACGTTTTGTAATGAAGTCAATGTACCCAGAGGAGTAAAATAGCTGTCCTCCGGCTACACCTTGGTGCTATCCGTATAGGGTGCTGTTGAGGCTACTGTAGACGAAAATTCCAGTCAGTTATTTGGTGACGTGAATATATTTAGTATAGTTTTATCTAAAAAGGATTATTATTTTCATGAAATTCACTGAGTAGGATGGCCCTCCCCTGCCTCATTTTAGGAGCCTCCACTGGTGTGAAGTCCAGGGAAACAATCTCACAGTGAGCTGTACATGGTGTCATGATCCGATCAGCATGAGTCAGATCAGCGTTGCAATGAATAGCTTCAACCAGACCCACTCTGACCCGCAGAGGGCGGGAGAAGGGAACTGGTGGGGGGGGGGGGGGGTGACAGCTCACGCCCTGGTGTAAATCAAGGACAGAACATTCAGCTATCTCCCTCTCCAAAATCACCCAAGGAATGTTGTTTTGTCTACACAGACCTTTTCCTGCCTAAACTCTATCACGTTCTAAAGTGAATACTGGAATAATATTTCTAACATAGAATGTGGGGAATGGGCAGAGGTGACCTAACTGAACACTGATGTCAGTTTGGTTGTTATTTTGTGATGTCATTAAAAATGTATACACACTATATGTGTGAAGTGTCCATCTGATGAGTTGTGCTTGAAATATGAAAAAGGATGAACGTGTCTTTTTGTTAAGAGAGGGGTGTGATTTTAGAAATTATAAGAGGAAATTGTTTCTGTAACTTTGTACAAGTAAGTAGTCACCGCCCCCTGAGTGAGGTCAGAGAGCGTGTCAGCCTGGTGGAACCGCCCTTCTAAATGAACTGTATAAAATGATGGGTTAAGAATTAACATATCAGACCAGAAAGACGAGCAGACGAGCAGACGAGCTGCAGCTCACATTTAAAGTGGTTTAAACTTTGAAACTCAACACGAGGTAGAAACAATAAAGTTGCCTCCCGGACAATCAGTGGTACGGCTGATTAGCTGTCCTAAGTAAAATATCTAGAAAAGCTAATTTAAGTTGGACCAGTCTACTACTCTCTTCAAACCAGCGTATTCTACTACTCTCATCACCCCAATTATGACCATCGGCACGGCTGGCTAGCCTGTCTTCCAAGAAGCATCTTCCAGAGAGAATGGAAGGAGAATAAACTCTGTAGTTCAATTCAGGACTACACGCAAGTCACCGGATACCGGACGACAGCAGAGGAGTACAACAGTAGAAGATGGGTGGGGACCCCTGTTGGACAATCAGAGCCTTACAAGCGTGTCGCAGGAAGGCCCAACACCCTTTTCAAGAAGACCTGGTTCCGTCAGAAATACAAAAAGAACCAAGTCTTTACACGTAAATACATTGTCACGTTCGTCGTATGAATGGGACCAAGGCGCAGTGTTGTATGCGTACATTCTATATTTATTAAAATAATGAACACTGAACAAACTAACAAAACAACAAAACGAACCATGAAGCTTATATGAATAGTGCAGACAGGCAACTAAACATAGAACAAGATCCCACAACAGAAAGTGGGAAACAGGGCTGCCTAAATATGATCCCCAATCAGAGACAACGATAAACAGCTGTCTCTAATTGGGAACCATATCAGGCCAACATAGAAATACAAAACCCCTAGACCTACAACAACACTAGACATACAAAACAACACTAGAGTAGTCCCTCCTAGTCACACCCTGACCTAACCAAAAATATAGAAAACAGAGATATCTAAGGTCAGGGCGTGACAGTAACCCCCCCCCCCCCCCCCCCCCCACCACAGGTGCGGACTCCCGGCCGCAAACCTGAACCTATAGGAGAGGGTCCGGGTGGGCATCTACCTTCGGTGGCGGCTCCGGTTCTGGACGCAGCCCCCTCCTTACAGTGATCCCTCCGCTTTTGTAGAACCGGACCGTGGATCATCGCAAGAGGCTCTGGACTGCGGATCATCGCCGGAGGCCCCTGACTGAGAACCGTCGCTGGAGACCCCGGACTGGGGACCGTCGCTGGAGACCCCGGACTAGGGACCGTCGCTGGAGATCCCGGACTGGGGACCGTCGCTGGATACCCCGGACTGGGGACCGTCGCAGGATACCCCGGACTGGGGACCGTCGCTGGGGATCCCGGACTGGGCACCGTCGCTGGGGACCCCGGACTGGGGACCGTCTCTGGAGACCCCGGACTGGGGACCGTCTCTGGAGACCCCGGACTGTGGACCGTCGGTGGAGGTTCCGGACTGTGGACCGTCGGTGGAGGTTCCGGACTGTGGACCGTCGGTGGAGGTTCCGGACTGTGGACCGTCCGGACTGTGGACCGTCCGGACTGTGGACCGTCGGTGGAGGTTCCGGACTGTGGACCGTCGTTGGAGGTTCCGGACTGTGGACCGTCGTTGGAGGTTCCGGACTGTGGACCGTCGTTGGAGGTTCCGGACTGTGGACCGTCGTTGGAGGTTCCGGACTGTGGCCCGTCGTTGGAGGTTCCGGACTGTGGCCCGTCGTTGGAGGTTCCGGACTGTGGCCCGTCGTTGGAGGTTCCGGACTGTGGCCCGTCGTTGGAGGTTCCGGACTGTGAAACGTCGCCGGCAGCTCTGGACTGGGAACTGTCGCCGGAAGCTTTGGACTGGGAACTGTCGCCGGTAGCTCTGGACTGGGAACTGTCGCCGGAAGCTCTGGACTGTGGAGGCGCACTGGAGGCCTGATGCGTGGGACCGGTACTGGTGGTACCGGGCTGATGACACGCACCTCAGGGCGAGTGCGGGGAGGAGGCACAGGACGTACTGGACTGTGGAAGCGCACTGGAGGTCTGATGCGTAGTGCCGGCACTGGTGGTACCGGGCTGGGGACACGCACCTCAGGGCGAGTGCGGAGAGGAGGCACAGGCCTTACTGGACTCTGGATGCGCACTGGAGATCTGGAGTGTAGAGCTGGCACAATGCGTCCTGGCTGGATGCTCACTTGAGGACGCACAGGACGCACTGGGCTGTGCAGACGCACCAGAGACACAGTACGCAGAGCCGGTGCAGGATATCCTGGTCCAAGGAGGTATACTGGAGACCAGGAGCGCTGAGCCGGCACCATCCGTCCTGGCTGGATGCCCATTCTAGCCCGGCAAATGCGAGGAGCTGGAATAGAGCGCACCGGGCTATGAATGCGAACTGGAGACACCGTGCGCATCACTGCGTAACACGGTGTCTGACCAGTCACACGCTCCCCACGGTAAGCACGAGGAGTTGGCTCAGGTCTCCAACCAGACTCAGCCAATCTCCTCGTGTGCCCTCCCTCCAAAAATGATTGGGGCTGCCTCTCGGGCTTCCGTGTTAACCGTGTCCCCTCGTATCGTCGCCGTTCCTCCTGCGCTATCTCCACCTGCTTCCATGGCAAGGTCTTGTCCCCTGCCATTACCTCCTCCCAGGTCCAGGATGTCCTCCACTCATCTTTCTCCCGGGCCCAGGATGTCAACTCCTGATTAACATGCTGCTTGGTCCTTTTGTGGTGGGTTCTTCTGTCACGTTCGTCGTATGAATCGGACCAAGGCGCAGCGTTGTATGCGTACATTCTATATTTATTAAAAGAATGAACACTGAACAAACTAACAAAACAACAAAACGAACCGTGAAGCTAATATGAATAGTGCAGACAGGCAACTAAACATAGAACAAGATCCCACAACAGAAAGTGGGAAACAGGGCTGCCTAAATATGATCCCTAATCAGAGACAACGATAAACAGCTGTCTCTGATTGGGAACCATATCAGGCCAACATAGAAATACAAAACCCCTAGACGTACAACAACCCTAGACATACAAAACTCTAGACATACAAAACCCTAGACATACAACACTAGTCACACCCTGACCTAACCACAATACACTGCTCAAAAAAAGGGAACAATAACACATCCTAGATCTGAATGAATCTAAAATTCTTAATAAATACTTTTTTCTTTACATAGTTGAATGTGCTGACAACAAAATCACACAAAAATTATCAATGGAAATCAAATTTATCAACCCATGGAGGTCTGGATTTGGAGTCACACTCAAAATTAAAGTGGAAAACCACACTACAGGCTGATCCAACTTTGATGTAAAGTCCTTAAAACAAGTCAAAATGAGGCTCAGTAGTGTGTGTGGCCTCCACGTGCCTGTATGACCTCCCTACAACGCCTGGGCATGCTCCTGATGAGGTGGCGGATGGTCTCCTGAGGGATGTCCTCCCAGACCTGGACTAAAGCATCCGCCAACTCCTGGACAGTCTGTGGTGCAATGTGGCGTTGGTGGATGGAGCGAGACATGGTGTCCCAGATGTGCTCAATTGGATTCAGGTCTGGGGAACGGGCGGGCCAGTCCATAGCATCAATGCCTTCCTCTTGCAGGAACTGCTGACACACTCCAGCCACATGAGGTCTAGCATTGTCTTGCATTAGGAGGAACCCAGGGCCAACCGCACCAGCATATGGTCTCACAAGGGGTCTGAGGATCTCATCTCGGTACCTAATGGCAGTCAGGCTACCTCTGGCGAGCACATGGAGGACTGTGCGGCCCCCCAAAGAAATGCCACCCCACACCATGACTGACCCACCGCCAAACCGGTCATGCTGGAGGATGTTGCAGGCAGCAGAACGTTCTCCACGGCGTCTCCAGACTCTGTCACGTCTGTCACATGTGCTCAGTGTGAACCTGCTTTCATCTGTGAAGAGCACAGGGCGCCAGTGGCAAATTTGCCAATCTTGGTGTTCTCTGGCAAATTCCAAACGTCCTGCACGGTGTTGGGCTGTAAGCACAACCCCCACCTGTGGACGTAAGGGCCCTCATACCACCCTCATGGAGTCTGTTTCTGACCGTTTGAGCAGACACATGCACATTTGTGGCCTGCTGGAGGTCATTTTGCAGGGCTCTGGCAGTGCACCTCCTTGCACAAAGGCGGAGGTAGCGGTCCTGCTGCTGGGTTGTTGCCCTCCTACGGCCTCCTCCACGTCTCCTGATGTACTGGCCTGTCTCCTGGTAGCGCCTACATGCTCTGGACACTACGTTGACAGACACAGCAAACCTTCTTGCCACAGCTCGCATTGATGTGCCATCCTGGATGAGCTGCACTACCTGAGCCACTTGTGTGGGTTGTAGACTCCGTCTCATGCTACCACTAGAGTGAAAGCACCGCCAGCATTCAAAAGTGACCAAAACATCAGCCAGGAAGCATAGGAACTGAGATGTGGTCTGTGGTCACCACCTGCAGAACCACTTCTTTATTGGGGGTGTCTTGCTAATTGCCTATAATTTCCACCTGTTGTCTATTCCATTTGCACAACAGCATGTGAAATGTATTGTCAATCAGTGTTGCTTCCTAAGTGGACAGTTTGATTTCACAGAAGTGTGATTGACTTGGAGTTACATTGTGTTGTTTAAGTGTTCCCTTTATTTTTTTGAGCAGTGTATATAGAAAACAGAGATATCTAAGGTCAGGGCGTGACATACATTCATGATTTTTTACTCCAAACGGAAGGTGGTTCATGTGCAAATTATATGATTACTGTGAGAGTAGTTTCTACAAATGTACCAAAGGCTCTCTCTCACCCTCTCCCTGTTTTTTGTAACAAACCGCCATGTTGTGTCAGTCTGCTAGAGACCTGTTTTGAATATATTAAGTGTGTCAGTTAAGTGTGTAAGTGTGTTACCATTTTAGTTAGCTTGTAAATAAATAATTAAACCAATTTGTGGAGTACTGAATCATAAGTATGGCTCAGGTTTTTGCAGATACACGAGGTTATGACTGTTCAGAATGATGATATGATACGAGGTTATGATTAATAGGTTGACTGTTTATGGATGTGATAGGTAAAGACTTTAGAGTTTAATTCGGGAGATGGTAACTCTTTAAAGAAATGCTCTCGTGGTGCCCCAAATCCTAATGAGTTAATTGTTACATGATTCATTTAAATCGGGTCACAATTAAACATAGTTAGTTGATTCGATAAGTAACAGTCATCAGAGTAATGAAAGTAAAGTCACGACAATGAGTAAAACCTCCACTACAACAGGGAGGGAAAATCTAAATCCTTCTTTAACTGCCTTAAATATCATTTTAAAATGTAATTTGGCACCAAGGTGTCCATTGACATGTTATGGGGAAGAATATTCAGTTCAGGAAGCTGTAGCCTGACATTTCGAGACAACTGGTGAACTTCAAACTTTATACTTTACAAGACAGTTACATTTGATAGTGATAGACTCTACTTAAATTAAATTCTGTTATTAATGTGATACCACAAGTGTGTGTTAAAATGAGTTAGAGAGACAAGTTTATGTCAAACTTTTACAATGTGATTTGCGGAGAATTTTTATCTGAATAACTGGTTTTTTTCTTCAAAATATGTTATACAGAGATTGTGCTTTTGAAAAGTTTTTGAACTCATCCAACTCTGACTATGTAGTGAGAGCGAGAGAGAGCGAGAGAGAGTGAGAAACAGAGATGCTCAGATGAAAAACAGCCTCACACCCCACACCATGCTTATCATTTCTCTGCTGCTTATTTTCATTTCATCTTCGTGAAAGAGAGAACTGTATTTCACTCCAGAAGAAAAGTCAGACGCTAGCAATAGGAAATGCCTAGCATCTCAAGCGTGAGATAAGACAGTGTGTGTGTGTGTGTGTGTGTGTGTGTGTGTGTGTGTGTGTGTGTGTGTGTGTGTGTGTGTGTGTGTGTGTGTGTGTGTGTGTGTGTGTGTGTGTGTGTGTGTGTGTGTGCCTGTGCTCGTGTGCTTGTGCTGGTGTGCCTGTGCTCGTGTGTCTGTGCCTGTGTGTGACCACAGGTGTTTGTGCGGACGTGCGTGTGTGGATAATGTGTGTTTTGGCTTTGGCCTCCTTTCGTTAGGCCTTGAGGAGTCCGTAGGGAAGGCCTATGACAGCTGGTTTCCCAGGGAGTTGTGATAAAGACTGATAAGATAAAACGATGTCTGTCTGTTGACATTCTGTCATCCTCTACAGAGGAGCATATAGTCCCCACAGACCAGGTCTATTTACAAAACAGGTGCTGTGAGGAACTGAAATGGGCAGGATGGAAGATAGAGAGAGGAAAAGAGAGCAAGAGAGAGAGAGAGAGAGATAAAGAAACTTTAAGTGGGTGAAAGGGGAGAGAGATCAGAATAAGGAGGCAACAAGAGAGGCTAAGAACTAGAAAACTCACAATATGACAGCCTGGCTTATTTTTCCTTCTATGTTTCCAATCTTCTTTTTTTCAATCTGCTCTGTCGTGGAAAATTGCAAGATTATGTTATAGTGCTTGGAAGATTATATTATAATCTTTGTATTGCATTAGAATGGTTGTTTTATTCGACAGAATAGAGGATTCTGTCGACTATTGTGTGTGTGTGTGTGTTCCACTGAGGATGGGCCTCTATGAGATAGCACTGACAGAGGAGATTTACGATGTCTTTGGGTAATAAAGCCTAAAGAGCATTCCAGATAGTAAAGCTAATGTTTTTGTGCTATACCGTACCAGGGTAAGACGGGTTCCAGTTTGGAGTGGGAGGGGGCCAGACACTGGTCTTTACAATGAGAACTGTTGACACAGCAGTAACTGTCTGCTATGTTTTATAGATATCTTTCATACAGATCTTAACCTTTGTGAACTGTTCCTAAGATCTGTGGTTTGCCATGTAAGTTGAGAGGGGTGTATCTTGGCTATAAAATATATTTGTATTCTTCTGTAGGGACTCTCAGAATTCATTATAGACACTGAATTGATCTGAGAGTCAAAGGGCTATTGTAAAGCTCATATTATTAAAGATGAAGTTTAAGTATAACTCTGACTGGTGTGTGGTTTGTAACTCTCCTCATTTGATAATACAGGAAATTGCCACGACAGTTCTTAGTGTTTTCTTTCTCTTGCTGTGTACTGCATGTCTTAAAGTCATGGGTTTCAGCGTGGGAAAGAAATAACATTTTACCCAAACCAAACCTCATTCTTTATTTGTATGTATGATCCAAATGCTATTTCTGGGCCGTGAAAGTGGATTATCTTTTCTGAGTGATTTCTCTCCCTCTCTTAGCTACATTCTCGCTGCTCGCTTGTGCGCTCGCTCAGCCACATCGGAATCAATGGCCTCATCTCCTGAAAGCTCTGAGTGGTCAGAGCGTGAGCCGCTTTGACCCGAGTTAACCCAATAACCACCAACTCCATGTCTCCTCCAGGTCCATCGTACTGTACGGCACCTTCCACTCCAACAAACCAACATGACTGGCAAAGATGCACACTGCATACATTGGTGCTTCCTTTAAAGGTTGCGTCGCACTGCAGCTCAGCTTGCGGGCTGCCGCAGAATTCTATGACACATTATTTAAGTGGCAGCCATTGTTGCCATTAATGCTATTTAGTACTAGTTTGACCATCTGAGGGTGTCTTTGAGAAGCATTTGACTGTTTTTAATATTGGCTGTACTAGAGAATTTTAATTTAGCTGAATTTAGCTGAAAGAAAAACGAAAAAACAAAAACCTCAGGGTTTCCGTTAGGAAAATATGGCACTGTACAACGTGACCGGCTGGGAGTAGGTTACTAAGTGACTGTGAGTGAAGAGCAAAATAATCCTATCATTTCCACACCCTAATTCTAGGCCAAACAACACCCAAACGGAGATTCAGTGAAAATTAAATTGAATTGATTTATCAAGACCAGTCCCCATTCCTTTCTCAGAGCAGCGCGAAACGGTGCTGCAATAGTTCACCACACGCGGGTAGGCTATTGCTTCAAATCCTGTTATAACAATTGGATGACTTTGGGTGTTCCAGTAAGCAACAATTTGTTGCCTTCATTAGCCTAATTTATTCCAGTATTTATGTAATTCAGTGATATTTATTCACATAGTCATTCATTATGGATCCATCCAGATGTGGTTATGGAAACAATGCATTTGGTGGACTCGGTAAGAGTCTATTGTCCTGCTGATAGCCCATCAGTTGAAGAAACTTGAGTGGACTTACGGAAAGGCACTGTAAGACATTTTATACACATTATATATATATATAATATAATTTTTTTCAGAACATTGTTCTCTTGTTTTGTACTGTTCTGCAGTTTCGACCCAATGGTTAGTCTGACAAACAAAGACCTGCATGTCCAGATTAGTGAAGATCATAATCAACAAATTTCCAATAGATGGTATGGTGGGCTACTTAATCCAAACGAGTTTGGAATAGCCTACGTTGACGATTACATGGCATGCATGCATGCTTTAATATAGTCATACAGACAATGCATTCTATACAAATGTAATAAACACTGATAGTAGAAATACCCATAACCCAATAACAAGTACTTTCATCATTTTAGGGCAGTGACAAACATAGTACTGTATCCAATCACCCAGTAATGGTAGTGGTATGCCCTGTAAACAGTCACTGTTAGGAGGCGTAAAACAGTGTTTCATGAAATGATACAGTTTTTCATGAAGTCAGTTAGGGGTCAGTTAGACGCTCTTCTGCTGTGAAGGGCCTTATTTTCAGTGCGGTAAGAGCATGTGACTCAGTAAAAATGCAATGTGTTGTTTTGTAATTATTTATATTTGTATATTTTAGTACAAAAGCGTGAATTGTTTCTTGTCTCTAAGGAACATAAGCTGCTTCAGGGTTCTCTTTCTTTCATGGTTAAAGGATTTAGTCTGTAGTAGTAGTATACAGTATGTTCGTTTATGAGAGTTTTTATACATATGGACTTGATATTGTAAACAACAATTAGCCAAAATATTGCTTCTAACAACCTTGGTTTTTGTGCAGGGTTGGAAAGAATACAATATAATATATATGTATGTATTTGTTTGCCTCTCTCTGTGACAATAAATATTCTAGATCATGTGAGATGTACGGTATCTATTTTTGTTTTTAACTTTTACGGGATCAGTGTGTCTCCGCCCTAAGACGGTTGAGCTAACATGTGCTAATGTGATTAGCATGACGTTTTAAGTAACACGAACATTTCCCAGGACATAGACATATCTGATATGGTCAAAAAGCTTAAATTCTTGTTAATCTAACTGCACTGTCCAATTTACAGTAGCTATTACAGAAGAATACCATGCTATTGTTTGAGGAGAGTGCACAGTTATGAACTTGAAAATGTATTAATAAACCAATTAGGCACATTTGGGCTGTCTTGATACACATTTTAAACAGAAATGCAATGGTTCATTGGATCAGTCTAAAACTTTGCACATACTCTGCTGCCATCTAGTGGCCAACATCTAAATTGCGCTTAGATTCCTGAGTCATTACATTTACATTTACATTTAAGTCATTTAGCAGACGCTCTTATCCAGAGCGACTTACAAATTGGTGCATTCACCTTATGACATCCAGTGGAACGGCCACTTTACAATAGTGCATCTAAATCTTTTAAGGGGGGGGGGAGTGAGAAGGATTACTTTATCCTATCCTAGGTATTCCTTAAAGAGGTGGGGTTTCAGGTGTCTCCGGAAGGTGGTGATTGACTCCGCTGTCCTGGCGTCGTGAGGGAGTTTGTTCCACCATTGGGGGGCCAGAGCAGCGAACAGTTTTGACTGGGCTGAGCGGGAACTGTACTTCCTCAGTGGTAGGGAGGCGAGCAGGCCAGAGGTGGATGAACGCAGTGCCCTTGTTTGGGTGTAGGGCCTGATCAGAGCCTGGAGGTACTGAGGTGCCGTTCCCCTCACAGCTCCGTAGGCAAGCACCATGGTCTTGTAGCGGATGCGAGCTTCAACTGGAAGCCAGTGGAGAGAGCGGAGGAGCGGGGTGACGTGAGAGAACTTGGGAAGGTTGAACACCAGACGGGCTGCGGCGTTCTGGATGAGTTGTAGGGGTTTAATGGCACAGGCAGGGAGCCCAGCCAACAGCGAGTTGCAGTAATCCAGACGGGAGATGACAAGTGCCTGGATTAGGACCTGCGCCGCTTCCTGTGTGAGGCAGGGTCGTACTCTGCGGATGTTGTAGAGCATGAACCTACAGGAACGGGCCACCGCCTTGATGTTGGTTGAGAACGACAGGGTGTTGTCCAGGATCACGCCAAGGTTCTTAGCGCTCTGGGAGGAGGACACAATGGAGTTGTCAACCGTGATGGCGAGATCATGGAACGGGCAGTCCTTCCCCGGGAGGAAGAGCAGCTCCGTCTTGCCGAGGTTCAGCTTGAGGTGGTGATCCGTCATCCACACTGATATGTCTGCCAGACATGCAGAGATGCGATTCGCCACCTGGTCATCAGAAGTCATATATTGGCCGTTCTCTTGCAATTCAAAGATGATGGAACAACAAAAACTGAAAAACCCAGTTTTTTTCTTTGGATTATCTTTTACCAGATCTAATGTGTTATATTCTCCTACATTAATTTCACATTTACACAAACTTCAAAGCATTTCCGTTCAAATGGTATCAAGAATATGCATATCCTTGCTTCAGGTCCTGAGCTACAGGCAGTTAGATTTGGGTATGTCATTTTAGGAGAAAATTTTAAAAAAGGGGCCGATCCTTAAGAGGTGTTAATCAATAACACTGTATTTGTGTAGCTTTGAACTGAAGTAGTACTGTTTTGTTGTGTGGCATCATGATTTTAGAAAGGAAAATTACTTGAGATATTCATAGGCGTGTTTCCTTGACAGTGAGGGATGGTTATCTCTCTTTACTGTTGTGTGATTAAATGAATGGTCAGACAACTACCACTGACTCTAATTAACTCAACACATCACAAGCAGTCACTTTATCTCCTCTCTCCAGCCGCCTGATTGGCTCAATAGCAAAATTATCTTTTGGCTACCATTGGCTCATTAGTGTTTTACAGCATCGTTTTTTTCCTGCCTGAGTGGCTGGATCACAGTTAGGGAAATTGCTTCTTTCCCATGGCTATGTGTGTAGCCTCAGCATGTATGCTCTTTATAAACCTTACAGACAGGTTAACTTGCTCGCGCACACACAAACACAGACAATTTGTTACTGGTGGAGCCCTGGGCCTGGGGCCAGAGCGTTGTCATTACACTTCATGGGAAGAGAGGGGTATCCTGAGTTGATACAGGGGAGAGAGGCAGGAGGTTCTACACACAACGGACAGCTGGTATCAGCTGAGTGGTTGGGTCATAGGCGAGGTCCCGCAGGGCGGGAGGAGTGGAACGGAAGTCCCTTGTGGATGGAAGGTCTACATTTGGAAAGTGTGTAGAGGGGCTCAGATGATCAACATCTAGGTTTCAGGACTTAGTGCAGAACAACGACAACACCCTATGTAACAATTTTATTTTGATTAGCATTCACACAGATATTAGCATTGCAATGTATTGAAAGAATTGCTCACAAGTCACAACCTTTATTAATCAGTAATCTATTCAGCAAGGCACTCTAAATACCAGGGGCGCAACTTTCACTTGGGGAATGGGGACATGTCCCCCCCACATTCTGAAATTGCATTTTTGTCCCCCCCAGTTTAATCATTGGAATGTGATACAAAACGCGGCAACGGTGTGCTTTATGACCACGCGGACGCCTCCGAACGGTCGGGTAGGCTGTTTGGAGTGTTTATCCTACTGATTTTAGGACCACCCGGACACCACAGAGCGGTCTGACAGGCTGTGTGAAGGCAAAGCTTCTGGTGAGGCTGGCTGGACCAGCATGGGAGAGTTGAGCTTATTTCAGTGCTTATATGTTGCGCTCGTTCACCGAGTTGTAAAAGGAAGCAGAACCGAAACTGAATACTCTTTAGTTGACTGATGTAGCTGGCAAGGTAACTGCTTTTTAATTAACAGAAAATTACTATGGCTATTATTACTATTTAACAGAAGTTGTTTGTATGGACATTTTTTGTAGCCTTTGTTTTGTCACATTCAGAAGCAAATGAACTTGACAAGCATTCCCCACTTGATTTACCATTAGAGAGAGAGCTGGCCAAAAGTTGGCTAACATTAGCTATTATTTTTGCCTCAAACTAGACCTGAATAAAAACAATGAATCCATCGACCAAAGGATTGAAGATTGATATTCTGACATTTTTTCAATGTAATGTGAGTTGTATTAGTCAGCATGTCAATGTAGTGTTACCGATCTGTTAGTCTCCCTAGCTAATTCCCTACTTTTCACACTGACACAGTAATAAACAGCTCTACGGTTACAGGCTTCTCTGTCATGGTGCACAGTAGAAGTCTGTGCGTGACTGATTTCTTCATCCTGCTCACTCCCGCACCTTCTAGCTTTCTTACTAGCTTTCTGTCTGACTCCCACCCCCTACCGCAAGAACTGGTCTCAAACCAAATCATTTAAGAATGATCATTTAACTGAAGTCCCTCAATATTATTTTAGCCGTATGTTACGCAGCTCACTTGCCAGCCATGGTCCCAGCTATTTTTCGCCCTATAGGCAATTTCAAATACGCAAAAATAAGAATAGGTTAAATTGCCAGAGATGATCACATGGCCCTTACATTGTATTACTTGGCTATATCAGTATTCAGACCCTTTACTATGAGACTCGAAATTGAGCTCAGGTGCATCCTGTTCCCATTGATCATCCTTGACATGGTTCTACAACTTGATTGGAGTCCACCTGTGTTAAATTCAATTGATTGGACATAATTTGGAAAGGCACACACCTGTCTATATAAGGTCCCACAGTTGACACTGCATGTCAGAGCAAAAACTAAGCCATGAGGTCGAAGGAATTGTCTGTAGAGCACCGAGACAGGATTGTGTCCAGGCACAGATCTGGGGGAAGGGTACCAAACAATTTCTGCACCATTGAAGGTCCCCAAGAACACAGTGGCCTCCATCATTCTTAAATGGAAGAAGATTGGAACCAACCAAGACTCTTCCCGAGAGCTGGCCACCCAGCCAAACTGAGCAATCAGAGGAAAAGAGCCTTGGTCAGGGAGATGACCAAGAACCCAATGGTCACACTGACAGAGCTCTAAAGTTCCTTTTTCTCTGCAGCACTCCACCAATCAGGCCTTTCTGGTAGAGTGGCCAGACGGAAGCCACAACTCAGTAAAAGGCACATGACAGTCCACTTGGAGTTTGCCAAAAGGCACCTAAAGGACTCTCAGACCATGAGAAATAAGATTCTCTGGTCTCATGAAACCAAGATTGAACTCTTTGAACTGAATGCCAAGCGTCACGTCTGGAGGAAACCTGGCACCATCCCTACGGATGGTGGTGGCAGCATCATGCTGTGGCGATGTTTTTCAGCTGCAGGGACTGGGAGATTTGTCAGGATTGAGGCAAAGATGAACGGAGCAAAGTACAGAGAGATCCTTGATGATACCTGCTCCAGAGCGCTCAGGACCTCAGACTGGGGTGAAGGTTCACCTTTCAACAGGACAACGACCCTGAGCACACAGCCAAGACAACGCAGGAGTGGCTTTGGGACAAGTCTCTGAATATCCTTGAGTGGCCCAGCCAAAGCCCGGAATTGAATCCGATCGAACATCTCTGGAGAGACCTGAAAATAGCTGTGCAGCGATGTTCCCCATCCAACTTGACAGAGCTTGAGAGGATCCATAGAGAAGAATGGGAGAAACTCCTCAAATACAGGTGTGCCACGTTGGTAGCTTCACACCCAAGACGTACCAAGGTTGCAATCGCTGCCAAAGGTGCTTCAACAAAGTACTGAGTAAAGGGTCTGAATACTTATGTAAATGTGATTTCATTTTTCTTCTTTATACCTTTGCACACATTTCTAAAAGCCTGTTTTTGCTTTGTCATTATGGGGTATTGTGTGTAATCCATTTTAGAATAGGTCTGTAATGTAACAAAATGTGGAAAAAGTCAAGGGGTGTAAATATTTTTAGAATGCTCTGTAGAAAGCAGAAAGAGGACCGTTTGAAAATAATCTGTAAGACAAGACAAATATTTTCATGCTAAAGTCGTCTGTCTGACCGCCGCGCCCACGTGCAGCATGAAAAATGCAGACCGCTCCACAATTATCTCTGTCGGGACCCGCAGGTCCCAATGCATCCCACGGGAATCTAGCCCTCTAGTGCAGTCAGTACACAATGCGTATTATGTCTTATGAGTATCAGATGGTGTCATGACTGTCCTGTGAGGTTCAGAATGGGTCAGATCAGTTTGGTGGGGAATTACAGTAACCAGTAACCACAGAGGGGGGGAGGGAGATGCCAGATGGTTGACAATTCAAACCCTGTTGTAATTTACAGCAGAAGAAGACTCTTTCTTCCCCTCCAGTATGAACAAAAGGAATGTCTTTGTTAAAACTTCTTATGGCTGGGAGGCGCTATTTTCACGTTCGGATGAAAAGCGTGCACAGAGTAATAATACTAGAACAATATTCCTAAAATAAGAATTTGGTGAATGGTCAGTGGGGAGCTATAGAAAACTAATGTCATATTGGTTTATATTTTGTGATGTCATAAAACTGGTATAAAGGAAATACTGTAACTTGGAAAGTACAGTGGTTCCTCCTTTAAAAGGTGCACCTTGCGGGCTGCCGCAGCATTTTGTGGCACGTAATTTCATCATGTGGCACGTAATTTCATCATCTGAGTAAATTCAGACCTTTTCGCTCTCGGAGTGCACACTGGACATTCGGGCCGAGGAGTAGGGTTGATTTGAACGTCCGGGCCTTACAACGGCAGTCAAGCACCCAAGCTAACGTTGGCTTAAAGTTGGCTAGCTTGATAGCTACTTCCAGACACAAATGAAACCACTCTGACCACTTTACTCGCCCTAGCAGAGCTGGTTAGACAGTTTTCATGTTAACCAGAACATTGGTGACTGTAACTGTGCCGCTGGAAACAATTTAATTACGTTTTTTTGCCAACGTTTACTGATACCGGCCGTATTCAACGGGTGTTAAGTGCTCGTAAATTCATTATTCTGCACTCTGGTACACTCAGAAGAGAGTGCTCTGAAATTGGAGTAGATAGCCAGAGCAAATTTACGAAAGCACCCGAATGTCCATTGAGAAGGCACAACGACTATACCATTTAGCTAAGCTAAGAATGACAGGAACAATCAAGTCAATAAACGTTGGGTAGTTAGATAGCCTATAGTTAATATACTGTGAAGTTTGATGTATACCTACTAATGTTAGGTAGATAGCTAACATACCGGTACATACTACTGTAATGATATGCTATGTGGTTCGTAAGGACAGTGTAGTTAACAAATTGTCAGCCAACATAACGTGTAAGGTAACTTATTTGACAAGTCATTACTTTATTGCATTGAGTAGTAAGCTACCGCGAGAACGCGCTCCATCGACTCTGTGGCTTGAGCATGCTTTTGGTGCACAGTCGATTGTGCGATGGATTTCGGGCAAGAAGGTTGAGGGTTCGAAACCTGCTGCCTGCTTGTTTCATTTGAAGTTGTGCACAATTATCAGTTTATTATTTTGGTATATATTGCCCATTCATTGTCAGTTAGAGACAGTAGTGCTTTGGGACCCAAAAGCATAATCAGTGCTCTAACTCCCCCTTGGTCGTTAGGGCAAATCTGGTCTATGATAGGACGGGGGTTTTTCACACCTAGCTCGGCTATTAGACTATTCTTCAGTAAAGGTTGAATAGTCTATTGTTCAGCTATTAGCCCCCCTCCCCAACTTGCAAAGAATGGATGTATTTTTGTTGAGAGCAAAACTTTTTTCTTTTCAATCAAAAATAATTGTTCTGAAAGCAAAAACGAGGTTTCAAAGTTTAAAAAAATGTTGCAGTCAAATATTTTGTAATAGAGTGCAAAACTTCATGCATTTTATTCCCCAAAAATATTTTGAGAACAAGAATTGTATTTGAAAACTAAACTCTCTCGTCCACATTGACACAAATCATAAACTGATAAGGTACTAAGATGTTTTGGTAGACCGTAGGGTGTTGGGGTGAGCGTGCAGAGATTGACACAGAGACAGGGATGTTTTAGTCCGCAAAAACAACCATACTATGACAGAAAATAAACATAACAAAGAAAATCACTTAAGTTCGGCTCGGTCCTTCTTCTCTACTTTTGCTCGGTGTCGGTCTCTCCCCGTTCTCTCTCACGTGTGCCACAGTGCTCCTTTTATTTGGCCTCCACGACTGGCTGGCACTTTCCCCTAAATTCCTCCACTTGGAGCTGTCCGTGTCGGGGTGCCCAGCTCCCGTATTCCCAGCAGAGGGAGCCAACGTCGCTTCACGTACCTCCCCTCTATTACCATCCCCCGGGGTAGACCTCCTGGGATACCACAATGTATAATGTCTCCATCAAATCTAAATAGTTATTTAAACTTTGTTATTCTTACTTATTCCTATAATTTTTTTAAATTATGTATGAAATTAGAGTTGTTCTTCATCAACTGGTAATACATAAATAATGAAGCAGGTTAATAGGTTAAACATTTCACTTAAAATTCCCCCCCAAAATTTCAAGATACAACATTGTCATCTTTTCAAGGAAGGTAAGTATATTATTTTGTATGCATATTGCATATTTCCCATCAACTAATGAACAACCACAATACCAGTCTGGTGTTAAACTTTCTGTGCTGTATTGACGTATCCTGAAAATGACATCTGCTGCTTTAGATTGAACGGTCATATCTCAGTTATTGTTTTCATATCTACAAAGAATAAGCTATTTTCTTTACTTTCGGAGTGTGAGCTGATCAATGGGTCGAAAATGTAGATATTGCCAGATGCTCACTGTCCGAGGAACAGGCCATGGACGCTTTATTGCTGGCAAAAGTGTCCATAACCAGAGGTAATTGAACTGTTCTGTGCTTTTTTACTCTATTCCTCTCTACCTGTCTTGTTGTACATGGAACCTGTCTCACATGCACAGTTTGGAGGAAGAAGGATACCTTGACCTGTCGAATTCTATCCACCTCTTCTGTGTGGGATATGTGTTCCTACCTCGTCTGCGGGCAGATCTGCAGCATTTCACAGAGTTGGAATAATCACCCTTTAAGAGCAGAGGCAAACCTGACACCTCACCAGCTGTGGCATATCAGAATGCTCCAAACACCTGTGTACATTTTTATTTTTGCCTTACAGCTGATTCAAATGATCAAATCATCAAGCTTCAAGTGGTATTTATGTCTAATAATGACAGTACTATATCACAGGCATTGGTAAACTAAGGGATCCATTTGTACAACACTGTAGATATATATATTATATTGTTTGTCCTCATGTGTCTGTTTTTCAGCGTAAAGTACTCTGTAGCCACTTAGTGTGGACACCAGGTGAGACCACACACACACAATAACAGTCTCTGTCCTTCACTTCATCCCTCTTCCCCTTCTCCCTAAATCCTCTAGGCTATATCAGCTGTGTTGGTGAACCCCTCCCACATCTGAACTGGCTGACACAGAGGGCACAACATGATTATAGGTGAGAGGCCACTTGGTCGGTTCAACAGGAAGTATTATTAAAGAGATGCTTTACATTGAAATACAGATAGAGATGTAGTAGTCCCAGAGTTAATGATCCAAGGTCAGTTTTGCATTTCACCTCCTGATGATTACGATGACTGACCGTTTTAGAATTTAAAAAATCAAGGCCTAATCATGCTCTCTCTATCCATCTGTCTCTCGTCTGCAGGTATGTTTTGACGTGAGAGAGGATGCCAGTCCCGTCATCGACACCTCACCCGCTCTTAAGATAACCTTCGGGCCATGGCTAGTTAGGAGACATTGCTAAAGACACTGTAATTGTGATGAACTGAGAGAATATTCGGGTAAAAGTGTAATTCATTAATCATATGCTGTCTGCCTCTGTTCTTAACTCTTTCCCTTTCCGTCTTCTACACCTCTCTCCCCACCTCATCTTTCTTCCTCGTTTTATAATGCACACCATATGTGCATGGAAGTACAGATTGAACTCGTATTTATAATAATTATATTGCATGTATTTATAACACCTGGATAATTAACTTCTTTCATTAAAGCGTTTCACTGCTTGAAATTAAGTATCTCTGTAAGGGGTGTGAACTGGCGGCAGAGAAGTCAGACGCAGGAGAGAAATAACTGTGTTTCCAACGGCGGCGCAGTTTATTAACAAAACACACCGGAAAACGGACTAATAAAATAAATGGGTACATATCCCAACGCACACCAGGACAGACGTGCACAAGCACTTACAATAAACAATCACCGACAAGGACATGAGGGGGAACAGAGGGTTAAATACACAACATGTAATTGATGGGATTGGAACCAGGTGTGACGGAAGACAAGACAAAACCAAAGGAAAATGAAAAGAGGATCAGCGATGGCCGAACGCCGCCCGAACAAGGAGCGGGACCAACTTCGTCGGAAGTCGTGACAATCTCATTGAAATACTATCGTGTGTCCTCAGATTAATGCAGATGAATGGAGTTAGATATGCATAGGTTTACTTACAGCCTTTACTTAAATCATGTTTCTAATCTATTGCATAGTTACAATGTGTAATCATTGATGTCCCAGGAGCAGGAGTGTATAATTGTAATACATACATGCAGACACAGCATCATTCAAAGAATGTAGTTTGATACACCTGGTATTGGATATGTATTGGATATGACTGAAAAAGAATGTCTCACAGAGTCATACCTGAAGCGCACCTTTGTTTGCCAAGGAAGAGTACATGATCAGTGAATATATTCAATGTACAGGCTACAATGTGGGGATCTCATGCGGGGTAATAACTACAGTACATGTATACAGGACTTGCATCCTTGGCACAATAAAGTTATTATATTCTACTCTATCCATAGGCTTCATTAATGCCATTCAGACTTGAAGTTGATACAACAACTATGATAGCTGAGGTTCATAGATTGGTATGAATATTAGTTCAGAACCTAACGTTTTAGGGTCCATACACAGATCGGCTACATACTGTAGCTAGCTACACATCCATAGGCATACAGTTATTTTTATCCTCCACTACACAATAAGCAAGTAACTAGTTAGCTAGCTATGTTACTTGCAAGGCAAGCTTGCACAATTGTACATTGTGTTTGCAGTAAATGCTTTAGCTAGCTAGATTCTTTACATCCACAGTTTCCCAAGACGACAGCCTGGTTTGCTGGTTTTCTCAGGAGTCCCTAAAACATTAAACAACATGAATTACAATGTCATACTCATGTCATAACACCAGCTAGCTAACTGGCTAATGTTAGCTAGTCAGCTAACTTGCTAAATAGCGAATTTCATAAATTCACTTTATGACAAAAAAATATGCACAATTGTTTGTCTCTACATAAACTAAGATATTCCTCTCAATTGTAAATGTTTTGCTTGACTCGTTATGACGTTAGAATTACTTACATTTGCTTTCACCGTAATGTTTTGTCAGCCATCTTTGCTGAAGAAAGTCACCAGGGACGGGTGGCTCGCATCAAATGCGTCATTGGAATCACTCGATATGATTGGTCATATAAAAACCTTGGGACCCAAATGCATAATGAGTGCTCTAACTCCCCCGTGTGGTGGTCTGGAGCAATGAAGCCGTGATGCTGGGTACTTCTAAGTCCCGCGGTGTAAGCTTGCAACTTTTAAAGGAGGAACCACAGTATATCCTATTTATCTGTCAAGTTTCCATGCACTACGTTGCATATAATGTGAACAATGATGAAAATAGTTTTGTTAAGATAGGAATGTGATTAAAGGAGTCAGAAAGTAGCCACGCCCCGGGTGAGGTCAGAGAGCGTGTCAGCCTGCTGGAACCATCCTTTTCGACCAGAGTGCATAAAAGGACTGTTTAAGAATTAACATTGTAGACCAGAACATTGCCAGGTTGCAGCTGCGTGTGTAAAGTGGTCTGAATACTGAACCCTGAATATCAACACGAGGTGTATGCGAGAAGCTCATCTCCCAGACAATTACTGGTACAGGTGATTAGCTGTCCTAAGTCAAAAATCGAGAAAAGCTAATTTAAGTGATACCATCCTACTACTCTTCAAACCATTCCACCGAAGAGCCAAACCAACACTCTTCCGAAGAAGGGCTGGTTCCGACAGAGATAAACGTTGAACGCCACTCACACGTAAATACATTCATGATTCCTTACTTCAATTGGGCGGCGGTTCCTGTGCAAAGTATATGATTACAGTGAGAATAGTTCTAAAATGTATCAACAATAAGTGTCCCTTTTTCTCTCTCTCTCTCTCTCTCTCTCTCTCTCTCTCTCTCTCTCTCTCTCTCTCTCTCTCTCTCTCTCTCTCTCTCTCTCTCTCTCTCTCTCTCTCTCTCTCTCTCTCTCTCTCTCTCTCTCTCTCTCTCTCTCTCTCGCGCTCTCGTTCTCTCTCCCTCACCCCTCTTCATTTTCTGTGTAACAAGCCGCCAAATTGTGTCAGTCCACTAGGGACCGTTTTCTCATGTATTAAGTGTGTATGTTATCCTGTTTTCTCATTTATTTAGCGAGTAAATAAATAATTAAACCAATTTGTGTAGTACTGAATCATGAGTAAGGCAGGGGTTTTCGCAGATGCATGAGGTTACGACTGTTCAGAATGATGATATGACAGGAGATTAAGATTTATTAAATTGACAGTTTTATGGATGTGATGGGTAAGGACCTTTAGAATTTAATTCGGGAGATGGTAAAGCTTTAAACAACCGCTCTCGTGGTGCCTCAAATTCCTAATGAGTTAATTTTTACATGATTAATTTAATTGTGTAACAATTTAACGTAGTTAGTTGATTCGATAAAGAACAGTCATCAGATTAATGAAAGTAAAGTCACTACAATAGTGCCAGGGGTTCCAGCAGACTCAGACAGCCAGTATTTTCAGTGAATGATACAAAGTTCCATCTTGAATTGATGTGTAGACACAATAGCTACAGGACAGCAGCTTAACCTTAAAACTAGAGTCTGGGATCTGGGAATAATGGTAATTTCAATTATTGAACCATTGATTCTATTCTTGGATAATATAATATATAAATGTACACCAAGGTAATTCTTTGTCATGTAATATCTGAAAATTTAGTTAGGTAGACTATTTTACCTGTATACATGGTTAAAAACTTCTCACTCTCTGTTATGGATGCCATGGTTGCCCTTAGTTTGAAGATGTAATCTGGGGGATAGGTGTTTTATACAATATCCTACTGTGTGTTCTCTTTTTGACTTCCTCTGCATATTTGCAATCAAATGCCAGAGTTTTCTATGTATATGTAGGTAATTCTTTCTAACGTGGCTTTTTTGAAAGATATCACGTAGTAGAACAGCATAAGGGTTGCTCTCTACTTTCTCCAGCTCCTTAGCTATCATACTCTAATTCCACTGGGTATTCCACGGTATTCCACACACACGGTTCTCCAGAAAGTGGAGAGCAACCCTTATGCTGTTCTACTACGTGATATCTTTCAAAAAAGCCACGTTAGAAAGAATTACCTACATATACTGACCAGGTCATGTTATAGACAGAAGCCTGCTACATGGCAGACCAATCCAAACTTATCTTTCAGCATGTCCAGCCCACCCATTATCTCAGCCAATCATGGCTAGCGGAAAGGTTCCTTCCTTTTTCCGTGGCTAAACCAACTAGGCTCGTAATTTAACAATTTTATTCGTATTTACAGATGTCATACAAGTTTGTTATTAAGGCACATGAAAGTTCACATGTTCCAGAAGGCATTTCTGCCAAACAAAATGCATTTTGATAAATAAATTAAAAGTTTAAGTTCAAATGGCTCTCCTGTGAAGTAGTGACTATCGACAGACACCTAGTTTCCTGAAACGCGTCACAAATTATTAGGGTGAGGCACATGGGCTAGTAACAGCTTAATACTGTTAGGTTCTAAATTAACAGAGTATAAACTAACGGAAAAATAGTCAAAGCTAAAACTACGTGGCTCAAACAGCTGCAAAGACGAAGACATGTTTCCACAAGTACACATATTTATACCCTCCACTGTGCGGAGTCTCCTCCTTTTCTCTAAACACTACATCTTTGTTGCCATGCAGGAAGTTAAGCGATGTAGGTAATAAACTGTTCCTTCTCCCTACATGTGACCTGACCTTGGCCGACATTCCTCACTAATCCACAGCTATCCACCCTTATCAGTGACCGCAACCATGTGATTGCCTTTTCCCTTACTTAGTAATTTATTTATTTTTTTGTGATGGCCACTCCAATACCTTGACTTTGTTGTCCTTAAGCCATTTTTCCACAACTTTGGAAGTATGCTTGGGGTCATTGTCAATTTGGAAGACTCATTTGAGACCAAGCTTTAACTTCCTGAGTGATGTTTTGAGATGTTGCTTCAATATATCCACATCATTTTCTTCCTCATGTAGCCATCTATTTTGTGAAGTGCACCAGTCCCTCCTGCAGCAAAACACCCCCACAACATGATGCTGCCACCCCCGTGCTTCACGGTTGGGATGATGTTCTTCAGCTTGCAAGCCTCCCTCTTTTTCTTCCAAACATAACGATGGTCATTATGGTCAAACAGTTATATTTTTGTTTCATCAGACCAGAGGACATTTCTCCAAAATGTACGATCTTTGTCCCCGTATGCAGTTGCAAACCGTAGTCTGGCTTTTCATGGCGGTTTTGGAGCAGTGGCTTCTTCCTTGCCGAGCGACCTTACAGGTTATATCGATATAGGACTTGTTTTACTGTGGATATAGATACTTTTGTACCTGTTTCCTCCAGCATCTTCACAAGGTCCTTTGCTGTTGTTCTGAGATTGATTTGCACTTTTCGCACCAAAGTACGTTCATATCTAGGAGACAGAACGCGTCTCCTTCCTGAGCGGTATGACGGCTATGTGGTCCCATGGACATCATGTGAGTCAATGTGAGGTGTACCTGTGGATGTATTTCAAGGCCTACCTTCAAACTCAGTGCCTCTTTGCTTGACATCATGGGAAAATCAAAAGAAATCAGCCAAGACCTCAGAAAAATAATTGTAGACCTCCACAAGTCTGGTTCATCCTTGGAAGCAATTTCCAAACGCCTGAAGGTACCACGTTAATCTGTACAAACAATAGTACGCAAGTATAAACACCATGGTACCACGCAGCCGTGGTATATTTTGGGACTCAGAATACACTGATGACGGTCCTCCAGAAATTAACACCCTTATGCAAACATTCTGTTTTAAACACATGCACCGTATGAATTAATGCACAAATACGTTTGCACATACTGTGGAACATTCCATCTAACCCATAACACATTAGTCACTACTGCTAGTACACTTATATATATTTATAAATATACTAGAACATGCTCAAGTAAATTTGTCAATTTCCAACAATTCCTTCTCTGGAACAATGATCATGTTCCATGACACCTAGGAAACATATTGACTGGAACAGGGAAGAAAGAAAATGCATGGTTAATAATCTCACACCACCCTTGATGAGAATGAGATTGGGGCAAGAACCGTCCATCTTTTCTGTTCTATGTCAATGGGATGCTACTCTCCATGCCAGTCTCCTTCCTCCTCATCCTCGGGTGAGACAGACTACGTAATTAATTGCACTGTATCATCCAGCAAGCCATATGTATTGATGCATTTTAACATTAGGATTCTGATGACATGGTAAAACGAAACCCCTACTATCAAGTACCCCATCATGGTTAGCTCAAGCTACCATCTAGTGGGTTCTCTAATAACCTGCCTCTCGGAGGACATGAAAAGATAAGGTTTTCTGGGAGGTAACCCTCCCTAGACTCAATAGATTTGAGCAGTGCACCCTCCCCTCACTTTCTGCTCTCCTCACAGCTTAGGGGCAGCGCTCTCTCTCTCTTTCTCTCCTTTCCGAATCATAATTGAAACACTTGATACATTATCCAACCCAAATTTATAATGACAGTCCTTAGTGCGTCACATTGAGTCAATCATTTGAATTCGAGACCCTCATCTTAGCACACACCGACACTATTAGTATGTACATTTACAGACAGGAAAAATATATAGACAGTATGTACTACTTAAATGACCAGGATTAACTTTTCTCATCACGGCCCCCGATTATCCCTGTCTTCCACTGTCGCAAGTGGCATGTTAATGGCAGATCGGTATTTCAGTGCATTTTTAACCTAAATTGCCATACATTTCCCAGTGTGCAGACCTACCCAATCAACCTGATACCTCAAATAAACAGTTTACGGCAACCCTAAATCAATTTACGGGCACAGTTGACCACCCCCTCCTCCCCGGCACTCATCTTCTGGCGTATTTTCCTTTTCTTCTGCAGATAGCGTTACAGTTCATCTTCCCAAGGCCCCATGTGTAACTCATGCCTTTCACAGTTGATGGCCCTTGATAATGTCCCGATTTGAATTTCTGGGGAATAATCCAATTTTCCCAAGCAGACAAATCTCTCACCTGAGCCGCCACCACCATTCTGTACAGTCCATTCTCTCTGGTCCATTTCCCCACCAGTGCACCAGCAGCATGAGAAGAGTTTGAACGTGATCGCTCTCCATGCTCACTCCACATGCACGGTCCCAGGACCCATGCCGCACTCCTGCCGCTCATACACAGGTTGCTGGCTCGGACTCAGGTCTCAGTAGAAGTGGTGCAGGACAGAGCTGTAGTGAACGCCATTTCTTTAGCCGGTTAGGGGGGGTGAAGCTCACACTGTTCTCGTCGTATTATTCCTTTCATGCACATACATACCATTGGTAGTCACTATCTCCATAACTTTGTGAGAGGACAGACCAAAACAACAGCTTAATAATCTAACTGCACTGTCCAATTTTCATTAGCTATTACAGTGAAATAATGCCGTGCTACTGTTTGAGACTGCACAATTTTGAACGTGAAAAGTTATTAATAAACAAATTAAATTACAACCAAATAAAACAATACCCCACACAATAAATCAAACACGGTGTTTACACCACTAACAAATATTCATAACCGTTGAGTTGTGTGCACTTGCTGGTGCATGTGGTAAAACGTAGGCCAAAAACAAACACAAATGGCCAAGCCTTACCTATCTGGGAGCTCCCTCTACGGCCGGATCCAGATACGTTTATACTTTATAAAACTGCTCTCCCAAGACAACAGTCTCGGGAAACATTTCAAAGAGATAAGGACACCCCAACCTCTCCTGGAAGAGAAGTGTACATTTCAGTAATATTCAATAATCAGAAACTCAAAATTTGGATTACAAACAAAACATGATAATGACATGATAAAGTCCACGTTCCTCCATCCAGTCATTGATGAACCATCCCAACGTTTATGTACCCTTATGTAGCCTGTACTACCCTTAGACACAGCGGCATTTCTCTCGCCACCGAGTCTAATGATTTACTCTCGTATATGACTGGTCTCTCTTTTCCCCCATGATTTTATGTAACCACCACACTACCAGGCCCTTTCGTGTTCATGAACAAAACTTTTAAAAGGTCGCTTTAGTTTTGGTAACCTCAATGTTGTCGCTTGACAGAATAGCTTTTTTAAAACAATTACTCACAATATTAACTCCACTCTAATTTCTTGTGACCCCTCCTCCTTTTTTGTCAATTCTATAAATCTATTTCAGAATAAGACTAAAAAAAATGTTTCACGAGATTTCGGAGCTTGTGAGGAGTGTGCCAATTCTAACCTGTTACATTTTAGAATCCATTCCCCTGGCATTTTGCATAGATTCTTTCATGGTTACATGGTTACTCCGCTGACAATGTTTATCCTTATAAGCTTGGAAAAGAGACCCTTAAACCCAGACTTGGACCACATACCCACTCCACAGAATAGCAAGCTAGTGATTGCTATGCATCACTTTCAGTTATCCATCGATTCCTTCCAAACCACTCATTGTTAAATTTGCGATTTTCAACTTGTTGTGTAATGTTTATGTCCAATGGCCGAAGAGCACTGATACGTTTTATCTATAATTTATCTTTGTATGACAAGGATTTAAAAGGATTTGCCAGTAGATTGTCGATGTGATTGATGACGATGACTGCCTGTCTAGCTTGCTAGCTAAGATTTTGAAAGTATGATGTTGACATGATCAATCCAAGCAAAGCTACGGTAGATATAACATGATTTGATGTCATTTTATCTGTGGCCAATGACCTTGAGCCTTCTCGGATGGGCACTTCTAATGTAACTCTACGGCTGCACCCAAGGGGCTCTCCCCGTAGATTTAGCGGTGACATAGTGAGTGACAGAGCACTGAGCCAATCACGGCGCAACTTGAGAACATCACCAACCCATAGGCTTCGTATTTTCCACTGGCTGCCCCACCACCACCACAGAAAGCACTGAGCCAGGCTGAAACACCTGCATTTTGGAGCTGCCTTACTCAAGAAAGAAAAAAAGAGACCATGTTTGTATGCAGCTTTATTAAGTCAATCCATTTTTTTTTAACATTGATTGCAAACTGATATTGTTTTTTTAAATCTTTATTTAATTAGGCAAGTCAGTTAAGAACAAATTCTTATTTATAATGACAGCCTACCGGGGAAGAGTAACTGCCTTGTTCAAGGGCAGAACGACAGATTTTTACCTTCTCAGCTTGAAGATTCAACCAGCAAACTTTCTGTTACTGGCCCAACACTCTAACCACTAGGCTACCTGCCGCGTATTAATGTATTAGGCTCTACCCACCTGCCCTGAATGATGGGTCGCCACTGTCGGTTTCTTGTCTTCAAAATCCAAGCCCTCCCTCAGTCCTACAAAAGCAAAGGCAGATTCAACAGCAATGTGTGTATTTTTTATCCTGGTGATTACGTTTATTTATTGTTGTTGTTCATTTAAAAAAACGATTGGTTGTAATAAAATTTAACGAAAAACAAGCAATCTTATTAGAATGATTCACCTTCCTGGTTTTATGTGTACAACGTCTGTGGTGGGCATGCAATGCAACTTCTAGAGATCTGATCTGCAAAAACGTTCCGATTATGTTCATAAAACATTGGCCTATTTGGGAGCAGTATAACGGTGAGTAGACATTCTCCCTTTTGCTATATATTGGATCTTTGTCCAGCAACTGTGAAAAGTTTGGATGTGCGTAAAACCCTCCATAGTCTGCTTTTGTTTTAATATTATATGCCCACGGGGAGAAATGATGGTACCTGTAAGTGTGACATAGCCTATTAAAAACAAATTGTTGTTTAGATGTATTTGTTTTCTTTTTAGGCCTTATCAATAATGAATTAAATATTGTTTATTGACAATGTTTGCCATGTCCATGCTCAGCCATAATGCAACTTACAATAGGCCTAGCCCTTATATCAGCGTGAATGCTATTGAAGACATGCAGTTACTTAGAACACACACAAGGTAAATTGGATCAATTTAACTATTTAGCGAAGATAGGTGTATATTTTATTATTTCATTTCTGTAAGCCATTTAGCAACTTATAACGGACTAACATTGGAATTAGAGTTGATTCCAGGGCAATACATAAAAGACCGTAAATACACAACAGTTTCTTCATCAAAACCCAACCCTTTCCCGCCAACACCAGTAAGTGTGCCAAATCTGAATTTAAACCTAAACTCAACCTTAACCACACTTCTAACCTTAATGCCTAACCCTAACCTTAAAAAAAGATCAAAAACCAAAAATAAAATGTTATAATTGAACAATTTTCACAATTTTGACTTTGCAGCTGGCCTATCTAAGGCTCAGGTCTGCCTCCAGGACAAGACTCATGACAATAAACGTCAACACGCCTCCAATCTGTCCCCTATAAAAATAGATGGGGCACTATAACACATAGGAGTTCAACTGGTAGAGAATTCTTACTCACCGGTGCAACAAATATAGCCTCTTACAAGGCATGCCTCAAAATATGTTAATGAACCAGAAACAGCAACACCATACACCCACTAGTAGTCAAAAGGTGTTTGGGTCTCCAAAGATATGGTACGGTACTGTATTCTATGGGGTGGAATTACAGTACCATTCGAAATACAGAAATGATTTGCCCCCCCCTCCGCCCACAACATTTTCCCGCAGTTCACCATCATTTACAGTATGCTGTAGTAAAACGTTTCAGAGCATTTTACCGTTGATAATATCCCAAATGACCTAATCATTTACAGTTTTCCGTCACAGTGTAGAGCAGTTCTCTTTAATAACAGCCCTTACAGAAGTTCGTACAAAAGTACAATATTGTCCTGAACACATGTAAACCAAAATGACAGACATTTTATTGGATGTGCTAGTGTTCATTGTCTGCATTTTTCACATTGGGTTATGGAGACTACACTGATCTGACAACCAGACAGGTTATTCTACCCTGACACACAGACCCAGAGTCAGTTTATTTCCTACCCTCATCTCTTTCAAGGCTTTTCTCCCCTGACGCACAGACCCGGAGTCAGTTTATTTCCTACCCTCATCTCTATCAAGGTTAGTCTGTCCTAACACACACAGACCTCATATCTCTCTCAGGGTAGTGCACATCTGGTCCTGTGAAGAGCTCTGAGGATGTTAACTCAATATTTCTGTTGACTAGGGGTTTATCAACCCTCTCTTGACACACCTGATTCAATATGTCAACTAATCATCAAGCCTTTAACTAATTTAATCAGGGGTGCCAGTTTAGGATGAAACGTTTGGGGAGGAGAGAGTTGGAAAACCCTGGTACCGACAAAGTCCATTCTGTCAGGCATTTAATTCTATGAATATCATCCTAGCAACTTCTATTCTCTTTCACTTTCAGTCCCCCTCCTCCTCCCTGTCCACCCTTCTTTCTGAATAGACGGGCAAGATGGATTCAGTTTGACTTCTATCAGAGTAATTGCTTTTAAGTTAATGGACATTTGAGGACAAAAAGGGAGAATGTTAGAAGGGCTGCCTGGCTTTATAATCATCAGGATATTCTATTATGCGCATCAGATGTCAATGGCTATTTTCAGGCTGAACCAGAAATTTGTGGAGGGGAAATGGCTTTAACAGCTACACTACAGCATTCATTTTCAGTCATGTGGATCACTATCTGTATCCCTCCATCCATCTCTTTCTCGCTCTCTCTTTCTTTCTTCCTTTCTTTTTTCTTTAACCCTTTTTCTTGCTTTCTTTTGTAGTCTTTTCTTTCTCATCTCTCTATTAATATTTCTCTTCACTTAAAGGGGCAATTTGCAGTTTCTTCTTCCATTTTTTGACCTCTGAATGAATGACATGTTCGCATTGATTCTTGAAGAACAACTTATAAATGCCTCGTGAGCTTAGTTCAACTGTCGTACCCCATCAGAACCCAAAATATAAGCTTTTTTCCAGTGTTGGGGGCGCTATACTCTGAAAGTATAGTTTACGAAGCTACCAATTACTTTGAACTGGAAGAAGTTAATTAAGCTACACTAAAGCTACCCTTAAACCGTTTAGAAAAGGGTTTAAGTATAGTTTAGTTTACTTAACTTAACTAACTTAAGTATAGTATAGTTTACTTAACTAAAGTTACTTTGAAACAGTAATTCACTACATCCAAACTACTTTGTGAAAACATGGATAAATTATAATATGTACATCTGAAATGTCATACACTGCAAATTGCAAGAACAGATCACTTTGGGGACAATACAGATGTATAATCTTAATTTGAGCCAGTTTGCTACAGCAGGAATCCTGTAGCAACAGAAAATGTGAACAACTAAGTGGATTATAATTAATTAACATTTTTGTTTAACAGAATGTGTAATTTAGCCTATTAAACAAAACAACTATGTTTTGAGAATTAGGCAGGTCTGATGCCGAAAAAGATAGAAAATTATTGACTACTTCACTCATATTTTATTTTATGTTGCAAAAAAAGTAGTGTGTAGTCTTAGTAGTTAGCTACACCGACAGACGGCAAAAAAAGTAAACCTCTACAGGATTGGTGTGGAAAGACTACTGTATTTATTTCAATTTTACTTTTGCGTTTTACTAAGAAAAGGCTATGTTTTTTATTTAAGTAGTATGTGTTCAGGAAGTGGAAATTAGTCTAAGCTATAAGAAGTTTGTTAATGGATATTTATATTTTGTGTTTTAAGTTATCATTTCAGTTTTACTTGGTGTTATCACTGTTACACACAGACCCGCGGGGGGCGGGACGGTTGAGCTAACGTAGGCTAATGTGATTAGCATGAGGTTGTAAGTAACAAGAACATTTCCCAGGACATAGACATTTCTGTTATGGGCAGAAAGCTTAAATTATTGCTAATCTAACTGCATTGACTAATTTACAGTAGCTAATACAGTGAAATAATACCATGCTATTGTTTGAGGAGAGTGCAATACTTGAAAATGTTTTAATAAACCAATTAGGCACATTTGGGCTGTCTTGATACAACATTTTGAACAGAAATGCAATGGTTCATTGGATCAGCCTAAAACTTTGCACATACACTGTTGCCATCTAGTGGCCAAAATCTAAATTGCAGCTGGGCTGAAATAGTACATTATGGCCTTTCTCTTGCATTTCAAAGATGGTACAAAAAAAAAGAATGGTTGTTTTTTTCTTTGTATTGTCTTTTATCAGATCTATTGTTGTCACGCCCTGGCCTTAGTTATCTTTGTTTTCTGTATTATTTTAGTTAGGTCAGGGTGTGACATGGGGAATGTATGTGTTTTTGTATTGTCTAGGGGTTTGTATGTTTCATGGGGCAGTGTCGTGTATAGGTGTTTGTAGGTCTATGGCTGCCTAGATTGGTTCTCAATTAGAGGCAGCTGTTGTTCATTTGTCTCTGATTGAGAGCTATACTTAGGCAGCCATATTCATTGGGTATTTCGTGGGTAATTGTCTATGTCTAAACGTTAGTAGCGTGTGTGTGCACTTTCGCTTTGTAGCTTCACGGTCGTTTGTTGTTTTGTTAGTTTGTAAAGTGTTTTGTTTCGTGTTCATCTTCTTCGTAAATAAAAAGAGGATGTATTTATATCACGCTGCGCCTTGGTCCTCTCTTCCACATCAAGACGATCGTGACAATTGTGTTATTTTCTCCTACATTCCTTTCACGTTTCCACAAACTTCAAAGTGTTTCCTTTCAAATGGTACCAATAATATGCACATCCTTGCTTCAGGGTCTGAGTTACAGGCAGTTATATTTGGGTGAAAATGTGTCCTTATAAGGTTAAGAGGTTTTAACTACTGAAAACACTTCCTAGATTTGAATTTAGTTCAACTTCCACCAAGCTACTGCAAAATGTAGTTAAATTACTAGTTGAACTACATGTACAATAGTTCACTACTCCCCAACACTGCTTGTTTCTCTCCAAAGTTTGTAAACGAAGTACATGTAAACAGACATTATATGGCCTCAAAACATGTATTTTTTTTATATCAAAATTGCCACTACTATCAGGCCTTTTCTTTCTTAATTCCTCTGAGTCTCCCTTCCTCTGACTGTCTATTTCTATCCATCATTCTGAGAAACAGAGGAGGGGGAAATTGATTTGGATCAGCGCGCTTGGCAACAGACCACCTCAGTATTGGCTCCATGGCTAAATCACAGCTCCCATCTTTAACAGTTTGAGACATCTGTTGTTGAGTTACTGTTACTGCACTATGTGCTGCACGTTCCACAGATGTCCCACATTTGATCAGATTTTCCATCATTTTGGAATTAAATTCAACTGTGGTTCAGTTACAGATACTGTAAATGCTTGATTTATAATTACCCCTTACAATAACACTTTTGTTTTATTAGCATTTACAGTCTCAACCCCAATTTATATGAGCCCATGTATATTTTGTGGTGCTGGGGCCATGTCACATTGAACTAAGATATTGAATGAAGGTTTAACATTGAGAGTACATTTTTAAAGATAATTATTGCAGGGGAAATAAAGGTGTAGTATTTAGAAGAGCAGAAAGTGAATGATGGAAGGACTGAGAGTGTATAAAGACTGGGCCTTTCCTCTCTCCCACTCTCTCTGTTCCCCGCTCCTCCTCAACCTCCTCTCTCTGCCCCCCTCATTATGGAGAGATGTCCCAGGCATTATTTATGAAGACAATCAGCATCACAGAGGGAGGAACACTGGTGGAGGGTCATGAGGAGAAAAATATAGTGTAAAGTAGATGGCGGCAGGTTGGTTGAATGAATGTCGTCATAATCCAACAGCACTGGTCATTTGTACAGGTTTTGCAATCAGCAGCAGTGATTCAGAAGGAGAACAAGAATCAGCCCTAGATTGCTCTGATTCTGCCCTGCAGGTTTCTATATTCCCCCTATACAATCAGGCATAACCTAGCAGGACAAAACAGGTTCTTGTTGAGAGAATAGAAACATCCCACCAGTGGACCCTGCATTCCCCTTTACTTTCTGTGCCAGATAGAATTATGCATCAGAGGAGACAACCTTGCCTTTTAACACACTACTGTCACACATTTTCAAAAAGGAATGCAGCTGTCATTCACTGACTACCTCACCATACGACCCTATTCCACTACCTCCCCATCCAGAATGTATACTATAAAATCTAAGTATGTAAACGTCTTCCCAGACATTCCCCTTCCTTCTCTCTCGTTCTTTCATCCCCCTCTCCCTCCTTCATCCCACTCTCCTAAGGATAGCAGTGTTGGAGCCCTGGTAAATGCTCTTGTAATTTTAATCATAGACAGTCCGCGGCTTTGTGATTGGCTCAGAGCTGATGACTCACTCTTCAACAGGCTAGGGAGGAGAAGGGGTGAGAAGAGGTGGGAGTATCTCTCTCTCTCTCTCTCTCTCTCTCTCTCTCTCTCTCTCTCTCTCTCTCTCTCTCTCTCTCTCTCTCTCTCTCTCTCTCTCTCTCTCTCTCTCTCTCTCTCTCTCTCTCTCTCTCTCTCTCTCTGTGTGAGAGCCTGCTTGCCTAGCTCTCAGTAGTGCTCAAAGAAATCTCATAACACACATGCCATTTATGTAGAGGATGCCAACCCAAATTGAAGGTACTAATCTGTTGTGGTGCTCCCCTGCTACCTTTGCCTCTGAGCAGCCATGATGAGAGAGACACAGAGCCTGGAGGGAAATGAAAGAGAGAGGTAGAGAGAAAGAGAGAGAATAACCGAGTGAGGGAGAGAGTGAGGGAGAGAGAGAGAGAGCTTTCAGCCTCCAGTCTTGCCTCTCCTCTGTCTGCTGCTGCTCCTGCTGCTGCTGTTTTTCTCAGTTAACTACAGATAGACAGAGCAGTGAGTTGTGAACAGTACAGTACTTCTGTCACACCACTGCCATGACTCTACTGATGTGAGTCAGAAGAGAGAGTTCCCCCTGTCCACCACCTCTCTACGGTTACAGCTCCGGAACCCTGCATCCACAGGCAGATAGCTACAGAGGTGAGTCCGTCTGCTTTTCTGTTGTCATCTAGAAGAGAGAGTGAGAGAAACAGAGAGCGAGAAAGAGAGAGAGATTTGAATATGCAGTAATGAACCGTCTTTTGAATAATTGTTTTATAGTTATGTCCCCAAAAAAATATCCATTGAATTGAGAGAGAGAATTAAAGAAAGGGGGAAATAGTTGGCGTGTTTTGGTTCACAGCTTAAAATGCTCATTAACTTGAATAATCAATCTCTGGTATTGATATTTGGGTCCCTATTGATCTGTTTTGGTCGTTTTCATTAGTCTTGGGTGAGAGAATGTGATGCATTGTTTGCTTGGTGTGTTAGATGACACAGAAAGATGTAACACTGATGGGTTTATAATAGGACTGAACAGACGATATTACCAAAATAATGTGTGTGAGTGTTATGAGTTCCCATAGCATCTTTGTAGGTGTGTTATGAACTGGCACAGACTGTGTGTGTGTGTGTGTGTGTGTGTGTGTGTGTGTGTGTGTGTGTGTGTGTGTGTGTGTGTGTGTGTGTGTGTGTGTGTGTGTGTGTGTGTGTGTGTGTGTGTGTGTGTGTGTGTGTGTGTGTGTGTGTGTGTGTGTGTGTCAGCGGCTTTTTTGTGTGCGTCTCTGTGTGTATCCTATTTACTTTTTGACTGGCAAGTGAAAAAGACTGCTGGGATTTGAGACAGGTTTGTTATGTAGCGAGCTGTATCCCTCTTACAACCTGTATGTGTTTGTGTGTGTGTGCGTGTGTGTGTGTGCGAACGCACATGTGCGTGTGCTTGTGCCTGTGCGTTCTAGTGAGAGAGAAAGAAAGAGGTAGTGAGAAAGAGCGAGAGGGAGAGTGGGTGGAGGAACACAGCAGCAGCATTACTGTTTTCTGTCTTAGCTCATGACCCATGAAACATGAAAATGCCAGTGTCTTTTCAGCTGCTCTGATTAGGCTACTGTATCTTACAGCTGTCCAGCCAGCCTGTCATCTGTTTTTAAAACTCAGTATCTGTATAGCTGTACCCCTGGCTCTCAGTGTGACTGTGGGTATATTGTCTCCTCTGTACTTTATGAAGACCGATCCATCCCTATGGACTGAGCTCTTTGGGCAGGGGTAGAGCAGGGAGAGCTACACTACAGTAATCTTATTGCCCGTGACAGAGTTGATAACTGCCTCCTTTTCCTATTGGCAGCTCCAGACTGTTATCTAAGCCATAAAAATGGCATTCCAAGCCAGCATGGGGAAAGGTTTCAGTGACAGTCTGGGGGGTTTTCCTGCTGCAGCTTTTTCTGTTAGGTAGTGTCTATTGCTATTGACAGGCTCTGGTTGTTTTTCAATATATAATAGATTCAGTTTAAAATACCTCCCTGTTAGTGTGTAAACACAGAGGCCATTTCTATTTCCTTCGTCAGTTACTGTAAAATAACAGAGGAAAAGACTGTTGGGCAGAAATGGTGAGGAATGGTGTTTCATGGCAAATTCATGTATAGAACAAGGACAACTGCAGCTTCAAAGCATGCCTTCCTGGACAACTGCAGCTTCAGAGCATGCCTTCCTGGACAACTGCAGCTTCAAAGCATGCCTTCCTGGAAAACTGCAGCTTCAAAGCATGCCTTCCTGGACAACTGCAGCTTCAAAGCATGCCTTCCTGGACAACTTCACCTTCAAAGCATGCCTTCCTGGACAACTGCAGCTTCAGAGCATGCCTTCCTGGACAACTGCAGCTTCAAAGCATGCCTTCCTGGACAACTGCAGCTTCAAAGCATGCCTTCCTGGACAACTGCAGCTTCAAAGCATGCCTTCCTGGACAACTGCAGCTTCAGAGCATGCCTTCCTGGACAACTGCAGCTTCAAAGCATGCCTTCCTGGACAACTGCAGCTTCAAAGCCGGCCTTCCTGGACAACTTCAGCTTCAAAGCATGCCTTCCTGGACAACTGCAGGTTCAAAGCATGCCTTCATGGACAACTGCAGCTTCAAAGCATGCCTTCCTGGACAACTGCAGCTTCAAAGCATGCCTTCCTGGACAACTTCAGCTTCAAAGCATACCTTCCTGGACAACTGCAGGTTCAAAGCATGCCTTCCTGAGAATCCTATTCCTTGTCATATGGCAGAGGTCTGGATAATACGTTGGGAATCCATGACAACGTATTGTTTTCTAAGTTGTTATGGTGAGAATATCCTCCATGTTGGTTTTCTAACACTTATGGATGCTACTGCTGCCTCAGTCTATTCCACTGCTGTCTGTCAGTCAGTCTATGTGATATACAGAGAGATGCGTAAGCTCCCTACTGACCCTTTCACATCCCTTTACCCCTCCTCCCTCCGTCCCTCCATCTCTCCATCTCTCTCCAACTGTGACTGAAGTGCTGTCTCTCCACTTTTACAGAACCGACCCCCTCCCCCCTCTTCTCCCGCCAGCTCTGTCGCCACAGAAACAGACGATTCTGGAAGGTTGGAAAAAGAAACAGAGCTCCTGAATGCTCTGCCTCATGCAGCACTATGCTCTAGTTATCTGTATTGCCTGTGTGAATCTGAGTTGCCCGAGGCTCAGATGGTTCCATTGGTTAGTGATTGGTGCTGGCAACACCAAGGTTGTGGATTCCTTTCCCGCATGGGTCACTGTTGGTTACTGAATCTGTGTGTTCACTGTGTGCTTCGGATGAAAGGGCCTGCTCAATGACCATGTCATGACTGGTATGGTGATGTGGCTAATTTAACATTGGAGCTGGAGGGTTACAGGCTTGTTTATGCTTAAACACACATGACACAGACACAAAGGATACTGTGTGTGTGTGTGTGTGTGTGTGTGGAGCTCATTAATAATGTAATGTAGCAATACTAAGCCAGTTAATAATGGATGTTGCTCAATCTTTCTCGCCTGCGTTCAATAGGATCCTCAGTGTGAATGATATTTTAAACTTATTTAACCTTCATTAACTAGGCAAGTCATATCAGAACAAATTTTTATTTACAATGATAACCTACCCTGGCCAAACCCAGACGACGCTGGGCCAATTGTGCGCCACCCTATGGGACTTCCAATCACGGTCGCTTATGATACAGCCTGGAATCGAACCAGGGTCAGTAGTGACCCCTCTAGCACTGAGAGGCAGTGCCTTAGACCCCTGCGCCACTCGGGAGCCCCATGATGAGAAGATGTGGATCCAGTTATCACAGAGACCATAATGCAGATGTTGTGGAGCTATGTGAGAAGCTATGCCATGCTAATGTGTACATGGTGTAATGGGTACATCTCTAAGAGGTTTCCACACCTGGATTGCTCGACATTTTCCAATCATTTTTTTCTACATTCTTCAAGCTCTGTCAAATGGGTTGTTGATCATTGCTAGACAACCATTTTCAGGTTGGCCAAATATTTTCAAGTAGATTCAAGTCAAAACAGTAACTGGGCCACTCCAGTGTAGATTTGGCCTGTTTTAGGTTATTGTCCAGCCGAAAGGTGAATTAATCTCCCAGTGTCTGGTGGAAAGCAGACTGAACCAGGTTTTCCTCTAGTATTTAGCCTGTGCTTAGCTCCATTCTGTTCATTTTTTATCCTGAAAAACTCCCCAGTCCTTAACAATTACAATCACACCCATAACATGATGCATCCACCACTATGCTTGAAAATATGGAGAGTGGTACTCTGCGATGTGTTGTGTTGGATTTGTTGGATTGCTTTGCCAAATGTTTTGCAGTATTACTTTAGTGCCTTGTTGCAAACAGGATGCATGTTTTAGAATATTTTTATTCTGTACGGGCTTCCTTCTTTTTACTATGTCAATTAGGTTAGTATTGTGGAGTATCTACAATGTTGTTGATCCATCCTCAGTTTTCTCCTATCACAGCCATTAAACTCTGTAACTGTTTTAAAGTCATCATTGGCCTCATGGTGAAACGCCTCTATCTGTGTAGTGACTGGGTGTGTTGATACACCATCCAAAGTGTAATTAATAACTTCACCATGCTCAAAGGGATATTCAATGTCTGCTTTTTTTTATACATCTTACAATAGGTACCCTTTGCGACGAATTGGAAAACC
Organism: Salvelinus alpinus; assembly: GCF_045679555.1. NCBI lineage: Eukaryota > Metazoa > Chordata > Actinopteri > Salmoniformes > Salmonidae > Salvelinus > Salvelinus alpinus. The sequence continues at coordinate 1,846,213 of NC_092113.1, forward strand.
TCCCTGGTCTTTGTGGTTGAATCTGTGATTGAAATTCACTACTCGACTGAGGGACCTTACATATCATTGTATGTGTGGGCTACAGAGATGAGGCAGTCATTAAAAAATGATGTTCAAACACCATTATTGCACACAAAGTGAGTCCATGCAACTTATTATGTGACTTGTTAAGCACATCTTTTACCCCCTGAACTTATTTAGGCTTGACATAACAAAGGAGTTGAATACTTTTTGACTCAAGACATTTCAGCTTTTCAGAGTTAATTTATTTGTTAAACATTTCTAAAAACATTATTCCACTTTGACATTATGGGGTATTGTGTGTAGGCCAGTGACACGTTTTTAATTTTATTTAATCAATTTGAAATTCAGGCTGTAACACAGAAAATGTGGAAAAAGTCAAGGGGTGCGAATAATTTCTGAAGGCACTGTAAACCCAGGTCTGGATCACGCACATGCTAAATAACACTGTCCGAGTTAAGTCACATACACACACTCTGTTCTTGCCATATATACGTACGTAGGTTCTCCAGATGGTTTGAGCAAGAAGTGTGCTGTGTTATTGATTCATCACAATTCAAAAACATGAACATCCGTCAAACCTTTGCAGGTGCACAATACATGAAATAAGAAGGAAGCCAGCACACTGTCTGCACACAGAACTCCCAAAGTAATATCTATGTGAGTGTGGGTATTCATCTTTTTAGAATGATGAATCACATGGTCACACTGCTGCTAGTGCTGACAGTGACTCATCCCTACGGCTTTAGGTCAATATAAACCCTTCTTAAACGAACGTCACGAAAAGATCTCTGGAATGAGTTTGTGGCCCCGTGGAAACATCTGCTCACTGAATGTTGTCACTGTCACTGAACCGCAACACGGTCAGTCTCACACAGGACCCCGTGAGACTGCCTTTAGAGAGTGTCTGATTAAATTAGGTTTGGAAATGTACACTTAGGCAGGAGATACTGTGGGAGATCCACACCCATCTAGGTTGTTTTCCTCCTTGGAAGATATATTTTGGATCCCTGCCTGCTGTGAGGTATTACGTCATTGATCCCCCAATGTGTGATTTCCTTTTATATCTGGCCAGCAATATTATTAGAACTATACTCTGTGGAGACTGGAGTCTTTCTATTCATTCAGTGGCCCAGTTTACATAACATAAGAACATGTAAGAACATGTAGCCTGACTGTCCATCCACATTTCTCAGGCCAAATGCCACGCTCATTAGCATTTCTTCTCCACGATGAGTCTGGATTTGTTTTCCTCCCGACGTCTAATAAAACGCAAACTCATTCTAACCATTCTGATTGGTCCTAGCAACCGATAGGTTGTGCCAGAGCCAGCTTACATAAATCATGAATCGTGTAATTGGCCTTGATACTCTGATTGGTTAAAGACGATCCAATCGCTGATTAATTTGTTTTGTACAACACCCCTCAATTTGACGTTAGCAGCAACAACTTCTAGGATGATAGTTTGGGACAATATATGGAGCAATCGAATTCAATTCAGGATGATTCGTCAAACCCTTACCAAAAATATACAGGTAAAATTTGAAGTTTTAACATCAAGGACCAGGAGCGGGCCGGTCGCTTTTGCGCGGGAACCTGTAGAGCCAGCTGAGCTAGAACCGGCTGAAGCGCGGGAGCCTGTAGAGCCGGCTGAGGCGCGGGAGCCTCTAGAGCCGGCTGAGGCGCGGGAGCCTGGGGAGCCGGCTGAGGCGCGGGAGCCTGACGAGCCGGCTGAGGCGCGGGAGCCTGACGAGCCGGCTGAAGGCATGGGGAGCCTGCCGAGCCAACCGAGGATTGAGAACCTGTCGAGCCAGCTGAGGCATGGAAGCCTGACGAGCCAGCCGAGGCACCCCCGGTTGCTTCGGCAGCGGCACTTGCACCCGACGTCACCGGTAAAAAAAGAATGAAATGTACATATTCCCTGTTGCTTCCCCTTGGTGAGGGATTATTCTGTAACGTTTACGCTGGGAGTCGGGAAGCAAGTCCAGGGAGTGCAAATGTAATAATAAATAGAACATAGTACAACATGAAAAAGGTATAGAGTCTATAATGCCTGAGGAAAGAACCAACGGGAGAGACAGATATAGGGGAGGTAATCAGGAAGGTGATGGAATCCAGGTGAGTGTCTTGAGATGCATGTCCGCGTAACGATGGTGGCAGGTGTGCGTAATGATGAGACAACTGTAGACGTCGAGCGCCAGAGAGGGGGAGTGGAAATAAATGTGACACAGTCTAAAGTTTGGACACACCTACGCATTCAAGGGTTTTTCTTTATTTGTACTATTTTCTACATTGTAGAATAATAGTGAAGACATCAACACTATATGGAATCATGTAGTAATTGTAACGACCCGAAACACACAGCCAGGGCAACTAAGGAGTGGCTCCGTAAGAAGCATCTCAAGGTCCTGGAGTGGCCTAGCCACTCTCCAGACCTGAACCCAATAGAAAATCTTTGGAGGGAGCTGAAAGTCCGTATTGCCCAGCGACAGCCCCGCAACCTGAAGGATCTGGAGAAGGTCTGTATGGAGGAGTGGGCCAAAATCCCTGCTGCAGTGTGTGCAAACCTGGTCAAGAACTACAGGAAACGTATGATCTCTGTAATTGCAAACAAAGGTTTCTCTACCAAATATTAAGTTCTGCTTTTCTGATGTATCAAATACTTATGTCATGCAATAAAATGCAAATTAATTACTTAAAAATCATACAATGTGATTTTCTGGATTTTTGTTTTAGATTCCGTCTCTCACAGTTGAAGTGTACCTATGATAAAAATTACAGACCTCTACATGCTTTGTAAGTAGGAAAACCTGCAAAATGGGCAGTGTATCAAATACTTGTTCTCCCCACTGTATGCTGAGCACTTGTTGGCTGCTTTCCCTTCACTCTGCGGTCCAACTCATCCCAAACCATCTCAATTAGGTTGAGGTAGGGGGATTGTGGAGGCCAGGTCCTCTGAGGTAGCGCTCCATTACTCTCCTTCTTGGCTCAAATAGCCCTTACACAGCCTGGAGGTGTGTTGCGTCATTGTCCTGTTGAACAACAAAGGATAGTCCCACTAAGCGCAAACCGGATGGGATTGCATAATGTTGCAGAATGCTGTGGTAGCCATGCTGGTTGAGTGAGCTTTGAATTATAAATAAATAACTGACAGTATCACCAGCAAAGGACCCCCACACCATCACACCTCCTCCTGAATGTTTCAAGGTGCGAACCACACATGCGGAGATCATCAGTTTACCAACACCTGCTTCTCACAAAGTCATGGCTGTTGAGACCAAAAATCCAAAATTTGGACTCATCAGACCAAAGGACAGATTTCCACTGGTCTAATGTCCATTGCTCATGTTTCTTGGCTCAAGCAAGTCTCTTCTTATTATTGGTGTCCTTTAGTAATGGTTTCTTTGCAGCAATTCGACCATGAAGGTCTGATTCACGCAGTCTCCTCTGAACAGTTGATGTTGAGATGTGTCTTTTACTTGAACTCTGTGAAGCATTTATTTGGGCTGCAACTTCTGAGGCTGGTAACTCTAATGCACTTATCCTCTGCAGCAGAAGTAACTCTGGGTCTTCCTTTCCGGTGGCGGTCCATCATAGCACTTGATGGTTTTTGCGAATGCACTTGAAGAAACGTTCAAAGTTCTTAAATTTTTACTGACCTCTTAATGTTGTTTTTCTTTGCTTATTTGAGCTTTTCTTGCAATAATATGGACTTGGTCTTTTACCAAATAGGGCTATCTTCTGTATACCACCCCTACCTTGTCACAACATAACGGATTGGCTCAAACGCATTAAGAAGGAAAGAAATTCCACAAATTCACTTTTAACAATGCACACCTATTAATTTAAATGCATTCCAGGTGACTACCTCATGAAGCTGGTTGAGAGAATGCCAAGAGTGTGCAAAGCTGTCATCAAGGCAAAGGGTGGCTACTTTGAAGAATCTAAAATATATTTTGATTTATTTAACACTTTTTTGGTTACTACATGATTCCATATGTGTTATTTCATAGTTATGAAATCTTCACTATTATTCTACAATGTAGAAAATAAAGAAAAACCCTTGAATGAGTCGGTGTGTCCAAACGTTTGACTGGTACTGTATATCGATATATAGGCTACACTCATGCAAGTACATTTCTAGTTGCTACGCTATAATGCCTACCCAATGTACAGTATATTTGGGCCTATTCTTTGCGCTGACGATATAATTAACAATGAATTGAATAGAATCAATTGTATTTCTGTTATTCAGATAACAAAAGGAATGGGAGAATGGATAAGATGTGGGTTGCGGTGGTATCCACCCCGCAGTGTGCAGTCATTACAGTCAGCTGTGTGACGCACAACCAGCACCAGACTCCAGACTCACACAGTAATACTGCAGACACATCACAAGTTACAGTCACAGCACTGAGCAGAGTCGTTTGAGAGAATAGGTTGAGTTGAGTGTCACTTCTTCACAATCCCTTAGTGGTGTTACGATAGGAAGAATATCTGAAGATAGAAGAGAAGATGAAGAAGGATAGAAAAAGAGGATATTGCTCCTGCGCATATGATTTTGAATGCATTCCTGTTTCACTCATGTTCCTCGCCTTTCTGAATCCTCTCTCTATTCATGTCATTAGAATACCATTCAAAGCAGATATCCATATGTAACAATGTACAACTGTGCTGTTACCCTCAGTCGGAGCCCTGGAGTGCAGTGCTACAGTATGTCCTGATCAGTCACCCAGTCATGGTTTGAGGACACTGGCCCCTCCTCTCTACCTGAGGGGATATGTGTGGGCGGTTGTGGTCTTTAGGTGGAACACAGCTGCTCTTTCTCTCGAGTACAACTCTTTTAGCTTATTCGTTCAGTTATGGGAAAAGTGTGCGTGCAAGCATGTGTGTGTGTGCCCTTCAGCTTATTTTGTGTGCCATGTGACTTCTGGTACACATCCCAGCCGTGTACTCAGCTGACGTATCTGTATGATCCTAGGAGAGCTCTGTAAATATTGTACATATTTTTATATAATTGTGTTTTTTGTTGCATTTCAAAATAAAAATAACTGGTTGTTCTAGGGTTTGGTCACTAAACCATGTGATCTTGACTCAGAGTTGCAGGATAGGGATGATGGCTTGCTAGCTTTTTGTTTTATCTGTTTGGAAGTATCACACCAAAGACTGCATTCTGTGTCCAGAGGTACCAAGGGAAGTTCAGGAACCGTTCAGAGAATGCTCCTAACCACTGCTAAGGTGTGGTGGCTTTTCGTGAGCTTTTCAGCAGCCGTGGCATCACCCATATGCTACATTCCTGCCGATGTCACAGTAGCACCTCCCTGAACAATCCCAGCAATCTTGGTCAGGTAGGACCTCAAATATAGCCCTTTCTCCGTCTGTCTGCCCAGGTGGCTAGACCAGTGAGGTGTGGTGGTGGAGCGGGTGATAACTGTAGGGGTAAGCCAGTTTGACCAACCCAAACCGTAGAAGGCAACATTTAAGATTTGACGGGATGAGAACAAGGAGGAAAAAATAGGTGGTTTATGAAGAGAAAATGAGAGGGTTTGTTTGGAAAAGAGAGAGAGAGTGAGTGAGAGTGTTGCCTAGGTACCCCGCTGGTGATAAATGAGGGTGTAATGAAGGTTTCTCTCTTCCCTCACTTCCCACTCCCCTTCCTTTCTTCCCTACCTTTCCCCCACCCTCTCTCTGCCAAAACATCCCAGCCCTGGCAGAGGCGCTCCTCAAACAGAGTGAAGCAGTGTGAAAGACTGATCCATCCTGATTGGGAAATACATTTATTTAAGTTAAACAAAGAGGGGGAGGACATTAGCCGCGATACTCACCACTCATGTAAAGGGATGCATTCCTCACTTAGCTGATCAAATGAATGATTATGGAATGGGCTTCAGTTATTGACTTTTCTCTCTCAACAATCCCCAGCTGGCATCTAGATTGATTTGCTCAATATGTTTGGGCCTTTAGTTTTAAATGAATTGTGAAATACTGCTGAAAATTGTGGTGGTTAATTTCTTTACTATCAAATGAGGAGAGACAAACTTATCACACAAGTCAGAGTTATGCTTAAACTAAATCTTTATTCACTTATTAATAAGGGAGCAGGTCAAAACAACACACACATATAAAGTGAATCGATTAAGTGCTCTACGTTAATGATGGCTGATCGACTATTCACTCTCAGATGATTCATTGAGAGCCCCGAGATACAAAGACAGTATCTGCTGTAAAAACAGTTATCACTGTGTAGAGACCAAGGTCTGGCCCTGGAATCATCTCTCCCTGGTCCCTTATAGAACAGAAACATTAACTCGTGCTATGGAATGCAGTCTCTTTAGGTTTTATCACCCAACAGACATTGTAAATCTCCTGCCAGTGTTAAATCTCCCAGAGGACCACTTTCAGTTCACACAGACACAATTGAGCTATAAGAGCCCTCTATTCTGTTGCATAAAACAACCATTTGATGCAATACAAGTACTATAACATAATCTTGTAATTTCTCTCACAAAATTCAAACTTTACCTTATGAACTGGGGTAAAAAAAAGAACAGAGAAAATCAGAGTTTCTGGGTGAAATCGGATCGGCTATATTCCGGTGAAATTTGAGGTGCACGGTGTGGGTGGGAATTTCCCATGCGAGTGTGTGAATTCCTGCACACACCCACGCATCCCTGAACACTTGAATGATACAGGAATATCTGGGATAGTAAATTCCCAATTATGCATGAATACGTTTCTGGAAATGTCCAGGCTGTGCACGTCACGTAAACCTTCAACCGCTGCAAGAAATGCCTCTACTGGGAACAAGGTTGGCAGGAATTGTGTTGGATGAGAAGCCCAGTGGAAGAAGCCAATTCTCTGCGTTTCTGCGTTTCTGTTTTCAGGTTTGTAACATTTAAAAGCATGATTTTATTTTCAAAATCTAGCAATAACATGTTTCTCTAAACTGTGATGAGTTTTCTGGTGATTTTGATGTGTAATTTAAGTGTTTTGACAGAGTGAAAAAAAAGTGAGTTTTCACCATTCATGTGAACGTAGTCAAGCTGAGCGAAATAACTTTGTACGTAAGTTAATGAGAACAAGATGGCGTGTCAGAAGACTTTTCCTTCTGTTATATATAAACGTTTTGGCTCTTACAAGTTTTCTTGTTTTTTTTATTTTACAAACGATGGCATATACAGAGCATTCTGAAAGTATTCAGGCCCTTGACTTTTTCCACATTTTGTGAAATTACAGCCTTATTCTAAAATTGATTAATATTTTTTTCCCTCATCAATCTACACACTTCTGTCCAAAGAATAATTTCTAAGAGTGAAGAGTAAAAAATATCACTGAAGTATTAGGAATTTGAGCTAAGGGAACTCTTATGTGTTGAAAGACATTTACAGAATAGATCAATATATCACATAATTCCTTGACAGATAGATTAACAGAAAGGCAATTCACGTATGGCCTGTTTTTCTATTCCCTGAGTTTACTAAGCTATAACAAGCTATAAGCTAACTGTTGTTATATACAGGATAAAGGTACTTTCATATACTGTTGTTGATGTAAAACTGTCTATACTTGAGAGCATGATTTGATTCCTTGTTGGTGTATTTTCCCCAATATCGACTCGGCATTGACAGAGGCTCTGTAGCCACCCAAGTGGCTGATTGACTCAGTTAATCAGACAAAGTAATGACAAAGCAAAAACTGGTTTTTAGACATTTTAGCAAATTTATTAAAAACAAAAAAACGTATGTAGGACATTTACATAAGTATTCAGACCCTGTACTCAGTACTTTGTTGAAGCACCTTTGGGAGCCATTACAGCCTCGAGTCTTCTTGAGTATGACGCTACAAGGTTGGCACACCTGCATTTGGGGAGTTTCTCCCATTCTTCTCTGCAGATCCTCTCAAGTCCTGTCAGGTTGGATGGGGAGCATTGCTGAAAAGCTATTTTCAGGTCTCTCAAGAGATGTTTGATCGGGTTCAAGTCCGGGCTCTGGCTGGGCCACTCAAGGACATTCAGAGACTTGTCCTGAAGCTAAACCTTTGCCCCAGTCTGAAATCCTGAGCGCTCTGGAGCAAGTTTTCATCAAGGATCACTCTGTACTTTAATCTTTCCCTCGATCCTGACTAGTCTCCCAGTCCCAGCCACTAAAAACCATCTCCACAGCATGATGCTGCCATGACCATGCTTCACCGTAGGGATGGTGTCAGGTTTCCTCCAGACGGGACGCTTGGCATTGAGGCCAAAGAGTTCAATCTTGGTTTAATCAGACCAGAGAATCTTGTTTCTCATGGTCTGAGAGTCTTTAGGTGCATTTTGGCAAACTCCAAGCAGGCTGTCATGTGCCTTTTACTGAGGAGTGGCTTCCGTCTGGTCACTCTACCATAATGGCCGGATTGTTGGAGTGCTGCAGAGATGGTTGTCCTTCTAAAAGTGTTGTCCTTTTTTCCGTACACAGAGGAACTCTAGAGCTCAGTCAGAGTAACCATCATGTTCTTGATCACCTGACCAAGGCCGTTCTCCCCCTTTTGCTCAGTTTGGCCAGGCGGCCAGCTCTTCCATTTACCCTCCCCCAGATCTGTGCCTTGTCAAAATCCGGTCTCGGAGCTCTATGGAGAATTTCTTCGACCTCATGGCTTGGTTTTTGCTCTGACATGCCCTGTGAACTGTGGGACCTTATATAGACAGGTGTGTACTTTTCCAAATCATGTCCAATCAATTGAATTTGAAAAGGAGAGCCACACACTCTAGTAGCTCAGATGCAATAATTGAATAACCTAATAATCAACGTTTTGACAGACAAACTGTATAATGGCAAACACCCTCTTCCCTTCTAAAAAGTTTGCCCTACAGCCAATTCTGTCTAATCAAAATAAGTAGCAAAAATCAATCAGATTTCGACAGAAAAGTGGACTTTTCTACACTTCTCCCAGAACTACTCCAGAATTCTCCCAGAATTAGAATTCCATATCAGCCTTTTTTACTGCAGGTGACCTAACTCCAGACTGATGGGCTTGGTACCCTGGGCCTCTTGGGTGTATGTTGATTCCAGATTGTTTGAATGAAGGTCAGCATTGATGTGTGGCTGCCTTCTTTTGCACCGCCTTCAGGGTCCCTTATTATCCTCAAGGTTTTCTATTGGGTTATGATTGTCACTGGTCTCAGTAGCCACTTTCCCAGCTTCATTTCTAGCATTTTTCTTCTTATTCTTCTTCTTTTTCTTGGAATGAGAGGTCACTGTTGCAGACCCTGGCTCACCAGGTACCAACTCCAATGTTTAATTCACTCCGTCTTAGTCCTTGGGAGCCTCTTCAACCTCAGTCTCACATTGTCATTTCAGCTGAGATATGTGATATGTCTGCCCTACTCATGGGGACAGGATTGTTGTACTGCACACAGTGTGAAAAAGTTTCCTTTATGCACCTTATGTTGTCCAGTGTAGTAGGACTGTACACTACAATCTCCTCTAGCGTGGGATTGTGTCAGCCAGTCCTGTCTATGTGCAGGACCATCATAAAATACTTTGATCCAGTGAGGGCCCATCTTTACAGACCATGTTATAGGAATGATGGGTGCTGCCTCAACATATACAAAACAATCTCCATTGGACCAGTTTGTAAGTTGACCCTCATCACTCTCCCCACCACCTTACATCCAGCTTTAGCCAGAAACTCAGTCACAACACTATCATCTGCTGATTCAGGTAGTTCTTTAATTGTAACTTGAATTGAGTTCTGGTCAGCCATGCGCGACTTCAAACTGAACGGATTATTCTCTTTGAACACAACATGTTTTCCTCTGACTGTTATTCCTCTGATCAGAAGCTTTGCCCTTGCTTCCTTACTCAGAATATATATACGCCAGAGTGCACATACTCTCTGTTCTGACCTTAAGTGGTTTGGATGAATTTCCTGTATAAGACTGTGGTAGAGCTCGTCCTCCATAATGGGGTTGGCTATGGCCTCCTCCTTTGTCAAGATTTCTCTCTCCACGATAAAAATAGGCAAAACAGTCTCATTTGGGTCATTTCAACCCACAACCTTGCTCCAGGTCTCATTTTCCTTGACATCAGTTTTTGCATCGCTGGAAATAGCCACAACTACAGCAGCCATTTGAATTGTAATGTTAGTGATTAAAGTCATTTGTTTAACATTGAAATATATCAATAAAAGTATTCAGCATTATACAGGGAGGATACTTCTTAGTTAAGAATTGATGGATGGTTGATCCTCAAATAGATATTTGCTGGATTCAGTGTTCTCCAGCAACTGAAGCTTCCCAGCTGGGCCGAATACCCAAACAAAAGGAGATGGCAAAACACGACAAAACAAAGTATGGATATATCATTTCGGACCTTACAGGCCGTCGGTCGATAAATCCCAAAAATAATTTTAAAAAAGCAAGCAAGCTGTCTGGTGAGTATCAATTAGTGTGCAAAAAAATTCTTCAAACTCAGTTTTTTATATGTTCTATTTTTATCTGTAAATTAACCAAAGATATCAAGCCACAACTGGCCATGATTACAGACACCTGTTTGTGTCCTTTGACACTATGTAAGCTAGTGACCTGCAGTGTTTGTCATTATACCCTGATGAAGACAGCTTGTCTGTCGAAACGTTGTTTATTAGGTTGTTAAATTATTGCATCTGAGCTCCTAGAGCGTGCGGATCTCCTTTTCTATTTCAAGCGTTCTCCTCCGCTAGCCTGCACCTCGCCTAAACAGGTGTGCGTTTCTTTCGCCTCCCAATCAATTGAATTTACCACAGGTGAACTCCAATCAAGTTGAAGAAACATCTCAAGGATGATCAATGGAAACAGTATGCACCTGAGCTCAATTTTCGAGTCTCATAGTAAAAGGTCTGAATACTTACATAAATAAGTTATTTCTGTTTAAATTTTAAATACATTTGCAAAAATTCAAAAACCCTTTTTCGCTTTGTCATTATGGAGTATTGTGTGTAGACTGCTGAGGATTTTTTTTAAATCTATTTTAGAATAAGGCTGTAAAGTAGCATAACGTGGAAAAAGTCAAGGTGTCTGAATACTTTCCGAAGGCACTGTACACATCTTTACACACTGTAACAAACTTTCTAGGACATACCAGTTGTTTACAATTCATCCGAAAGTGGTGGAAGTGAAATGTCGCTTGTGTATTTCTCATGGGGTAAATTGTAAAAGGCTGCAGGGTAAATTGTAACACTGTCTTCAATGGTAGAAATGAGGGGTAATAAAAAATCTATATGATTTGAAACTGATATTTGTATGAAAATACACTAAATTATCAAAAATATATTTTTATTTGAGCTTTTAGGCTTGTTACATTTGGTTTTCAAGATGGCATAGCAGTCGGACGTCTATTCGTCTTGTGCTCTCCCGTCCCATGTATATATCGTTTCTTCATATATATTTCGTATATATTTTTTTATCTACGGACTGAACACACTCTCCTGCCTCACCCAATGTGATACAGATCTGCTATTTTTTACACTTTAAAACCGGAACCCCCATCAGCAGCTAGCCAGCTAACTAGCTACTAGCTAGTAGTCAGAAAGCCACTGCTAGCGGTCATCACCGTTAACTCGGATATCAGCCAGCCTAGCGCGATATCAACCGAGAGCATATCGGATTGCTTTCTCTACCACATCTCTGGATTCCTACCACTAGCTCTGAACCTTTACAACAGATCATCGCAGCTAGCTAGCTGCTATCCGAGTGGCTACTCCTGGCTAGCATCTCTGTCCCGAAGCAAGCACCAGTTAGCCTGGAGCTAGCCTCGTGCTAGGCCCATCTCCCAGCTAGCCGAAGAGGTCCTTCAGCCAATTCTTGGGCTAGAATATCTATTTTGTCAATTGGCCTGGACCCTTTTACTGCCGACACGGAGCCCCGCTGATCCATCACGACTGGTCTACCGACGTAACCGTCCGGGGGGTCTCAACAGGCTATTCTGTTACGATGTCACCGAAGAACCATCTACTAGCCCCGGCCCGATAGCTTTTCTGAACGCTGTGTCCCCTGCTCGCCTAGAGTAGTAGTGACTATCGAACGGCACCCTGACTCACCTGTTGCTGCTCTTTTGACCCTATGATCACTCGGCTACACAGCTGATGCCTCCTGGACTGTTTCAATAACACGGTACCTCATTTTGTTTACCTGTCGGACCCAGCCTCGAACTCAGGTCCTGTATGTACCTAACTAACCTGCTCTGCCTATTCATCGTCATTTACCCGTTGTTGTCTTAGCTCTCCTGATCAACACCTGTGATTGCTTTATGCCTCTCTCTAATGTCAGTATGCCTTGTCTACTGCTGTCTTGGCTAGTTCTTACTGTTTTATTTCACTGTAGAGCCCTCAGTCCCGCTCAAAATACTTAGATAGCTCTTTCGTCCCACCCCACACACATGCGGAGACCTCACCTGGCTTAACTGGTGCCTCAAGAGATTAAACCTATCGCATCGTCACTCAACGCCTAGGTTTACCTCCACTGTACTCACATCCTACCATACCCTTGTCTGTACATTATGCCCTGAATCTATTCTACCACGCCTAGAAATCGGCTCCTTTAATCTCTGTCCCCAATGCACTAGACCAGTTCTTATAGCCTTTAGCCGTACCCTTATCCTACTCCTCCTCTGTTCCTCTGGTGATGTAGAGGTTAACCCAGGCCATGTAGCTCCCAGTTCTACTCATATTTCCCAGGCACTATCTTTTGTTGACTTCTGTAACCGTAAAAGCCTTGGTTTCATGCATGTTAACATCAGAAACCTCCTCCCTAAGTTTGTTTTATTCACTGCTTTAGAAAGGCAGGGTAGGATAGACATAGATAGGTCTGTAACAGTTTGGATCTAGAGTGTCTCCCCCTTTGAAGAGGGGGATGACTGCGGCAGCTTTCCAATTAGGTACGACAGAGCGATAGGTACGACAGAGAGGTTGAACAGGCTAGTAATAGGGGTTGCAACAATTGCGGCTGATAATTTTAGAGAGGGTCCAGATTGTCTAGCCCAGGTCATCTATAAGTCTTTGCTAGGTAAAGCCCCGCCTTATCTTAGCTCACTGGTCACCATAGCAGCACCCACCCATAGCACGTGCGCCAGCAGTTATATTTAACTGGTCATCCCTAAAGCCAACTTTCCTTCCAGTTCTCTGCTGTCAAATCACTCGAATGATTTGCAAAAATCACTGAAGCTGGAGTCTAATATCTCCCTCACTAACTTTAATCATCAGCTGTCAGAGCAGCTTACCATTCATTGCACCTGAACACAGCCCATCTGTAAATAGGCCACCCAACTACCTCATCCCCATATTGTTATTTTTTTTCTCCTTTGCACCCCAGTATCTCTACTTGCACATTAATCTTCTGCACTATCTATCACCAGTGTTTAATTGCTAAATTGTAATTATTTCGCCACTATGGCCTATTTTTTGCCTTACCTCCCTAGTCTTACTACATTTGGGCACACTGTATATAGATTTTTCTATTGTGTTATTGACTGTACATTTGTTTCTCTCATGTGTAACTCTGCGTTGTTTGTGTCGCACTGCTTTGCTTTATCTTGGCCAGGTCGCAGTTGTAAATGAGAACTGGCCTACCTGGTTAAATAAAGGTGAAAGAAATAAAGTAAAATAAAAAATGTAATGATATATTGAACAAAAACGGAGTACATTTATACATTTGACACTTTTAGCATTCAAAAGTATGAATTATACTTTTGCAGACTTAATGTAAAGAAGTGACATTTTATATCATTATGTGAATGTGTCTAAATATACCATATAAAACATCATAGAATTTTAGGTAAGGGGATAATTGTTACAAATCTAATCTGACTCTTGTGAGAAAATACACCAAAAATTATTGTCATCATGTAAAATTGATATATGATTAGATACATTGGGAATGTTCCAGAGGTCAATAATCAAGAAAGAGAGGCGGCAAGAATGTTTTTAATTCGGCCTGAACTTCTTTTGGGGGATCAATAAAACTAATAAATATTTATGGATTTAAGCCACACTTTCTAGATTGTGTGTCACTGTGCCAAAGTGGAATTATGTTTTTAGAAATGTTTAAAAATTAATAAAAAATTAAAAGCTGAAACATCTTGTCATGTTTTGTCATTGATTATCATGTCTTGTCCCTGTGCTTCCCTTCTATTCGTTTCCCTCTGCTGGTCTTATTAGGTTCTTTCCCTCTTTCTATCCCTCTCTCTCCCCCTCCCTCTCTCCCTCTCTCGCTCTCTCTCTCTATCGTTCCGTTCCTGCTCCCAGCTGTTCCTCATTCTCCTAACTACCTCATTTACTCTTTCACACCTGTCCCCTATTTTGCCCTCTGATTAGAGTCCCTATTTCTCCCTCTGTTTTCCGCTTCTGTCCTTGTCGGATCCTTGTTTGATGTTTGCTGTTCTGTGTCCTTGTTCCGCCCTGTCGTGTTTTTGCCTTCTTCAGATACTGCGTGTGAGCAGGTGTCTATGTCAGCTACGGCCTGTGCCCTCCCGAAGCGACCTGCAGTCTGTGGTCGCGTCTCCAGTCGTTCCTCTCTACTGACGAGAGGAGTTCAGTTTTCCTGTTTTGGATTTACCTAAGATAATATCCAGGAGTATCGTTTTTTGTTTAAGACTGGAATAAAGACTCTGTTTCTATTAAGTCGCTTTTGGGTCCTCATTCACCAGCATAACAGAAGGATCCGACCAAGAATGGACCCAGCGACTACGGATTCTCGCAACACTGCCGTCGAGTTCCAGGGAGCAATGCTCGGCAGACACGAGCAGGAATTGTCTGCTGCTCGTCATGCCGTTGAGACCCTGGCCGCTCAGGTCTCCGACCTCTCAGGACAGTTTCAGAGTCTTCGTCTCGTGCCACCAGCTACTTCCTGGTCTTCCGAGTCTCCGGAACCTAGGGTTAATAACCCACCATGTTACTCTGGGCAGCCCACTGAGTGTCGCTCCTTTCTCACCCAGTGTGATATTGTGTTCTCTCTCCAGCCCAACACATACTCAAGAGAGAGAGCTCGGATCGCTTACGTCATATCACTCCTTACTGGTCGGGCTCGGGAGTGGGGCACAGCTATCTGGGAGGCAAGGGCTGAGTGTTCTAACGATTATCAGAACTTTAAAGAGGAGATGATACGGGTTTTTGATCGTTCAGTTTTTGGGAAGGAGGCTTCCAGGGCCCTGGCTTCCCTATGTCAAGGTGATCGATCCATAACGGATTACTCTATAGAGTTTCGCACTCTTGCTGCCTCCAGTGACTGGAACGAGCCGGCGTTGCTCGCTCGTTTTCTGGAGGGACTCCACGCTGAGGTTAAGGATGAGATTCTCTCCCGGGAGGTTCCTTCCAGCGTGGACTCTTTGATTGCACTCGCCATCCGCATAGAACGACGGGTAGATCTTCGTCACCGAGCTCGTGGAAGAGAGCTCGCGTTAACGGTGTTCCCCCTCTCCGCATCTCAACCATCTCCTCCCACCGGCTCAGACTGAGCCCATGCAGCTGGGAGGTATTCGCATCTCGACTAAGGAGAGGGAACGGAGAATCACCAACCGCCTTTGCCTCTATTGCGGTTCTGCTGGACATTTTGTCATGTCATGTCCAGTAAAAGCCAGAGCTCATCAGTAAGCGGAGGGCTACTGGTGAGCGCTACTACTCAGGTCTCTCCATCAAGATCCTGTACTACCTTGTCGGTCCATCTACGCTGGACCGGTTCGGCTGCTTCCTGCAGTGCCTTGATAGACTCTGGGGCTGAGGGTTGTTTTATGGACGAAGCATGGGCTCGGAAACATGACATTCCTCTCAGACAGTTAGGGAAGCCCACGCCCATGTTCGCCTTAGATGGTAGTCTTCTCCCCAGTATCAGATGTGAGACACTACCTTTAACCCTCACAGTATCTGGTAACCACAGTGAGACCATTTCCTTTTTGATTTTTCGTTCACCTTTTACACCTGTTGTTTTGGGTCATCCCTGGCTAGTATGTCATAATCCTTCTATTAATTGGTCTAGTAATTCTATCCTATCCTGGAACGTTTCTTGTCATGTGAAGTGTTTAATGTCTGCTATCCCTCCTGTTTCTTCTGTCCCCTCTTCTCAGGAGGAACCTGGTGATTTGACAGGAGTGCCGGAGGAATATCATGATCTGCGCACGGTCTTCAGTCGGTCCAGAGCCAACTCTCTTCCTCCTCACCGGTCGTATGATTGTTGTATTGATCTCCTTCCGGGGACCACTCCCCCTCGGGGTAGACTATACTCTCTGTCGGCTCCCGAACGTAAGGCTCTCGAGGATTATCTGTCTGTTTCTCTCGACGCCGGTACCGTGGTGCCTTCTTCCTCTCCCGCCGGAGCGGGGGTTTTTTTTGTTAGGAAGAAGGACGGTACTCTGCGCCCCTGCGTGGATTATCGAGGGCTGAATGACATAACGGTTAAGAATCGTTATCCGCTTCCCCTTATGTCGTCAGCCTTCGAGATTCTGCAGGGAGCCAGGTCCTTTACTAAGTTGGACCTTCGTAACGCTTACCATCTCATGCGCATCAGAGAGGGGGACGAGTGGAAAACGGCGTTTAACACTCCGTTAGGGCATTTTGAATACCGGGTTCTGCCGTTCGGTCTCGCTAATGCTCCAGCTGTCTTTCAGGCATTAGTTAATGATGTACTGAGAGACATGCTGAACATCTTTGTTTTCGTTTACCTTGACGATATCCTGATTTTTTCACCGTCACTCGAGATTCATGTTCAGCACGTTCGACGTGTACTCCAGCGCCTTTTAGAGAATTGTCTCTACGTGAAGGCTGAGAAGTGCGCCTTTCATGTCTCCTCTGTCACATTTCTCGGTTCTGTTATTTCCGCTGAAGGCATTCAGATGGATCCCGCTAAGGTCCAGGCTGTCAGCGATTGGCCCGTTCCTAAGTCACGTGTCGAGTTGCAGCGCTTTCTCGGTTTCGCTAATTTCTATCGGCGTTTCATTCGTAATTTCGGTCAAGTGGCTGCCCCTCTCACAGCTCTGACTTCTGTCAAAACGTGCTTTAAGTGGTCCGGTTCCGCCCAGGGAGCTTTTGATCTCCTCAAGAAGCGTTTTACATCCGCTCCTATCCTTGTTACTCCTGACATCACTAAACAATTCATTGTCGAGGTTGACGCTTCAGAGGTGGGCGTGGGAGCCATTCTGTCCCAGCGCTTCCATTCTGACGATAAGGTCCATCCTTGCGCTTATTTTTCTCATCGCCTGTCGCCATCGGAACGCAACTATGATGTGGGTAACCGCGAACTGCTCGCCATCCGCTTAGCCATAGGCGAATGGCGACAGTGGTTGGAGGGGGCGACCGTCCCTTTTGTCGTTTGGACTGACCATAAGAACCTTGAGTACATCCGTTCTGCCAAACGACTTAATGCACGTCAAGCTCGTTGGGCGTTGTTTTTCGCTCGTTTCGAGTTCGTGATTTCTTATCGCCCGGGAAATAAGAACACCAAGCCTGATGCCTTATCCCGTCTCTTTAGTTCATCTGTGGCTTCTACCGACCCCGAGGGGATTCTCCCTGAAGGGCGTGTTGTCGGGTTGACTGTCTGGGGAATTGAGAGACAGGTAAAGCAAGCACTCACTCACACTGCGTCGCCGCGCGCTTGTCCTAGTAACCTTCTGTTCGTTCCTGTCTCTACTCGTCTGGCTGTTCTTCAGTGGGCTCACTCTGCCAAGTTAGCTGGCCACCCCGGCGTTCGGGGTACGCTTGCTTCTATTCGTCAGCGGTTTTGGTGGCCTACTCAGGAGCGTGACACGCGCCGTTTCGTGGCTGCTTGTTCGGACTGCGCGCAGACTAAGTCAGGTAACTCTCCTCCTGCCGGTCGTCTTAGACCGCTTCCCATTCCTTCTCGACCATGGTCTCACATCGCCTTAGACTTTATTACCGGTCTGCCTTCGTCTGCGGGGAAGACTGTGATTCTTACGGTTGTCGATAGGTTCTCTAAGGCGGCACATTTCATTCCCCTCGCTAAGCTTCCTTCCGCTAAGGAGACGGCACAAATCATCATTGAGAATGTGTTCAGAATTCATGGCCTCCCGTTAGACGCCGTTTCAGACAGAGGCCCGCAATTCACGTCACAGTTTTGGAGGGAGTTCTGTCGTTTGATTGGTGCTTCCGTCAGTCTCTCTTCCGGGTTTCATCCCCAGTCTAACGGTCAAGCAGAAAGGGCCAATCAGTCGATTGGTCGCATATTACGCAGCCTTTCTTTTCGAAACCCTGCGTCTTGGGCAGAACAGCTCCCCTGGGCAGAATACGCTCACAACTCGCTTCCTTCGTCTGCTACCGGGCTATCTCTGTTTCAGAGTAGTCTTGGGTACCAGCCTCCTCTGTTCTCGTCCCAGCTCGCCGAGTCCAGCGTTCCCTCCGCTCAGGCTTTTGTCCAACGTTGTGAGCGCACCTGGAGGAGGGTCAGGTCTGCACTTTGCCGTTACAGGGCGCAGACTGTGAGAGCCGCCAATAAACGTAGGATTAAGAGTCCTAGGTATTGTCGCGGTCAGAGAGTGTGGCTTTCCACTCGTAACCTTCCCCTTACGACAGCTTCTCGCAAGTTGACTCCGCGGTTCATTGGTCCGTTCCGTGTCTCTCAGGTCGTCAATCCTGTCGCTGTGCGACTGCTTCTTCCGCGACATCTTCGTCGCGTCCACCCTGTCTTCCATGTCTCCTGTGTCAAGCCTTTTCTTCGCGCCCCCGTTCGTCTTCCCTCCCCCCCCCCCGTCCTTGTCGAGGGCGCACCTATTTACAAGGTACGGAAGATCATGGACATGCGTTCTCGGGGACGTGGTCACCAGTACTTAGTGGATTGGGAGGGTTACGGTCCTGAGGAGAGGAGTTGGGTTCCATCTCGGGACGTGCTGGACCGTTCGTTGATTGATGATTTCCTCCGTTGCCGCCAGGGTTCCTCCTCGAGTGCGCCAGGAGGTGCTCGGTGAGTGGGGGGGTACTGTCATGTTTTGTCATTGATTATCATGTCTTGTCCCTGTGCTTCCCTTCTATTCGTTTCCCTCTGCTGGTCTTATTAGGTTCTTTCCCTCTTTCTATCCCTCTCTCCCCCTCCCTCTCTCCCTCTCTCGCTCTCTCTCTCTATCGTTCCGTTCCTGCTCCCAGCTGTTCCTCATTCTCCTAACTACCTCATTTACTCTTTCACACCTGTCCCCTATTTTGCCCTCTGATTAGAGTCCCTATTTCTCCCTCTGTTTTCCGCTTCTGTCCTTGTCGGATCCTTGTTTGATGTTTGCTGTTCTGTGTCCTTGTTCCGCCCTGTCGTGTTTTTGCCTTCTTCAGATACTGCGTGTGAGCAGGTGTCTATGTCAGCTACGGCCTGTGCCCTCCCGAAGCGACCTGCAGTCTGTGGTCGCGTCTCCAGTCGTTCCTCTCTACTGACGAGAGGAGTTCAGTTTTCCTGTTTTGGATTTACCTAAGATAATATCCAGGAGTATCGTTTTTTGTTTAAGACTGGAATAAAGACTCTGTTTCTATTAAGTCGCTTTTGGCGTCAATAAGTATTCAACCCCTTTGTTTTGGCCAGCCTAAATAAATTCAGGAGTAAAAACTTGATTAAGAAGTCACATAATGAAAAAAAGACATTGAATATCCCTTTGAGCATGGTGAAGTTGTTAGCTACACTTTGGATGGTGTATCAATACACCCAGTGACTACAACGATACAGGCGTCTGTCCTAACTCAGTTGCCGGAGAGGAAGGAAACAGCTCAGGGATTTCACCATTAGGCCAATGGTGACTTTAAACAGTTACCGAGTTGAATAGGAGAAAACTGAGGATGGATCAACAACGTTGTAGTTACTCCACAATACTCACCTAAATGCCAGGGTGAAAACAACAAGGCACTACAGTAAAACGTCAAGAAATGTGCAAAAGAAATTAACTCTATGTTCTGAATACAAAGCATTATGTTATGGGTATGCTTATCATCGACAAGGACAAGGGACTTTTTTAAGGATAAAAATACATGGAATGGAGCTTAACACAGGCAAAATCCTAGAAGAAAACCTTAGTCAGTCTCCTTTCCAAAAGACACTGGG
This sequence comes from Salvelinus alpinus, assembly GCF_045679555.1. Taxonomy (NCBI): domain Eukaryota; kingdom Metazoa; phylum Chordata; class Actinopteri; order Salmoniformes; family Salmonidae; genus Salvelinus; species Salvelinus alpinus. The sequence goes on from NC_092113.1 coordinate 1,866,263, forward strand.
AGACGAATGCAGGTTTCAGCGGGACAATAACCTAAAACACAAGGCCAAATATACACTGGAGTTGCTTACCAAGAATGACACTGACTGTTCCTGAGTGGCCTAGTTACAGTTTTGACTTAAATTGGCATGAACATCTATGGCAAGACCTGAAAATGGCAGTCTAGCAATGATCAACAACCAACTTGACAGAGCTGGAAGAATTTGAGAAAGAATAATGTGCAAATATTTCATAATCCAGGTGTGCAAAACTCTTAGAGATTTACCCAGAAACACTTACTCTCAGTAATTGCTGCCACAGGTGATACTAACATGTATTGACTCAGGGCTTTGAACACTTATGTAAATGAAATATTTCTGTATTTAATTTTGAATACATTTGCACGCATTTCTGAAAACATGTTTTCACTTTGTCATTATGGAGTATTTAGTCCATTTTGAAATAAAGAGCTAACATAACACAATGTTGAATAAGTCAAAGGGTATGTACACTTTCTGAAGGCATTGTACATACACTAACCAAGCATTGAGCACATTGAATAACATCTTTCTAAGTTATTTCTAGTATTAGTTATTTAGTTGTAACTTTGTGCCCAGTAACTTTCCCCAGTCCCACCTACTTTTTCATGATCTTTTAAGCACACAGATGTTCACAATAGTCCAATAATACCAACCAAGCTCAGTAATTTCCGAAGATATCAATTAGCAGACGCTCTTATCCAGAGCGACTTACAGTAGAGTGCATACATTTTATTACCTTTTTACATACTGAGACAAGGATATCCCTACCGGCCAAGAGCAGACACTCTTATCCAGAGCGACTTACAGTAGAGTGCATACATTTTTATTACATCTTTTTTTTACATACTGAGACAAGGATATCCCTACCAGCCAAACCCTCCCTAACCCAGACGACGCTATGCCAATTGTGCATTGCCCCACGGATCTCCCGGTTGCGGCCGGCTGCAACAGAGCCTGGGCACGAACCCAGCCCAGCCTGGGCGCGAACCCAGAGACTCTGGTGGCACAGCTAGCACTGCGATGCAGTGCCCTAGACCACTGCGCCACCCGGGAGACTGTTTGGGGGAACTACAATCAAAGAAAGACTGATAAATGTCAAAGGTTGGAATTCCCCTTCCGCTCTCAATGTGTGGTTGGGAGGCTTTTAGGTTAAGTTCAGACTTGATGTGTATGACTATGCATGATTTGAGACTGATGCATTTAAAGTAACTGTCCAGTGAAAAGATCACTTTTAAAAGTTCATATTCTGTTAACTCACACCCAAATAATATTGCTGACTCAGATTTGCCAAAGCATAAATTGAAGAGGGAAAAAAACCTCAAAATTGTGTCTCAAACAGACAAAAAGGTAATTTCCTGAGCTGGCCAATCAGCGTGAATGTTTTAAATGACCGGTATACACCAACATCATTCTGATGTTGTGGTACACACACACCATTCCAACACAGAAAATCTGCTTTTTAACATACTTAATTACAATTTTTGGTAAGGAAAACTATTTCACTCATATTGTGAGTGATGAGGAGGACGGCCTGCAAAACAGCAAACCAGTGTGGCTTTCTCAAAAATTACAGAGCCGCTTGGAGAGGGACTAGAGCTACTTGGCGAAACCACAACACACAAATCATGTCCTTAGATGTTTTCGGCAAGGCAAACTAGATCCCATGAACCCCTCAACCATCAACACTATAGCAACACAGTAGCCCCAATGGAGGCTTGCCCTGGGCCAAGCTGGGTGACTCCTATCAGTACTTGTTTATGTTTGAATTTCGAATAGGCTCATTCATATTCCTAGCTAAACACAAATGCTTAGTTTGTAAATGATGTGTTGGAGTGTGCACCTGGCTATCCGTAAATACATTTTAAAAAAAGAAAATTGTGCCATCTTGTTTGCCTGATATAAAAAATATGAAAGTATCTACCTTTACTTTTGATACTTAAGTATATTCAAAACCAAATACTTTTAGGCTTTTACTAATTCCCTCCCTGCATACACTCGATATTTACAGCGCTTTAATTGGCTCCAATGAGCCTATCATTAACCCACTCATTCGTATTTAATCTAACCCTCGAGCGATTGTACCATCGTTTCACCATGACTGTTCCTCCATCCCCCTCGTCTATCTATCTAACAGATTCTACTTGTCGGAATCTTCACAGAGAGGTTCTGAGTCACTTTGGTCCTTCTGAGGTGTCACCGAGCTTAGTGTCAGGGTGTCTGGGTGCTAACCTCAGAGCTCTGACCAAGGAGTCCCATCTGGGCCTGCTCTTCCTACCATCTGGTCCTCTCTCCGCTCTAATTGGGCAATCACCTCATGAGTCATTGTTTCAAAATGGCCTCTGTGTAACATTGATGGATGGAGAGACTGAGGTGAGATGAAAGATGACTGAAGGGCAACATAAAGCTTTACAGTGTTAACCAGGATTTGGTTATGGCTTCCTAATTGATTAAGTCAATGTCGCTTTATGCTACTGCACACAGTATGTCTCAGCAGAACTTTCCAATCTGTCATAATATAAAGTTAATGTGCTGACTGTCTTAGGAGGAAGATTACTTAGAGAACAATACAGAGTTTGTGCCTAGTCAGACCTAGGCGGTTTCCTCAAATTAAAAAAATGACCTACTGCCAAACTGTTTGGAAAGGGAGAGAAAAGGGGCTAAAATAGACTGCGGTGGACACCATGCCTGCATGTGCCAGAGAGAGGATGGTGATATAGGTGATCAATAGTGACGCTGATGATGATGTGCGTGTGCCAGGGGTACTGAGAGGAGATGGAGGTTGTGATTCTGCTGGTGATGGTTGTGATGTTGGTGATGTTGGCTCGGGCTCTCCTGTCCTCTCTATGCAGTTGAGTGTGAGGAGAGCAGCCTGTATGAGAAACATCTTATACAGGCTGTACAGATGCCATGCCCTGGGAGTCTCTCCACTGAGGGACAGAGCTGAGACTATTAATGGTATTATTACTGGGTCTCGAAATGCCTTAACCCCATTTAACACTGATCAATCAATCAAATGTATTTTATAAAGCCCCTTTTACATCAGCTGTTGTCACAAAGTGCTTATACAGATACTGTGCCTAAAACCCCAAAGTACAAGCAATGCAGATGTAGAAGCATAGTGACTAGGAAAAAACTCCCTAGAAAGGCAGAAACCTAGGAAGAAACCTCGAGAGGAGCGAGGCTCAGAGGGATAGCCAGTCCTCTTCCCTGTGCAAAATACCCCTGTATCAACATCTGACACATTCCAACACAGCATATGTCCTTGAGTATCCAAATGTGTCCAGGTCTGATACGGACCACATTAACACTTCAACACACAGTTGAACACACTGAGAAACTGTGTGTATCAGACTCAATGAACACATTCAGACACATCTGGGTTACATGCTGTGAAAAGCTTCGACCCACCTTGATAGAGCCCGTCACTCACCATTACATATTTGTTGACACATCCTGGCATTTCAAAAGTAAGTATTTGATCCCTTATTGAATAATTGTATTATAATGTATCATTAAAATAAGTGTGCTCATTGCTGTAAACATCAAAATAGTTTATGTTCCACGCCCTGTGAGAAAATGTAACTGAAGGTCTAGGTTCTACTGTAGCCTACTGAGTTACAGGCCAGGATTTTTATTAATTACATTTATAAACAGGTCGAAAAAGCTTGAATAAAAAGTTGACACGTAGAGCAGTATCCTTCCTATAAGCCCTGTGGATTCACATTATGCTCTTTTAAAGCTGAAATTGTTTACTTCATTCTCAGTTTCTGGTCATCGGGCTGTCAGATGTAAAACACGTACAGTGTTAACAGTGAGTGGGCCAGGGGTATCCTACTATCTTGGAAAGCAACTTGATGTGTAGTTTTTTTCCCCCAGCCCTGCAATAACACTCTTGATTCAGCTAATCACAGACCAGACTTAAGACCATGATTCTTTGAATGTGTGTTAGTGATGATGGTATGAAGCAAAAGCCTTACCACACTTCTATTGGTAAATGTTGAAGCTAGGATAGGCGGGAGGCGGGAGCGCTCCTGTACAGTAGGTGGCGTTAATGCACAATAAGCCGCTGATAAACCCTGTCGGGCACTGTTTTCCCTCTGTTAACGACGGCGAGGGGAGGTGTTCGGCAGAAGGGAGCGTAGGACACTGTGTGCTAGCTTAGTCGGCCAGTCTGTTAAACAGCAGCCAGGAAGCAGGGGCAACGCTGTGTGCTAGCTAGCTAACAAGCATGCTACCTAGCTAGCACATGGTGTCCCTAACGAGCAAGCTAGCTAGTTAGATAATACACGGTGTCACACCAGCGGGAGGCGGTGGTGACCAGTAGACAGTGTCCTTCGTCCTGCCAGTCGGGCATGGTTTTCTCCGGTATAAAGCAGGCAGGAGCGACACCGTGTGCTAGTGACACGCAGCCTTCCGCTATTGGTACATTTCGACCAGAAGCGGTGCCTCGGTTTGACAACTGTTCACTCCAAAAGATTGGCCACTTCGTGGGCATGGGCGTAGGTGTCAACCTATTCAAGTAAGTCAGTAAGTAAATGAATACATATTGAAAATGTAATAACAAAATATATACGGTTGAAGTCGGAAGTTTACATACACTAAGTTGACTGTGTCTTTAAACAGCTTGTAAAATTCCAGAAAATGATGTCATGGCTTCAGATGCTTCTGATAAGCTATTTGACATCATTTGAGTCAATTGGAGGTGTACCTGTGGATGTATTTCAAGGCCTACCTTCAAACTCAGTGTCTCTTTGCTTGACGTCATGGGAAAATCAAAAGAAATCAGCCAAGACCTCAGAAAAAGAATTGTAGACCTCCACAATTTACAAACGCCTGAAGGTACCACGTTCATCTGTACAAACAATATTACGCAAGTATAAACACCATGGGACCACGCAACCATCATACCACTCAGGAAGGAGACGTGTTCTGTCTCCTAGAGATGAACATACTTTGGTGCGAAAAGTACAAATCAATCCCAGAACAACAGCAAAGGACGTTGTAAAGATGCTGGAAAAAACAGGCACAAAAGTATCTATATCCACAGTAAAACGAGTCCTATATCGACATAACCTGAAAGGCCGCTCAGCAAGGAAGAAGCCACTGCTCCAAAATTGCCCTAATAAAGCCAGACTACGGTTTGCAACTGCACATGGGGACAAAGATTGTACTTTTTGGAGAAATGTCCTCTGGTCTGATGAAACAAAAATATAACTGTTTGACCATAATTACCATCGTTATGTTTGGAGGAAAAAGGGGGAGGCTTGCAAGCCAAAGAACATCATCCCAACCGTGAAGCACGGGGGTGGCAGCATCATGTAGTGGGGGTGCTTTGCTGCAGGAGGGACTGGTGCACTTCACAAAGTAGATGGCATCATGAGGTAGGAAAATTATGTGGATATATTGAAGAAACATCTCAAGACATCAGTCAGGAAGTTAAAGCTTGGTCGCAAATGGGTCTTCCAAATGGACAATGACCCCAAGCATACTTCCAAAGTTGTGGCAAAATGGCTTAAGGACAACAAAGTCAAGGTATTGGAGTGGCCATCACAAAGCCCTGACCTCAATCCTATAGAAAAGTTGTGGTCAGAACAGAAAAAGCATGTGCGAGCAAGGAGGCCTACAAACCTGATTCAGTTACACCGGCTCTGTCAGGAGGAATAGGCCAAAATGTACCCAAATTATTGTGGGAAGCTTGTGGAAGGCTACCCGAAACGTTTGACCAAAGTTAAACAATTTAAAGGCAACGCTACCAAATACTAATTGAGTGTATGTAAACTTCTGACCCACTGGGAATGTGATGAAATAAATTGTTATCTCTACTATTATTCTGATATTTCACATTCTTAATATAAAATGGTGATCCTAACTAACCTAAGACAGGGATTTTTACTAGCGTTAAATGTCAGGAATTGTGAAAAACTGAGTTTAATTGTATTTGGCTAAGGTGTATGTAAACTTCCGACTTCAACTGTATGTATTGATGTATTATTAGCTAGCTAACTAGCTACAGCAGATCACTGTGTGTAGGCTAATGAGCTGCTTGTTAGCTAGCTAGTTAGCTAGCCAACTTTACATAGTATAACTAAGTGAAATATCATCAGTTCCTTGATGTAGGCCTATTTATCGTTGCAAATTAAAAACTCATGCTCCAAATGCATTTGTAGATAACAGCAAGGGAAGAGGGTGAAAGTATTTTCTGCTCCAGCTGTCAGAAAAATCAGTAGGTGTACTAGTTAGGGCAGGTTGTGGAATGACATTATGAAAACTATGAAGACTGACAGAGAGATAATAGTCAGAGCTGTCTAATAGTAATAAATGAAGCCTTGTTCTTTGTGATATCTGTCCTCAGATATGGAGAGCTGTGAAAGCCTGTCTGCAGATGAAGAAGTCCCAGAGAATGTCCCAAGAGACTGCTGGCACATCCTTGTATGCCATGGGTTGAATGTTGTATACAACAATACAGTTTAAAGTCACACGCAATGTAGGCTACAAACTTATTACAACTGTAGCCAATCCTTCTCCTGGAGGTCTGCTGGGTGTGCAGGTGTCTGTTCCAGCCCTAACACACCTGTTTCAACTTATCAAACCTAATGAGTTAATAATAATGTGTATTATTGCTGGACTGGAATAAAAGTCTGCTCAACTTATCAAACCTAATGAGGTGATAATAATGTGTATTGTTTTGCTCCGGCTGGAATAGAAGTCTGCTCACCCAGTAGATCAGGGAGTGGAGTGAGGTTGGCCACTTCTGGTATGGACTTTCTTGTTCACCTGAAATTATGTTTTAATAATAATAGCCTACTTACTAAGATGTCTAACATTAAAAAATAAGTTTGATTATTTGTACATTTTGAAAATATATTTCCATTCATTCAATGTTGATTCATTATTCAGATGAACTGGTGTCAATGTTCATTCATCACAGATCCCAATTCTGCAATAAAAAAGTGTGAATGGGATGTCTCATTTTTCTGTGTTTCAGTATTGCTTTCTCAAATGAACATTACCTTTTTGTCCAGTTGTGAGCTCTCCCAATCGGTTTTATTTTTGTCACTCTATCTCAGGATATGAGCCATGTGAACCCATTTTGCAGCTTATCATAATGGCATGCATCACCAATGCAGCCATAGGCCTACAGTATGATGACATTACTGGCCTAATGGGAATGTGCAATAAGGTTTCTTTGTAAGGCAAAGAGTTCAACTTAGAACTTACCCCTTTCCTGCAGTCAAATGACCTAGAGGCCTCATGGGAGGAATGTTATTAATTTTTTTCAGAATTTCATAAGTAATAAACATTATTTCCAAAAACCCGTTGAAAATCTGGTGATTCTATGTTAAACAGTTTTGTTCTATTTCAGTCTTCCTTCCGGCGACGCCTCAACACCTTCTCACTAACAGCCAATGATGTTACTTGGAGGGAATACTGACACTACTGTAAACTGTCAGACACAATGTGTCATATGTATCAGGATGTATATAAGCACCTGGATTCAATGTGTCAAAGAGTGCCACTATGTATCAGAATCTGACATAGTGACCCGTAATAGGGTCAGAGGCAAAGAATCCCAGTGGAGAGAGGGGAGCCGGCCAGGCAGACAGCAAGGGTGGTTTGTGACCCCAGTGCCTTTCCGTTCACCTTCGCACCCCTGGGCCAGACTATACTCAATCATACTGTAGGACCTATTGAAGAGATGAGTCTTCCGTAAAGACTTAAAGGTTGAGACCAAGTCTGTGTCTCTCACATGGATCGGCAGACCATTCCATAAAAATGGGTCTCTATAGGAAAAAGCCCTACCTCCAGCTGTTTGCTTAGAAATTCTAGGAATGAGAAAGAGGCCTGCTTCTTGTGACCGTAGCATATGTGATGTGTAGCTATGTATGGCAGGACCAAATCGGGGAGATACGTCGGAGCAAGTCCATGTAATGTTTTGTAGGTCTGGAGTAAAACCTTGAAATTAGCCCTAGCCTTAACAGGAAGCTAGCACCGGAGTAATATAATATTTTGGGGGGTTCTAGTCAAAATTTTTGCAGCCGTATTTTGCATTAGCTGAAGTTTATTTAGTGCCTTATCCTGGTAGCGTACAGCATTGCAGTAGTCTAATGTTGAAGTGACAAAAGCATGGATTAGCTTTCCTGAATACATTTTGGACAAAACGTTTCAGATTTTTGCAATGTTACGAAGTTGGAAGAAAAGTTCCTCTTGAAATATTTTTTATATGTTTGTCAAAAGAGAGATCAGGGTCCAGAGTAACATTGAGATCCTTCAGTTTTATTTGAGACGACTGCACAACCATTGAGATTCATTGTCAAATCCGACAGCAGATCTATTTGTTTCTTGGGACATAGAACTAGCATCTCCAATTTGCTGCCATCCACTTCCTTATATCTGAATAGGGTTCCCAATCCCTCCAAAAGAATGTGGTGATCGATGGTGTCGAAAGCAGCACTAAGGTCTAGGAGAACGAGGACAGATGCAAAGCCTTGGTCTGACGCCATTTAAAGGGCATTTACCAACTTCACAACTTTGGGTCTCAGTACTATGTGGGATCTAAAACCAGACTGGAGTGTTTCATATACATTATTTGTCTTCAGGAAGGCAGTGATTTGCTGAGCAACAGCTTTTTCCCAAAAAATTGAGAGGAATGGGCGATTCGATATAGATAAATAACTATATATAAATATATATAAATTAATATAGATATAGATAAAGTTTGGCATTTTCCGGAGAGGCTTTATTATTGCCACTTTTAGTGAGTTTGGTACACATCCGGAAGATAAGGAGCAGTATATTATATTATACATAGGAAGTACAATCACAGGAAGTAGCTCTTTCAGTAGTTTAGTTAGAATTGGCTCCAGTAGACAGCTGGCAGATTTAGAGGCCATGACTATTTTAGTGAATGTGTCGAGAGATACAGGATACAAAAAAACTGAAGTGTCTTCATTGATCCAAGGTCCTGGCAGTTCTGTGCAGACTCAGGACAACTGAGTTTCAGAAAAATATGCATATTCAAAGAGGATCCCGTAATTCTAATAATCATGATTTTCTTCGTCGAAGTTCATGAATTCTTCACTACTGTAGCGAAGGACATCTTCACTTGGGAATGCTGCTTTAAAAAATATATATATTCTCCTCAATCAGTTTGTAAAGTAGTCTGATCGAGCTGCAGTGATGGCCATTCGATAGTGTCTTTCCAAGCTAGTCAGAAGAACTCCAATTTGGTGGAGAGCTATTTCCATTCCAACTTTCTGGAATCTTGCTTCAGTACTCAAGTATTTTTTGTATACCAGGTAGCTAGTTTCTTGTGACATTTTCTTTACGCTGCGACTGCATCTAGGCTATTATGCAAGGTTAAGTTTAGATCCTCAGTTCACTGATGTTTCTTCTCCGACGTCCTTGGGTAGGTGGAAGGAGTCTGGAAGGGCATCTAGCAATCTTTGGGTTTATCTTTGAGAATTTACATCGCAGCTTTTAATAATCCTTGGTTGGGGTCTAAGCAAATTATTTGTTGTGATTGCAAACGTAATAAGATTGTGGTCCGATAGCCCAGGATTATGAGGAAAAATATTTTGATCCACAATATCTATTCCACGAGACAAAACTAGATTAAGCATAGCCTGAAGGTAGGGAGGGGAAGTTCCTTTTACTGTTCTGCAGGGAAAGTACCATGTTCTTGCAGTAGATGCGAGCTTCGACTGGAAGCCAGTTGAGTGTGCAGAGAATCGAGGTGACATGGGAGAACTTGGGAAGGTTGAACACTAGGTGGGCTGCAGCATTCTGGATAAGTTGCAGGGGTTTGATGGCACAGGCCGGGACCCCAGCCAACAGCGAGTTGCAGTAGTACAGACGGGAGATGACAAGTGCCTGGATTAGGACCCGTGCCACTTCCTGTGTGAGGTAGGGTCACACTCTATTGATGTTGTAGAGCATGAAGCTGCAGGAGCGATTCACATTTTGTATGTTTGCAGAGAATGACAGGGTGTTGTCCAGGCTCAGGCCAAGATTCTTTGCACTCAGGGAGGGGGACACCGTAGAGTTGTCAACCATGATGGAGAGGTCTTGGATTGGGATGAAGAGCAGCTCCGTCTTGTCGAGGTGGAGCTTGAGTTGATAGGTCAACCTCCATGCTGAGATATCTGCTAGGCATGGAGAGATGGGTGTCGCCACCTGTGTGTCAGAAGGGAGAAGGAAAAAAGTAGTCGAGTATCATCCGCATAGCAATGATAGGAGAAACCATGTGAGGATATGACCAGCTGAGTGACTTGGTGTATAGAGAGAAGAGGGCCTAGAATCGAGCCCTGGGGGACACCAGTAGTGAGAATATGTGGTGCAGACCCAAATCCTCTCCACATCACCTGGAAGGAAGTGTCGGCAAAGTAGGATGCAATCCAAGAGTGTGCGGAGTCTGAGACACCCCAGCCCTGAGAGGGTGGAGAGGAGGATGGTTCACGTGTCAAAGGCAGCAGATAGATCTAGGAGGATGAGAACAGAGGAGAGATAGCTTTGTTGAGTGACTCGTCTTGAAGCCTGACTGGTTATGGTCAAGAAGATCTTTCTGAGAGAGATAGCGAGAGAGTTGGACAGAAACAGCACGCTCAAGTGTTTTGGAAAGAAAAGATAGAAGGGATACTGGTCTGTAGTTTTTTACGTCAGAGAAGTCGAGTGGAGTGGAGGCTGCTGAGGGGAGGATGCCTCATAATAATTGATGGAACGGAGTGTTATGGAGGGAATGGAATGGTATCAAACACATGAATGAACACATGAATGTGTTTGGTACCATTCCATTCACTCCATTCCACATATTATTATGAAACGTCTTCCCCTCAGCAGCCTCCACTGGTCGAGTGTTGGTTTCTTGAGGAGGGGAGCGACTCGGGACATTTTGAAGTCAGTGGTCAGGGTTGAGTTGAAGAGGGCAGTGAGGAATGGAGAATGGTGGAGGGGTTGGATTCGAGTGGGCAGGTTGTCGTGTGGCCGGACCTGACTAGTTGTCGGATTTCATCTGGAGAAAGAAGGGAAAAAGAGGTCAAGGTGTAGTGTAGTTCTGTGTGAGTGGGACTATTGAACTCAATAGGCTGAGTGAATGAGGAGCAGATGTCGTAAACCTTCTTTTCAAAGTGGTTGACAAAGTCGTCCACAGAGAGGGAGGAGAGAGTGGGAGGGGTGGAGGATAAGTTAATGGCGCCGGAGGGGTGGCTACCGTTTTATGGGCTCTTAACCAACTGCGCAATTTTGTTTGTTTTTTCGCATTGTTTGTAACTTCTTTTGTGCATAATATCGCTGCTACCGTCTCCTATGACCGAAAAGAGCTTCTGGACATCAGAACAGCGATTACTCACCTTGTACTGGACAAATAATTTTTCTTTAATGAGTCGGATGAGAATATTTACGCCAGACACCCGAACAGGCCCTCATCCTTGTCAATCGCATGAGAAAGAGACGGAAGTTTTGCGGAAGGGGATCGGGGTGCCTTGTGAGGATCCGGCGACGAGTGGCTAAACTGCCTTTGACATCGGTACTATTGGCCAACGTACTATCGCTGGATAATAAAGTGGACGAACTACAAGCATGTATATCCTACCAATGGGACGTTAAAAACTGTAATATCTTATGTTTCACCGAGTCGTGGCTGAACGACGACATGAATAACATACAGCTGCCGGGTTATACACTGTATCGGCAGGATGTAATGGCAACTTCTGGTAAGACAAGGGGTGGAGGTCTATGTATATTTGTAAACATCAGCTGGTGCACGATATCTAAGGAAGTCTCAAGGTTTTGCTCACCTGAGGTAGAGTATCTCATGATAAGCTGTAGACCGCGCTATCTAACAAGAGAGTTTTCATCTGTATTCGTAGCTGTCTATTTACCACCACAAACTGATGCTGGCACTAAGACCACACTCACACTCAATGAGGTGTATACGGCCATTAGCAAACAGGAAAACGCTCATCTAGAGGCGGCACTTCTAGTGGCCGGGGATTTTAATGCAGGGAAACTTAAATCCATTTTGACTAATTTCTACCAGCATGTTAAATGTGCAACCAGAGAGAAAAAAAACTCTAGACCACCTTTACTCCACACACAGAGATGCGGACAAGGCTCTCTCTCGCCCTCCATTTGGCAAATCTCACCATAATCCTATCCTCCTGATTCCTGCTTACAAGAAAAAATTAAAGCAGGAAGCACGAGTTACTCTGTCAATAAAAAAGTGGTCAGATGAAACACATGCTAAGCTACAGGACTGTTTTGCTAGCACAGACTGGAATTTGTTCCGGGATTCTTCCGATGGCATTGAGGAGTACACCACATCAGTCACTGGCTTCATCAATAAGTGCATTGATGACGTCGTCCCCACAGTGACTGTACGTACATACCCCAACCAGAAGCCATGGATTACAGGCAACATCCACACTGAGCTAAAGTGTAGAGCTGCCGCTTTCAAGGAGCGGGATCTCTAACCCGGAAGCTTATAAGAAATCCCGCTATGCCCTCCGACGAACCATCAAACAGGCAAAGTGTCAATACAGGACTAAGATCGAATCGTACTGCATTGGCTCCGACGCTCATCGGATGTGGCAGGGCTTGCAAACTACTACAGACTACAAAGGGAAGAACAGACTAGAGCTGCCCAGTGACACAAACCTACCAGACGAGCTAAATAACTTCTATGGTAGCTTCGAGGCAAGTAACACTGAAACATGCATGAGAGCATCAGCTGTTCCGGACGACTGTGTGATCACGCTCTCCGCAGCCGATGTGAGTAAGACCTTTAAACAGGTCAACATTCACAAGGCTGCAGGGCAAGACGGATTACCAGGACGTGTACTCCGAGCATGCGCTGACCAACTGCACGTGTCTTCACTGACATTTTCAACCTCTCCCTGTCTGAGTCTGTAATACCAACATGTTTCAAGCAGACCACCCTAGTCCCAGTGCCCAAGAACACTAAGGTAACCTGCCTAAATGACTACTGACCCGTAGCACTCACATTTGTAACCATGAAGTGCTTTGAAAGGCTGGTCATGCCTCACATCAATGCCATTATCCCAGAAACCCTAGACCCACTCCAATTTGCATACCGCCCCAACAGATCCAAAGATGATGCAATATCTATTGCACTCCACACTGCCCTTTCACACCTGGACAAAAGGAACACCTATGTGAGAATGCTATTCATTGACTACAGCTCAGCGTTCAACACCATAGTGCCTTCAAAACTCATCACTAAGCTAAGGACCCTGGGACTAAACACCTCCCTCTGCAACTGGATCCTGGATCTGTCCCCAAGTTGTAAGGGTAGATAACAACACATCCGCCATGCTGATCCTCAACACGGGGGCCCCTCAGGGGTGCGTGTTCAGTTCCTCCTGTATTCCCTGTTCACTTATGACTGCACGGCAAGGCACAACTCCAACACCATCCTTAAGTTTGCCGATGATACAACATCGGTAGGAGGTCAGAGACCTGACCGTGTGGTGCAAGGACAACAACCTCTCCCTCAACGTGAGCAAGACAAAGGACATGATTGTGCACTACAGGAAAATGAGGTTCGAGCACACCCCCATTCTCATCGACGGGACTGTAGTGGAGCAGGTAGACAGCTTCAAGTTCCTCGACAACAAACTAACATGGTCCAAGCACACCAAGACAGTCTTGAAGAGGGCACGACAAAACCTATTCCCCCTCAGGAGACTGAAAAGATTTGGCATGGGTCCTCAGATCCTCAAAAGTTTCCACAGCTGCACCATCGAGAGCATCCTGACAGGTTGCATCACTGCCTGGTATGGCAACTGCTCAGTCTCCGACGTAAGGCACTACAGAGGATAGTGCGTACGGCCCAGTACATCACTGGGGCCAAGCTTCCTGCCATCCAGGACCTCTACACCAGGCGGTGTTAGGAAGGCCCATAAAAGGCCCATAAATTGTCAAAGACTCCAGCCACCCTACTCATAGACTGTTCTCTCTGCTGCCGCACGGGAAGCGGTAACGGAGCGCCAAGTCTACTTCCAAGAGGCTTCTCAACAGCTTATACCCCCACGCCATACGACTCCTGAACATCTAATCAAATGGCTACCCAGACTATTTGCATTGTCCCCCCCCCCCCCCCCCCTCTTTTACGCTGCTGCTACTCTCTGTTATTATCTATGCATAGTCACTTCAATAACTCTACCTACATGTACATGTTATCTCAATTACCTCAACTAACCGGTGCCCCCGCACATTAACTCTGTACCGGTATCCCTCTTTAATTATTTGTTACTTTATACATATTTTTTGTATTTTTCTTAAATCTGCGTTGTTGGTTAAGGGCTTGTAAGTAAGCAATTCACTGTAAGGTCTAAACCTGTTGTATTCGGCGCATATGACAAATACAAAACAATTTGATTTAATTTGATTAAGGAGGGAGGGAGGACAGGGTGGAAAAGAGTTTCCTAGGGTTCGAAGCAGAAACCTGAAATTTAGAGTGATAGAAAGTGGCTTTAGCAGCATATACAGAGGAAGAAAAGCTAGAAAGGAGGGAGTGAAAGGATGATACATCACTCAGCCACGGAGCAGGAGAGGAAGGCCCAGAAGTCTGAGAAGAAAGGGGACTGTGCGAGTTATCGGATGCGGAAAGGGAGGAGAGTAGGATTTCGAAGAGGCAGAATGAGAAGACATGCGGGAGAAGGACTAATAGAATGAGGGATTATAGGATAGAAGAGGAGAGAGTAGTGGGAGAAAGAGAGCGAAGATTGCGACGGCGCATGACAATCTGGGTAGAAGCTGAGTGGCTAGGGTTGGAAAACAGAGTAGTTATGAGAGACCTGGAGGGGGGTTGCCATGAGATCAGTAGATGAACAGCCTCTTACATTGATAAGGTTCGGCATATTTCCTGCCTTGTGAGTGGGAGGGGACCGGAAAAGGGTTAGGTCAAATGAGGCAAGGAGGGGAAAGAAAGAGTTGGAAAGAAATTAATCGAATGCAGACGTCGGGAGGTTGAAGTCAAGCTCATTGAGGAACTCTCTAAGGGCACCTGGTGGGCAATAGACGACGACAATGTTCAGCTTAAGTAGACAAGTAACAGTGACAACCAAAATGAGGAGAGTTGAGTGAGGGAGAAAAGAGGGGAAATGAGTAGCCCTGTGCCACCACCACGATGACCAGATACTCTCGGACTATGAGAGAAAATGTGATCAGAGAGCAGCTGGAGTAGCAGTGTTCTCTGGAGTGATCCATCTCTCCGTCAGGGCCAAAAAGTAAAGGGACTGAAGGGAAGCATAGGCTAAGATGAACTTGGCATTCTTGACCACAGATCGGCAGTTCAAAATACTACCAGAGACTAGGAATTCCACATAGGTTGTGCACGCAGGGTACACTAAATTAAAAGGGTTGCAAACAAGGGGTGGGAAGCGTCTGTAAAGCGTACAGAGAGATGAGCAAACAGGGATAGAAAACACACAAATAGTTGCCAAAGCTACAAAAAAGCAATTAACTAGCTAAAATACTCAAGTGAGAGATTGGTGTGGAGCCTTGCTCTCTTTCCTTCCTCAAATAACTCGGCAGAACAACTCAGCAGAACCGTCTTTGTTTTGGCGACAGTCTTAGTTTTGCGACGAGACTGCCATAGAGACTGGTATTAGCTTTGCAATGAGAAAGCTGTGGAGCGACCTGGTCTTAGTTTTGCGTCGAGACCGCCATATAAAATGCTTCAACACTCCCAAATCTAAACCCTTCTTCTCCAGATTGCAGATCTGCATATTAAATCCCTCTTTCCATGAGTTCTCTGTTTGGAATTCCTTTAGAGCCTGGATCCAGCAGACCAGAAATATGTGGTTTTCTGCTAATGATTTCTCCCCAACCCCTTAATGGGTTTGATGAGATGGGGGAGAGCAATGCAGCGAAGCTGCTAACTATTACACCTTCTCTGTAAAAACCGCAAGCATCCGTACACACACTCTTACAAATGAAAGCATGCACACACACACATGCACGAGCACATACACATCCTGGGGCACACACAAACACACACATTCACACAAACTTCAAATCAACAGAGCTGCTACAGTGCTGTACCACCTGCCTCTCATCCACCCCCTCATCAAGCAGAATAAGATCACTGCTAATACAATTGTCTCGACCCACAGCCTCCCTACAGCCTTCCTACAGCTTTCCCACTGCAGGAATGGGCTGTATTGGGTTTTTCCCTCAGGGCATTCGGGACGTCAAGTGAAAAGTGAAGCGCTACTGGCCTATATGTACATTGATTTATAATTGTCTCTGGCTATTTTGCCATGTTTCTCGCACTTTCTTTCTCCCTACTGCATCTCTTTCTCTATCTTCTGTGTGTGCAGTGGAAGTGGACCTCTGAAAGAGACAAGCAGAACCCCGCAGGGTCTCTGGGTCTGATTAGAAATATCACTTAAAATTCTCTGTGACTGAGTGTCCTATCTACCTCATGGGAAGCTCTCTAACCATCAATCTAACATGTGGAACTAACAGAGGCATCAACTAGCCACTCCCTGCTTACCATCCCAAACCCTCCCAACCACCCTCTCACGAGTCTTTCTGATTGTGTTGATCTACTGGCACTGAGCTGCTGTTTTAGTTGGCTGACGAGGTGAGGTCAGTCCTGTGCGTAATGTGTAATTACGTAATACGTCATGTGGAGGGGGGTGCTGGGAGTTCTTTTACCCCTGTAGTCCTCACTGTAACGGCCAGGTAATTTAATTCGAGGCTGCGGCTAATGATTTTTGTGACAGGCAGACATTCCCCCAGCCCTATAAATGCAGTGCACGATTGCAGTGTGTGTGTGTGAGTGCGTGTGCCTGCAGTACATATGTTCAAATAGTGTTAAGTCAAGCATAGCCAAAGCTTCTCTCTCAGACGACCACTAAATCACCCAGACGCGCTATAGAAATACTAAGCACCTCATATACTTTTTACAAACTCTGATGTAATGAAACTCGTTAATATGACATACTGTATACTGGTCCACACATATATAGGCTACTCTAAGTTGCCATAAAACTACATTCATTGTTATAAGACCAGGGCCTCCTTGTTAAAAAGCCAATCAGAGGTTGTTGAACCTTTAACCCTGAAAGAGGGTGACTGAGGCACTATTAGACCCTTTTACACAATGTCCTCAATCAGCTTTTTGACTTTGTCATGCCTTAATAGCTAAGGAAACATCATTAAGCATGTACAATAACCAATGTCCTGTCCTTAGAATGACCGGGCCCCATTAAGACCCCATTTGACCGAGGTTATCTGCTTAGGAACGAGAAGGTTCATTTAGAGCAGTAGAGAACCAACGGAGGACTATCTTGTTGACTCTTAAATGAGTTTGTTGAGTTTGTCGCAGTTAATTGTTTACAGAAACAGCATTTCTGAATGTTCACAGTAACCAATGAACTGTCTTTAGAATGACCACATGCCTACAAGAGCCAATTTGTCACGAGGCCCATTTGGAGTAAAAGAACAACACCTTCCTTGTGGAGGAAGTGGAGTTACAGTAATTCAGTAACTCGTCTTGAACCTTACTACCATTGATCACTAATATACTAGCGATTATTGATACTCTCTACTGGTACTTCCTTCTCTCCTTTTTCTTTTTCTCTCTGCCAGTTGTTAGCGTGATGGTCCCTCCTACCATACTGGTGATGTCATCCATAATGAGTTGACTCCCCACATCAATGTATGCCTCCCGGGCCCCACAAAAACAGAAACACTTCGCTAAAAGCTACCAGATCCACCTCGTTAGTTAATTGTGTGTTGTGTAAAGGTCTACATCTGCACACTGCAACTAACACCACACTGACATTTACACTAATGCTAATAGATTGCCTCTGAAAACCACCAAATTAGGCCCATTTTCACACTCTGTTATTGTCATGTTGGACATCCGTAGGGGAGACCGGTGTTGGTTGTATTTTTACTCGCATGTATATTTCTCAGCACCAGTGTATCCTACAAGACTCTTTTCAATATTAGGATAAGGCCACGGTCTTGAGTTGAAATAGGGACCCATTTTATCCTCATATCTTATTTCAACATAGAGTTATAACCCATCAAACAAACATCACAGACGTCACACAGTATGGGGTTGATTGTCACATTGTTTGCAAGTAGCTTTTTCCTTTTGTAACAGGAAATGAAGCAATATAGCATACAGAGTCTTAGAAATAGCCTTTCTTTGATCTTATTTTATTTTATTTGACCTTTATTTAACTAGGCACGTCAGTAAATAAGAACAAATTCTTATTTACAATGACAGTTTACCCCGGCCAAACCCGGACGACGCTGGGACAATTGTGTGCCGCCCTATGGGACTCCCAATCACGATCGGTTGTGATACAGCCTGGAATCGAACCGGGGTCAATAGTGACGCCTCTAGCACTGAGATGCAGTGCCTTAGACCGCTGCGTCACTTGGGAGCCCTAAAATTATTCCTAACCAAATTCATAATTTTATGCCTCGAGAATAAAATGTGGATAGTCCATCTTTAGATGCTCTACAGACTATCAGTAACATTTCAATCTACTAACCCTAGCCCTGACCCTAACCTTAACCTTAATCCTAACCCTAAACTTAACCTTATCCTAACCCTAAACTTAACCTAACCCTAAACCTAACCAACAATCCCAGATAGCACAGATACTTCTGCCCAACGGATTCATACACGATGCATCGGGAAGATGCAGTTTAGACATTGTTTGCTGGCAAGAAGTCTCACAGATGTATTTATAATACCTGCATTCTAAATTCTACAGTTCTAAGTCGTTTATATGTTGGCCAGGCATCAACATTCTATTCTGATATCTCAGCGACGTCTTCCTAATGCGCAAATGTTCTCCACACTTCATATTTTGATGTCGGCCAAAGGTGTTCATGTTTAATGGGAAGGAAGGTCTTAATAGCAACAGCCTAAAAGAGCTTCGGATTTATTGTACACAGGCAGTGGTAATGTCCCAGAAGAATATGGTTAAAATGGAGTTGATGGTGACAACCAGAGCCATATATGGAGAGAGTTATGTCAGGTTTTAGAACAGCTGCCATTATTCTCGAAATGAAGGTGATGTATCAATACAAGAGCTCCTCTGGCAATACCCTATGAAATGACCCGCTGTAAACAGGCAAAACAGAGCAGCGAATTTAACAGACATTTTTATTGATTAGCATTCAGGATAATGTGGACCCAAGTCTGTACTGTGTTGTGCTATCAACAAACTGCATATCTGATTTCACTTGATATCTTCATAGAGAAAGTGGGGCTCTCAGAACGTTCAGACAGAAACCGCATTGGCCCAACTCTCTATGTACAGTGTATGACTCTGGAGACAACCAACCCCACATTTCATGTGACATCCATCCCCAACCAAACCCCCAATGCTATATAAGATGGTAGTTACCACATGGCTTGATTTAGCAACTCAGAAATATGTTTGGAATGTAGTGCTACCTCTTCTCTTTTCAACAAGCATAAGTGTTCATGTATACTCCCACAATTCAAACATTTATGAAGAAAATCCCAAGACATTTTTCACCTATGAAAAATATGAATTCTCCTCACCTGAACGTTTTGTCATGCTGACATGAATTGACAAGGTGGATAAAGAATTAACACGTTTTAATCTTGAAAATTATTAGACAGCACCCTCTAGATTGGGTGTAATAAGCACTGTGACAACCAACCCATGAGACATGAATCTATGAATCATCCCCGGTATCCCCTTATCCCACAGTTTGTCAGGAATTCTAGTTTGATGAACCCTAGTGAACTTTGGGATGACATTTAATGTAGTAGGTCATTTAAAAGAGCTCTATTTGTGAGGACAGACACTGGGAGACGAGAAGCAAGTATAGGGAGTGAATATTTAATAAATGACAGACAGGAAACAAACAACATTAATGCGGACACGGGGAAGAAACTGAGGAGGTGACAGATACAGGGGAGGCAATCAGTAAGAGTCCAGGTGAGTCCCATGAAGCATTGATGCGTGTAACGATGGTGTCCGGTGTGCGTAATGATGGGCCGCCTTGCGCCCTTGAGCACCAGAGGGAGGGAGCGGGAGCAGGCGTGACAGTACCCCCCCTCTAGGGGCGCAACCCGGCGTCCCACTTGGGTGAGCCTGACGGGCCCGGCCGAGACGTGGGAGCCCGACGAGCCAGCTGAGGCATGACGTGGGATGGGAGCCTGATGAGCCGGCTGAGGCGTGGGAGCCCGACGAGGCGGCTGGGCCATGAGTAGGATGGGAGCTTGATGAGCCAGCTGAGACGTGGGAGCCCGACGAGGCGGCTGGGCCATGAGTGGGATGGGAGCCTGATGAGCCGGCTGAGGCGTGGGAGTCCGACGAGCCGGCTGAGGCATGAAATGGGATGGGAGCTTGCCGAGCCAACCGAGGCAAGAAAACCTCTCGAGCCAGCTATGGCATGGAAGCCCGACGAGCCAGCTGAGGCACCCCCGGTTCCTTAGGCAATGGCACCCGGACCCGACGTCACCAACCCCCCCAAAACAAAACAAAAACTCCCTGATGCTTCCAATATTGGTGTCTGCATTCTGTGAGGACAGACGCTGGGAGACGAGAAGCAAGTATTGGGGGGAATATTTAATAAATGACAGACAGGAAACAAACCACGGACAGGGTAAACAAAACGGCATTAATGCAGACACGGGGAAGAAACTGAGGAAGGGACAGATATAGGGGAGGCAATCAATAAAGTAACAGAGTCCAGGTGAGTCCCATGAAGCGGCAATGAGCGTAACGATGGTGACAGGTGTGCGTAATGATGGGCCTCCTGGCGCCCTCGAGCGGGAGCAGGCGTGAAACTACTAAAAGCTTACAATGCCCAATATCCATTTGTAATCACCCTCTGGTTCTATTCTGGTCCTGTCTCTTCTATCCTAGACACCATGCATCCCTGTTAGTCTAAATCTTTCGTCTCACGATCAAATAATCAGCTATAACATCAAACACCACATAGTAGGTTGTTCAGAAAACACCTACAGATGTAGGATCTTAAATTGATTAAAACCTGTTGAGGATGGGGGCGCTGTTGTGGCTATTTATGCTAATCGTGTAATTTTTTGAAACGGCTTCCCACAAAGTTCTTGATCGTACAATATGCATATTATTATTATTATTGGATAGAAAACAGTCTATAGTTTCTATAGGAGTTGAAATTTTGTCTCTAAGTGGAACAGAGCCCATTCTACAGCAATTTCCCTGACATGGAGTCTTATTTCAGAAATTTTGGCCACTGTTCTGGAGTCAGTTAAAAGGGCACTGTTATTGCTATGACTATACGGACACTGCTTACGTCTTCCCCTGGATGTCTTTACGTGATGACGATTTGAATGGGGTCGATTGCGCGTTCACAGGCACTAGAAATTAAAAAACCCTGAGGCTAGTCACTCTTTTGGAGCTGCGTCATGCGCCTAGAGTACACCGACCCGCACCTGTTCCAAGCATTAGTGGAGGGAGTAATATTACTCTGGTCATGTTTCTACTCGTTATGGGAGTTAAAAACATCATAAGGTAGTTAATTTAAAGCGTTTTATAGCAATTTATATCCGTTTAGTGCGATTTTGGGACATTTATTTCTGCAACGCTGTGAATTGCTGGGCACGCTTCCAGTTCATCCCGAACGCAGTTGGCATTTCCACATGGCAAGAGGACAGCTTTCCACCAAAAGACGATTGGACCCAAGAAAGGATCCTTTGCCCAAGATACTGATGGAAGAACAGCTCAAAGTAGGACATTTTTATTATGATAAATCGTGTTTCTGTCGAAAATTGTTAGTGGCTTAGGACGCCATGTTTTTTGACGTAGCTTCGCTTGGCGCAAGCTGTATTGAAAAGTAAGGATAATTTAAAAAATGTAATTCCGCGATTGTATTAAGAATTAAATTGTCTATCAATCCCTGTCCACCCTATATTTTTTAGTCACGTTTATGAGTATTTATGTATAAGAGTAGATCACTGTCTAAGTGGCGCACAGACTTTTTCTGACCAGCTGAGCTACATTTCACATTGTCTAACCATGATTTTGGTGGCTAAATATAAACATTTTCGATCAAACTCTATATGGATTGTGTAATATGATGTTACAGGAGTGTCATCTGAAGAATTCTGAGAAGGTTAGTGAAAAAATTAATATATTTTGGCGATGTTTACTTTTATCGCTCACTTTGGCTAGAATCAATGCTGGGCTGCTATGTGCTATGTGCTATGCTAATATAACGATTTATTGTGTTTTCGCTGTAAGACACTTAGAAAATCTGAAATATTGTCTGTATTCACAGGATCTGTGTCTTTCGATTCGTGTATGCTGTGTATTTTTACGAAATGTTTGATGATTAGTAAGTAGGTAAACACGTTGCTCTAAGTAGTTTTTCTATTCCATTTGTGACGGTGGGTGCAATTGTAACCTATGCCATCTACCTGAAATATGCACTTTTTTCTAACAAAACCTATCCCATACCATAAATATGTTATCAGACTGTCATCTGATGAGTTTTTTTATTGGTTAGGGGCTATAAATATCTTAGTTTAGCCGAATTGGTGATAGCTACTGGTGTTGGTGGACAAATAAAAGATGGTGGATTATGCTAATGTGTTTTTAGGTAATAGATGTACATCTTTACATATTGTGTCTTCCCTGTAAAACATTTTAAAAATCGGACATGTTGACTGGATTCACAAGATCTGTGTCTTTCATTAGCTGTATTGGACTTTAATGTGTGAAAGTTAAATATTTTAAAAAAAATATTGTTTTTGAATTTCGCGGCACTGGTTTTTCAGTGGGGGTGGGGGGGGAGTGCCGCTAGCGCCACTCTCATCCTAGACAGGTTTAAACTGTTGATGGTGAACTTTCCTGCAATGCGGGACATTTAAAATGTGTCGTGTATTTCCACTTCGAAATTTAAGACTTGATTTTCCCTTAAGACAAATATATCAACCACTACAAAAATTAATTATAGTTTCACATAATAATTAGCATTTCCTGTTGCTGCAGGATTATTTTCCTGCTGTAAGAAACTGGCTAAGATCCTACATCTGTAGTAGTTGAAGAACCTAAAACTATGGCAACACCTGGAATGGTATGTTACGTAAACACATTTTTGTTCTACTACTTCTACTTGCTTTTGTGAGTTAGACTTGGTCTATGGAGATCTCAACAATTTGTCTTGTTTCATTGTCTGCCTTCTTTTTAAATGGTGGACTGTCAAAGTCAAATCGGGTCTCTTTGTGAGTACTAGAAAGAAACTGACATGAGCCATTACATGGCCATTGTTGATGACATGGCTACACAATGGAGCTGGTTTATAATAAAAGCAGTAACAATGGGACAAGGTTTTAAATGAATCATGCCTTGAATGAGTGTTACTTTTGTTGTTGGGAT
The DNA here is from genome assembly GCF_045679555.1 of Salvelinus alpinus. Lineage (NCBI taxonomy): Eukaryota > Metazoa > Chordata > Actinopteri > Salmoniformes > Salmonidae > Salvelinus > Salvelinus alpinus. The sequence goes on from NC_092113.1 coordinate 1,889,674, forward strand.
GGATTGGTAGCCAAGCACAAACTGTTGCATGAGATTCCCCAGACATTAGACTACAAGACAACCTCCTGCCTTTTACATGGTCGGGCTTATGTGAAATATATCTTACTCAAAGCAATTATTCCCAGGTCAATGACATTAACATGATAGTTTATTCTCTACATAGACTATCATTCTGGTGTCAAATATTAGCAAATGGAAATACAGGTGACAATATGCCATCATCATGATAAAGGTGTTTGTGATACTGTAAATGCAGTTACAGTATGTATATTTGTATTTATATATTTTTTTATTTCATCTTTATTCATACAAGAAAGTCAATTAAGTTAACTATTTGCACGTACTTCACTGCCAATGAAATATATTAAAGAGTTTATTTCCAAAACTCACATTTTTCACATTTGTGTTTTTTCATCAGAAATGATTGCTTATGAGTACCTTCACGTGTGTAAAATATTGCTGTTTTCAGATTTTTTAATACATACATTTTAGATGTGTATGAAAATGTGTTCCCCCCCCAAAAGGCTATACTGTATATCCATTGTATAGCTGGAATGGAATGTTCGTATCCTGTATATTTGACTGGGATATGTGGTTGTCTCACCTACAGTGCCTTCAGAAAGTATTCACAGCCCTTGACTTTTTCCACATTTTGTTGTTACAACCTGAATTTAAAATAGATTAAATTGAGATTTTGCATCACTGGCGACCATAGTGTAAAAGTGGAATTGTGTTTTCAGACATTTTAAAAAATGTATTAAAAATGAAAAGCGGAAATGTCTTGAGTAAATAAGTTTTCAACCCCTTTGATATGGCAAACCTAAATAGGTTCAGGAGTAAACATTTGCCTAACAAGTCACGTAATAAGTAGTATGGATTTAATCTGTGTCCATTAATAATGTTTAACATAATTTTTTTATGTACCCCACACACACAATTATCTGTAAGGTCCCTCAGTCGAGCAGTGAATTTCAAACATAGATTCAACCGCAAAGACCGGGGAGGTTTTCCAATGCTTCATGAAGAAGGGCACATATTGGTAGATGGAAACATTTTTTTATAAAAAACAGACATTGAGTAGCTCTTTGAGCATGGTGAAGTTATTAATTACACTTTGGATGGTGTATCAATACACCCAGTCACTACAAAAAAATAGGTCACCTTCCTAACTAAGCTAAGGACCCTGGGACTAAACACCTCCCTCTGCAACTGGATCCTGGACTTCCTGATGGGCCACCCACAGGTGGTAAGGGTAGGCAACAACACGTCTGCCACGCTGATCCTCAACACTGGTGCCCCTCAGGGGTGTGTACTTAGTCCTCTCCTGTACTCTCTGTTCATCCACGACTGCGTGGCCAAACACGACTCCGACACCATCATTAAGTTTGCTGACGACACAACAATGGTAGGCCTGATCACCAACAACGATGAGACAGCCTATAGGGAGGAGGTCAGAGAACTGGCAGTGTGGTGCCAGGACAACAACCTCTCCCTCAACGTGAGCAAGACAAAGGAGCTGATCGTGGACTACAGGAAAAGGCGGGCCGAACAAGCCCCTATTAACATCGACGGGGCTGTAGTGGAGCGGGTTGAGCATTTCAAGTTCCTTGGTGTCCACATCACCAACGAACTAACATGGTCCAAACACACCAAGACAGTCGTGAAGAGGGGACGATAAAACCTATTCCCCCTCAGGAGACTAAAAAGATTTGGCATGGGTCCCCAGATCCTCAAAAAGTTCTACAGCTGCACCATCAAGAGCATCCTGACCAGTTGTATCACTGCCTGGTATGGCAACTGCTCGGCATCTGACCGTAAGGCATTACAGAGGGTAGTGCGTATGGCCCAGCACATTACTGGGGCCAAGCTTCCTGCCATCCAGGGCTATATAATAGGCGTGTCAGAGGAAAGCCCATAAAATTGTCTGAGACTCCAGTCATCCAAGTCATAGACTGTTCTCTTTGCTACCGCACAGCAAGCGGTACCGGAGCACCACGTCTAGGACCAAAAGGCTCCATAACAGCTTCTACCCCCAAGCCATAAGACTGCTGAACAATTAATCAAATGGCCACCGGACTATTTACATTGACACCCTCCCCCTCCATTTGTTTTGTGCACTGCTGTAACTCGCTGTTTATTATCTATGCATAGTCACTTCACCCCTACCTACATGTACAAATTAGCTCAACTAACCTGTACCCCTGCACACTGACTCGGTACCGGTACCCCCTGTATATAGCCTCGTTATTGTAATTTTTTTGTGTTACTTTTTATAATTTTTTACTTTCGTTTATTTGGTAAATATTTTCTTAACTCTTCTTGAACTGCGCTGTTGGTTAAGGGCTTGTAAGTAAGCATTTCACAGTAAGGTCTACACTTGTTGTATTCGGCGCATGTGACAAATAAAGTTTGATTTGATAACTCAGTTGCCGGAGATGAAGGAAACTGGTCAGGGATCTCACCATGAGGCAATTGTGACTTTAAAACAGTTACAGATTTGAATGACTGTGATAGGAGAAAACTGAGGATGGATCAACATCATTGTAGTTACTCCACAATACTAACCTAATTGACAGAGCGAAAAGAAGGAAGCCTGTACAGAATACAAATATTCCAAAACATGCATCCTGTTTGCAATAAGGCACTAAAGTAAAACTGCTTAAAAATGTGGCAAAGAAATTAACTTTATATCCTGAATACAAAGCGTTATGTTTGGGGCAAATCCAACACAACACATCACTGAGTACCACTCTTTATATTTTCAAGCATGATGATGGCAGCATCATGTTATGTTATGGGTATAGTTGTCATCGGCAAGGACTAGGGAGTTTTAAAAAAAGAAAAGTAAACGGAATAGAGTTAAGCACAGGCAAAATCCTAGAGAAAATCCTTGTTCAGTCTGCTTTCCAACAGACATGGGGAGACAAATTCACGTATCAGCAGGACAATAACCTAAAACACAAGGCCAAATATACACTGGAGTTACTTACCAAGATGACATTGAATGTTCCCGAGTGGTCTAGTTACAGTTTTGACTTAAATCTGCTTGAAAATCTATGGCATCTTGAAATCTTGAAAATGCTACCAGCTTGACAGAGCTTGAAGAAAAATAAAAAAATGATGGGCAAATATTGTACTACCCAGGTGTGCAAAGCTCTTAGAGACTTACCCAGCTGTAATATCCGCCAAAGGTGATTCTAAGATTTATTGGCTCAGGGTTGTGAATAATTATGTAAATTAGAAATGTCTGTATTTCATTTTCAATAAATCAACAAAAAAAAAATCTAAAATCACGTTTTAATTTCGTCATTATGGGGTATTGTGTGCAGGTGGGTAAGACATAATAATAAAAAATGTAAATTACTTTTTGAATTCAGGCTTTAACACAACAAATGTGGAATAAGTCAAGGGGTATGAATACTTTCTGAAGGCACTGTGGCTATCTTAAGATTACTTTAAATTGCTCTGGATAAGAGCATCTGCTAAATGACTAAGATGTTAAATGTAAATGTTTTACATATAAATCTCATCAGGGCCGGCTCCAGGCATAAGCGATATAAGCGATCGCTTAGGGCCCAGGCTGCTAGGGGTCCCCCGACCAAAAATATTTACTGACAGTCACTGACTGTCACACAATACTCATGTCAGCTAACAATTTTTAGATTGGTAAGTTAGTCTAGCCAGTTAGCTAAACTTGAAGTAATCATGGCCAAATACCAACAGGGCACTCCAGGGGGCCCCCATTTGATTTTGATAGTCACTCTCACTCAGATATCATTAACATGGCATAAGTCATGGCAAAATGTGTATAATTGCAGGAAAGTTGCTTTAAAACTGCAACAATGTCTCTCTGCCCCATGGAAAAATTAGTAGAATTGCATAAAATGTGTTACAAAATAGCAATATTTTCTCTCCGCCCCATGACAAAATGTGCAGAATTGCAGGAAATTAATGTTAAAACTTAAAAGTTAATTTATAAAAAAAAATTGAAAATAGATAGCATTTATGACTTTATTTATTTCTGGAATGAGAATGCTGAGAGTACTTGCTACTGGCAAGAGAGGACACATCTGTCCTGTTCAATCAGCCTGGTCTCACAGACAAGACGTAACACAGTGAATTTAAATACAGAACACTGAAATGAGTGTGAGATGTTACGTTGGTTATGGTTACATAAGACAGATAGTTACTTAAGGCAAAAATGAAAGTAGGTTGGTTGGGTGGGTGTATAACACAAATGTCTAGCAACCCAAACGTTGTGAGTTCAAATCTCATCACGGACAACTTTAACATTTTAGTTAATTAGCAACTTTTCAACTACTTACTACTTTTATTTACTTTGCAACTACTTGTTAGCTAACCCTTCCCATAACCCTAACCATTTCAGCTAACCCTTCCTCTAACCCTAACCTTAACCCTTTAACCTAACTCCTAAACTTAACCCTAACCTTAACCTTAACCTTAACCCTAACCCCTAATCCTAACCCTAGTCTAGCTAACGCTAGCCAGCTAGCTAATGTTATCCACCTAGCCACCAACTAGAATTTATCCAACTAGAATTTGTAACATATCATACATTTTGAAAATATGTGACATTTTGTACATTTAGAAAATCCATAACATATTGTATGTTTTGCAAATTGAGAACATATAATACGAATTGTAATTCGTAACCTATCATACTAAATGGAGTGTTACAGATTTACGTACAGAATAATACGAAATGCTCTGAGACCAGGTTGGTTCAATCCAAAATGTTATCACTCAAACAGGAGAGGAGAATTTATGACTTCTTGCTGCTTCTGAGAACATTCACAGTTATATAGAAGCGAAAAAGAATCTGATCGCTGAAAGTCTCAAAGGATGATATTTTTTGATTTAGTGAAGAGGTTTCTTTGTGTGTGAAAATGACTGTCCAGGCACTTTCTCAACAACGTACTGTCAGAATACAGCCTCATTGTCTTGCATAACTGCCAGGGTTCTCCGGATTATTTAGAATAGTGGCGTTTGGAAGGTTTAGAAAACTTTAACACCGCTAACATTCTAAAGGGGGATAAAGCCCTTTCCTCTGTACAGTATATAGAGAGATCGTGCTTTGAGAATGTCCATGACCACTGGTGCTGTATATACAGTTTACTAATCCTCAGAGCCCTTAGTGGTGAAGCATTACATTATGAGCACTCAGCTCAGCTCACTGAGGGTTTATGTGAAGAGGCTGGTGGGAGGCAGGGACGTGTAAAAATGCATAGCAACAGACTCTCTCCTCTCCCTCTCTCTCTTTCACACACACAATCACACACACACACACACACACACACACACACACACACACACACACACACACACACACACACACACACACACACACACACACACACACACACACACACACACACACACACACACACACACACGCCCAGATTAAAGATTCAAAAGTCAGGTAGTGAATCATCAGCAGGATACAGAGGATATGTGTCTCTGCTCTCCCTGCTGGATCCATTCTCCCAGTCTTAACAATGGAACTAGTGACAGTTGGCTTTGTACTTGCATTACACTGCTTTGTGATAAACAGGTGTAGACTAACAGTGAAATGCGTACTCACCGTCACTCTCACCATCACTCTCCTGTTATTGCATCCACTCCCATCCCACTGTGCCTCGCCTCCTGTCATATTACCTTATCGTGCTTCTCTCCCTGTAATACATATCAATATGGCACAATACCTACAGGGAGGATGGGGAAGGAGAGATGTGCAGAAGTAGAGGGAGTAGGGTATTCATTTCCTCTCAGTTTCTCGCTGAGTCCTATTATTCCAACATTGATTCCTGACTGTGCTGTGGCGTGGTATGTACAGTACTTGAGTGTGATTTGCCTGCCTGGTTGGTGGCACCCAGGGATTCTATTTTAGGTCATCCCACACACTGTGGGAGAGGAACCCGCATTTGTCAACTGTTAACTACAGCTTTTTTACTTCCTGAGAAATAATGTTGTGCCTCTGTAGACTGTAGGTAGGAGAGTCCTACTTAACATTTCAGGAACCAATAGGCCTCTGGCAATTGTCACTTCAAATCAAATCCATTTTTCTTGGTCACATACACATGTTTAGCAGATGTTAATGCGAGTGTAGCGAAATGCTTGTGCTTCTAGTTCCGACCATGCAGTAATATCTAACAAGTAATCTAACAATTTCACAACAACTACCTTATACACACAAGTGTAAAGGAATGAATAAGAATATGTACATATAAATATATGGATGAGCGATGGCCAAACGGCATAGGCAAGATGGAATAGAGTACAGTATATAGTACATATGACATGAGTAATGTAGGGTATGTAAACATTATATAAAGTGGCATTGTTTAAAGTGACTAGTGATACATTTATTACATCCAATTTTTTATTATTAAAGTGGCTAGAGATTTGAGTCAGTATGTTGGCAGCAGCCACTCAATGTTAGTGATGGCTAATTACAGTCTGATGGCCTTGAGATAGAAGCTGTTTTTCAGTCTCTTGGTCCCAGCGTTGATGCACCTGTACTGACCTCGCCTTCTGGATGATAGCGGGTTGAACAGGCAGTGGCTCGGGAGGTTGTTGTCCTTGATTATCTTTTTGGCCTTCCTGTGACATCGGGTGGTGTACGTGTCCTGGAGGGCAGGTAGTTTGCCCCCGGTGATGCGTTGTGCAGACCGCACTACCCTCTGGAGAGCCTTGCGGTTGTGGGCGGAGCAGTTGCCGTACCAGGCGGTGATACAGCCCGACAGATTGCTCTTGATTGTGCATCACTTCAAGGAGATGTACTGTTAGTGTGTGCGTGTGCGTGTGCGTGTGCGTGTGCGTGCTCCTGTGTATGTGACCATGCATTCGTGTGAGGATTGAGCCTGCAGTTTTCAAAAGGATTCTTAACATTTTCCTTATTGTCGTCACTGCAACCAAATAAGATTTGGATCTAAAGTAAATAGCTGCTGCTATCTGTGAGTTCTATATTTGATACTGTATGCATTTCTTTGTCTATTGTTTTCTCCTCCCACTCCATCCCTTTATTCCATGCTGATATCAGTCTGTCTAACCATGGAGGTTTGGTTTACTCTCATGTGCTTAGGTTTTATCCAGATGAAATTTATAAAGGATTTAATCCTTACGTTTGGATTATGCGAATTGTACTGTAATTGAGCTGTGTATAGTTCCTGTAAACAGTTACATACGGTACACATGGCCAGTCTACCTTTAATGGTCCCATCCACTTTCTTCTGTAGTTGGTCAAATTTAATCCCTTGTTTCTGGAGGTATTTTAAGCCTTTTGTTGTCGTATTAATCATTAATATACTTTCTGATTAGATGTATTATGCACTGATTCCATTCTTACCTTAAAAATCTGTTCTTCTTAGTTTTAAACAAGTCAGAAGGTACAGATTTCAGAACGATGGGGCAGCTTTGCTCGCATAATGTGATGTAAAGGCACATAAGGGCTATTCAGTAGATAAATTGTTACTGATGTTAGCGAGGACAGTGCAGTGTGGATATCCTCTCCCATTGGGCACAAACTGGTTGAATCAACATTGTTTCACCATCATTTCTGTCACGTATACTCCCTCTCCGGCCTCTAGGTCATCAGGCTGCTGATTATCCCGCACACCTGTCATCATCGTCAAGCGCACCAGCGCTTCATGACACTCACCTGAACTCCATCACCTCCTTGATTATCTTCCCTATATCTGTCACTCCCCTTGGTTCTTTACTCAGGTGTTATTGACTCTGTTTTCATGTCGATGTGTTACGTGTTTATTGTTTCATTTATTATTAAAACACTCACTCCCTGAACTTGCTTCCCGACTCTCAGCGCACACGTTAGAGAATAACACCTCACCTAAGGGAAGCATCAGGGAGTGATTTTTTTCTAGGGTTTATTGTGTCAGTGTAAATGACATCGGGTCCAGGAGCCGCTACAGGCTCTCATGCCTCAGCCAGATTGCCAGGCTCCCCTGCCTCCACCGGCTCGTCAGGCTCTCATGCCTCCGCCGGCTCGTCAGGCTCTCATGCCTCAGCCGAATCGCCAGGCTCCCCTGCCTCAGCCGGCTCGTCGGGCTTTCATGCCTCAGCCGGATCGCCAGGCTCCCCTGCCTCAGCCGGCTCGTCGGGCTTTCATGCCTCCGCTGGATCGCCAGGCTCCCCTGCCTCAGCCGGCTCGTCGGGCTTTCATGCCTCAGCTGGATCGCCAGGCTCCCCTGCCACAGCCGGCTCGTCGGGCTTTCATGCCTCCGCCGGATCGCCAGGCCCCCTGCTTCCACCGGTTTGTCAGGCTCTCATGCCTCAGCCGGATCGCCAGGCTCCCCTGCCTCAGCCTGTCTGTCAGGTTCACGCACCCCAGCCGGATCGACAGGTTTCCACGCCTCAGCCGGCGTGACAGGTTCCCGTGCTTCAGCAGGGGTGACCGGTCCGCTCCTGATCCCCGGGTTCATCCCCTTTGTCGGTGTCCTGTGGCTGGAGCCGCGCGCCTGGGAGGGGGTACTGTCATGTATACCTCCCTTCCGGCCTCTAGGTCATCAGGCTGCTGATTGTCCCGCACACCTGTCACCATCGTCAAGCGCACCAGAGCCTCATGACACTCACCTGGACTCCATCACCTCCTTGAATATCTTCCCTGTATCTGTCACTCCCCTTGGTTCTTTCCTCAGGGATTATTGACTCTGTTCATGTCGGTGCGTTGTTTGTGTTACGTGTTTATTGTTTCATTTATTAAAACACTCACTCCCTGAACTTGCTTCCCGACTCTCAGCGCACTCGTTACAATTTGTTAACTATATTGTGACGTCGGGATCTACATAGAAAATATATTGGATTTGAAAAAAGTAATCAACAGTTGTTTTGAGGTTGAAATTTCAACCACAGGATTCTGTCATCGTTATAACCTATTTTCAACACAAACAAACCTTGTATAAAACATGTTGAATTTGTACCTTTAAAACATTGACAGATCTTTAATGTTATATCCACTATCAGAAAACATTAACAATAGGCTGGGCAGCACCTACTACTGGTGCGTCGATCTACAACTATTAATTTGGTCTCGCATCAATGTGCTATCGTGAGAATGATTATTGAGAGATCTTTTAATAACATTTTCACAGTTGCTATCGAAGTCATTCCAAACGGTAGGTTTAAAAGAACAAATTAAATGTAACCATACTTTAAAAGTCATATCTTATAAAAAGTAATATCTTATATCTACTGACACTGCTTTGCGTGATGTATTGTTGTCTCTACCTTCTTGCCCTTGTGCTGTTGTCTGTGCCCAATAATCTTTGTACCATGTTTTGTGCTGTTGTCATGTTGTGTTGCTACCATGTTGTCATGTTGTGTTGCTACCATGCTGTGTTTTCATGTGTTGTTGCCGTGCTATCTTGTCTTAAGTCTCTCTTTGTGTAGTGTTGTGATGTCTCTCTTGTAGTGATGTTCTATATTGTTCTATATTTTAATTAAATGTTTTATTTTTAATCCCAGCACCCGTCCCCACAGGAGGCCTTTACCTTTGGGTAGTCCATCATTGTAAATAAGAATTTGTTCTTAACTGACTTGCCTAGTTAAATAAAGGTTAAATTCAAAATTCAAAAATAATCAATGATACTATTTAGGCCTATACAACATTTGCAAAGTCATTAACAGCTATTATTTCAATTCAACCCAGGGTTCAACAAAAAATAGACAATACATATAGGCTTAGGGTTTCAAGCTTTGGTTGATTTCAAATGTAATCTTCAAGTTAATCATTAATATGTTGGATTCATGTCTCCATCTCAATCAAAAATCTCAGTTAAAGAATAGAACAAAAAAAACTAACTTTATTTAAAGTGCATTTAAAGTTGGATTAGATTAGATTTAGTCCTATTCTTTAACTTCGATTTTTGGTTGAGACAGAGACATGAATCCAACATATCAACTATACATTTGCAGACAAACTGGATATTGAACTGTGTTTGGTTGTCAACACAACTAAATTTAAACATTTGAAGGAGATATTCAGCTTGGATAGTTCCATCTGTGCCACTGACTTAGTCTGGTTTTAATTCAAGTTTGTGTACAAATTCATAATTAATATGTTGGATTTGGGTCTAAATGAAGTCAAATTCAACTTTAAATGCACTTTAAATAAAGTTTGATTTGACTTAGTCATATTCTTTACTTGGATTCTTGGTTGAGATGAAGATGTGAATAGTCATGTGCCGCCGCAGTCTTCGCTCTCTCTCCCACTACTCTCTCCTCTTCTATCCTATCATCGTTCCCTTTGACCCTACTCTCCTCCCTTTCCGCATCCTATGACTCACACTGTCCCCTTTCCTCCCGGCCAGCTCGGCCCTCGCCTACTCCTTCGTGGCTGAGTGCCTCATTGTGAGCTTACAGAACAGGGCTGAGCAGAGGGGAAATGGAGGAAAACTAAACTTCTAGAGGACCTATTATACTTTCACTACCTCCTCTCTACCTCCTCTTCCTCTGTATTCGCTGCTAAAGCCACTTTCTATCACTCAAATGTTCAAGCTTCCGCCCCTCTAACCCTAGGGAACTCTTTTCCACCTTCTCCTCCCTCCTTAATCCTCCACCCCTCCTCCTCCATCCTCCGTCTATGTCGACCACTGTGTCAAAGAAAAGAAGGTTGAAGACATCCGCTCCTCATTAACTCAGCCTATTGAATCCACTCAACAAAGCTGACTATCTCTCCTCTGTTCTCATCCTCCTAGATCTATCCGTATCTTTTGACACCGTGAACCATCCTCCTCTCCACCCTCTCAGGGCTGGGGCGTCTCAGGCTTTGCAAACTCTTGGATTGCATCCTGTCTGGCAGGCCGCTTCTACCAGGTGACGTGGAGAGGATCTGTGTCTGCACCACATACTCTCACTACTGGTGTCCTCCAGGGCTCGATTCTAGGCCCTCTTCTTTCTATACACCAAGTCACTCGGATTCATCATATCCTCACATGGTCTCCCATATCATTGCTATGCGGATGACTATCAACTACTATACTTTTCTTCTTCCCCCCTTTTGACACCCAGGGGGCGACTCGCGTCTCTGTGTGCCTGGCAGATATATCAGCTTGGATGTCGGCCCACCACCTCAAGCTCAACATCGACAAGATGGAGCTGCTCTTCTTGCTGGGAAGGCCTGCCCGCTCAAATAATTCTCCATCACGGTTGACAACTTCACAGTGTCGCCCTCCCAGAGTGCAAAGTAAATTGGCCAAACCCTGGACAACACCCTGTAGTTCTCTGCAAACATCATAGCAGTGACTCGCTCCTGCAGTTACATGCTCTACAACATCCATAGTGTACGACTCTACCTCACACCGGAAGTGGCGCAGGTCCTAATCCAGGTACTAGTCATCTCCCGTCTGGACTACTGAAACTCAGTGTTCCGCTGGGCTCCCCGCTTGTGCCATCAAACTCCTGCAACTTATCCAGAACCTTCCAAAGTTCTCCCATGTCACCCCACTCCTCCGAACACTCCACTAGCTTCCAGTCGAAGCTAACGTCCACTACAAAACCAGGGTGCTTGCCTACGGAGCAGAAAGAGGAACATCCCTCCCTATCGTCATGCAATGTTCAAACCCTACACTCCAATCCGAGTACTCCGTTCTGGCCATCTCTGGTCTCTTGGCCCTCCCACCCCTGCAGGAGGGAAGCTCCAGCTCCGCCCAGTCCAAGCTCTTCTCTCTCCTGGCACCCCAATGGTGGAACCAGCTTCCCACTGAAACCCTACCTCTTTGAAGAGTATCTTAAATGATGCCCCTCCTCACCTTGACCCCCCCAATAAATAAAAAGATATATACCCTGAACCAACACTTTCACTTGATCTCCCCCCCAGCTCTGCTGATAGCTACTGTACTTTATTGAGGAAAAGTGTACTAACTATCCCTGTGAAAATATCATATATGTGGTTGTCCCACCTAGCTATCTTACCTGTAAATCAATCTGGATAAGAGCATCTGCTAAATTACTAAAATGTCAAATGTGAATCCAACATATCAATTATTAATTTGTAGACAAACTGGAATTAAAGCCAGACCACGTCATTGGCACAAAAGATACATCTCCTTCAAATGTTGGTTGCGTTGTCAACCAAACACAATTCAAGAATGCTTTTGTAATACAGTAAATAGCCTAAAGTTAAAGTTATCTTACAAACTAATGTAAGAGTATTTACTCAACCTTAAAATAAGTGTTTTCTTGTGAAACCATAGAACGCGTGCATCGTTCACGATAGAATGCAAAGGTCGCAGGTCTGCTATAATATACTGTGCAGAATGTTTAACAGCATTGATCACTTTTAATGTATGTACTTTTAATGTCAACTCAACCTCCATCCAGGTCAATTGGTTGTGTTATTAGATGAATCACAGTGTAACAACACATTAAGTTGTGTAAATACAGCATATCTGACATTGTATTCCCATTTCAACTTTGTGCTTTTAAAATGGTTGAAAGTGCATTGATAACACATTTAGATGACAACTAAACCAAAAAGCTGACATTGTTTTTCCATTGAAATGTGGTTTAGATAGTTAAAAGCATAGTGAAGCATTGGGAATTCAACAAACTTCTGGCTGTCATGAGTAGGTGAATAAAGGTTGAAATCTTACTGATCCTTAACCAAATATTACCCAAATGTCCATCTTGGAATGATGTGATGTGCCCAATGGGATGTGTCCGTGACTGTATTCTCCTAAACAGACTTCAGAGGCTCACAGTACACACACCTATCCACAAGACCTGCTGCTATGTATCCTACTTCTTAACACATGGAAGATGGGAGAGGGATGGCCGGTGGGCTGGAAGCAGAAAGAGTGGTTGCTGGGTTAATTGAAACCCATGAAAATTGACAACGTGATCACAACACAAATTGTACACTTAACGGCCACTGCAGTCAAACACGTGATTTTCCTGTGTTTTACATATTTCCACACTATTACTGCTTTCACATAGGATTGGCGGTATTTTGTCTGTAAATTATTATTATTATTTATTTTTAAATTGGGCAATGTTTATATGACCCCCTTACAAACAGGCCGAATTATACCACATTCTTGCCTGCATGTGCCTTTTACACCTCCCGTGAGCATTCTGGCGACAAGTGGTGTGCAGATGTGGGTGGGTGTCTATTTTAATAAATCCATTGAATATACACCATCAAAAATAAATCCATTATTAATTTATTTAGGCAGGTAATAATAAAGAATAATAAAATGTATTTTCAAAACAATAGAATGGCATATTTTGTGTTTAATTATGTTACATCCAAGTGAATGAATTATGTTAATTAAATCCAATAGCTCATTAAACAGACAAGATACACCTATCCCGATCAAAGTCAACACACATACTATAATGAATACACAGGGAGGAAAAGGTGTAGATTCACACGCAGATCGTGGCAGGTGTTTATTTCGCCTTCGCAGAAGGCAGGAATCGTGGTCACAGGCAGGCAATGGTCATACACAGGTAGGCAAACAGGCAGGTGAATCAAAACTAGGACTGAAGGCTATAACTGGTTCTCACAAACGAGCTAGGAAAAGGCTTAGTAGAGTCAAAACGAATAAGACCTCACAAAGGCACAAACAGAATGAACAGAACTAAATGAGGAGCTGATGAGACCAGGTGAGTAACTAACACATGTGAAATCAATAATCAAAGAAATGAAAGACAGGGCTACGTTCAAGAACACAAAGAAACAGGGCTACGTTCAAGAACACAACGGAACAGAACAACACAAGGTTGACTAAGAAAGTAAATACAGAACCATACACTGAGTAGGAACATGGAGACCTTCCTAATATTGAGTTGCACCCCACCTTCTTTTGCTCTCAAAACAGCCTCAGTTCAACGGGGCAAGGTGTCGAAAACATTCCACAGAGATGCTGGCCCATGTTGACTCCAATGCCTCCCACAGTTGTGTGAAGTTGGCTGGATGTCCTTTGGGTGGTGGACCATTCTTGATACACACAGGAAATTGTGGAGTGTGAAATACTCAGCAGCGTTGCAGTTCTTGAGACAAGCGTGGCACCTACTAAATAAATATTTTGTCTTGCCCATTCACTCGGAATAGCACCTACACAATCCATGTCTCAATTGTCTCAATTGTCTTTTAACCAGTCTCCTCCCCTTCATCTACACTGATTGAAGTGCACTTAAAAAGTGATATCAATAAGGAATCATAGCTTTCACCTCTATGTCATGTAGAAGAGCAACGTTGTGTACACTCAGTCTATATTTTGTAGTAAGAACACAATGAAATGGAACAGAATCAAATAAAAATTATAATTTTCCCACACAACTTGCATCTAGGCAACGTGTGGAACCGCTGTCCTACAAAAAAAGATATATTTTAAATAGAACCCAAGGTAAGCCCATGCTTTCTTGATGCACGTTTAATCTACATTTGAAGTCGGAAGTTTACATACACCTTAGCCAAATACTTTAAACTCAGTTTTTCACAATTCCTGACATTTAATCCCAGTAAAAATGACCTGTTTTAGGTCAGATAGGATCACCAATTAATTTTAAGAATGTGAAATGTCAGAATAGCAGTAGAGAGAATGATTTATTTCAGCTTTTATTTCGTTCAGCACATTCACATTCACAGTGAGTCAGAAGTTAACATACACTCAATTAGTATTTGGTAGCATTGCCTTTTAAATTGTTTAACTTGGGTCAAACATTTCGGGTAGCCTTCCACAGGCTTCCTACAATAAGTTGGGTAAATATTGGCCCATTCCTCCTGACAGAGCTGGTGTAACTGAGTCAGGTTTGTAGGCCTCCTTGCACACACTTTTTCAGTTCTGCCCACAAATTTTCTATAGGATTGAGGTCTTGGCTTTGTGATGGCCACTCCAATACCTTGACTTTGTTGTCCTTAAGCCATTTTGCCACAACTTTGGAAGTATGCTTGGGGTCATTGTCCATTTGGAAGACCCATTTGCGACCAAGCTTTAACTTTTTGACTGATGTCTTGTGATGTTGCTTCAATATATTCACATAATTGTCCCTCCTCATGATGACATCTATTTTGTGAAGTGTACCAGTCCTTCCTGCAGCAAAGCACCCCCACAAAAAGCACCCCCGTGCTTCACGGTTGGGATGGTGTTCTTTGGCTTGCAAGCCTCCCCCTTTTTCCTCCAAACATAACGATGGTCATTATGGCCAAACAGTTCAATTTTTGTTTCATCAGACCAGAGGACATTTCTCGAAAAAGTACAATCTTTGTCCCCATGTGCAGTTGCAAACCGTAGTCTGGCTTTTTTATGGCGGTTTTGGAGCAGTGGCTTCTTTCTTGCTGAGCGTTCTTTCAGGTTATGTCGATATAGGACTCATTTACTGTGCATATAGATACTTTTGTACCTGTTTCCTGCAGCATCTTCACAAGGTCCTTTGCTGTTGTTCTGGGATTGATTTGTACTTTCGCACCAGAGTACGTTCATCTCTAGGAGACAGAACGCGTCTCCTTCCTGAGCGGTATGACGGCTGCGTGGACCCATGGTGTTTATGCTTGCGTACTATTGTTTGTACAGAGGAAGGTAGTACCTTCAGGCGTTTGGAAATTGCTCCCAAGGATGAACCAGACTTGTGGAGGTCTACAATTTTTTTCTGAGGTCTTGGCTGATTTCTTTGGATTTTCCCATGATGTCAAACAAAGAGGCACTGAGTTTGAAGGTAGGCCTTCAAATACATCCACAGGTACATTTCCAATTAACTCAAATTATGTCAATTAGCCTATCAGAAGCTTCTAAAGCCATTACATAATTTTCGGGAATTTTCCAAGCTGTGTAAAGGCACAGCCAACTTAGTGTATGTAAACTTCTGACCCACTGGAATTGTGATACAGTGACTTATAAGTGAAATAATCTACTTGTCTCATGCACAAAGTAGATATCCTAACCGACTTGCCAAAACTATAGTTTGTTAACAAGAAATGTGTGGAGTGGTTGAAAAACAAGTTTAAATGACTCCAACCTAAGTGTATGTAAACTTCCGACTTCCACTGTATTTTCTACCCTCACTCCACTTTCTTAGGGAGCAGGCCTAGGGCCTTAGATTGAGAGTATCTTCATCATGACACCAATAAAAAATTATATCAATCTATATTTTCAAAAGCATGTGAGTCGTGTGAATCACTGGCTTTTTGAGTCGCATTTCCACGATCGAGCAAAATAATAGGACTACACTTGATTTAGGCTACATTATTGCATGTTAAAAGTTTCTGATTGGTGAAAGATGAGCAAACGAAGAGATTAGCTCTACCACCTCCACTTATATGCCCAGCCAGAGAATAAATCAAATATACAGACGTACCGTGCCTTCGGAAAGTATTCGGACCTCTTGACTTTTTCCACATTTTGTTAAGTTACAGCCTTATTCTAAAATGGATTTGAAACAAAAATGTATCCTCAGCAATCTACACACAATACCCTATAATGACAAAGCGAAAACATGTTTTTACAAATGTTTGCAAATGTATTATAAATGAAAATCAGAAATATCTTACTTACATAAGTATTCAGAACCTTTGCTATGAGACCTAAAATGGAGCTGTTCTCATTAATCACCCTTGAGATGTTTCTACAACTTGATCGGAGTCCACCTGTGGTAAATCCAATTGATTGGACATGGATTTGGAAAGGCACACACCCGTCTATACAAGGTCCCACAGTTGACTGTGTATGTCAGAGCAAAAACCAAGCCACGAGGCCGTACGAATTGTCCATAGAGCTCCAAGACAGGATTGTGTAGAGTCACAGGTCTGGGAAAGGGTACCAAAACATTTCTGCAGCATTGAAGGTCCCCAAGAACACAATGGCCTCCATCATTCTTAAACATTTGGCCCAACCCTCAGTTTGGCCCAACTCGGATCAAACTGAGCAATCGGGGGAGAAGGGCTTTAGACAAGGAGGTGCAGCACTCCACCAATCAGGCCTTTATGGTAGAGTGGCCAGACGGAAGCCACTCCTCAGTAAAAGGCACACGAAACTCCACTTGGAGTTTGCCAAAAGGCCCTTAAAGACTCTCAGACCATGAGAAACAAGACTCTCTGGTCTCATGAAACCAAGATTGAACTCCTTTGGCCTGAATGCCAAGTGTCACATCTGGAGGAAACCTGGCACCATCCCTACGGTGAAGAATGTTGATGACTGTATCATGCCGTGGAGATGTTTTTCAGCGAGCAGCAGGAACTGGGAGAATAGTCAGGATCGAGGCAAAGATGAACAGAGCAAAGTACAGAGAGATCCCTGATGAAAACTTGCTCCAAAGCGCTCAGGTCCTCAGACTGGGGCGAAGGTTCACCTTCCAACAGGACAACAACCCTAAGCACACAGCCAAGACATTGCAGGAGTGGCTTCGGGACAAGTCTCTGAATGTCCTTGAGTGGCCCAGCCAGAGCCCGGATTTGAACCCAATCTAACATCTCTGGAGAGACCTGAAAATAGATGTGCAGCAATGCTCCCCATCCAACCTGACAGATCTGGAGAGGATCTGTAGAGAAGAATGGGAGAATCTCTCCAAATACAGGTGTGCCATGCTTGTAGAGTCATACTCAAGAGGACTGTAATTGCTGCCAAAGGTGCTTCAAAAAGGTTTTGAGTAAAGGGTCTGAATACTTATGTAAATGTCATATATAATAATTATTAATGTTTTTACAATTTGATGCCTTCAATTGCATTAGCCTACTTTATTCCAATATGTTTGTAATCCAGTGATATTTATTCCCATATTAAGTCTTTATGGATCCATCCAGTTGAGGTTAAGAAAACAGTGCACGTGGTGGGCTATGCAAAGAAATTACGGCATTACGGCTACATTTCATACTAAGCTGTAGGCAGAACTTTACCGCAATCATGACTAGGTTGGTTGGTGGAAAGGCTTTGTCACCACCAATACCTTTTATATATAAAGAAAAGTCAACAAAAATTTGTCGGGATGCTGAAGTTGGCAGAAAAACGTAGTGGTTTGAAAGGTGTATATGAGGTTGGAATAATACTGTGAAACTGTGAAAAGGATGCTGTTTGAGCTGTTTGAGCCAAGTTTTGGTGGGATGGAGTTTTGGCTTGCCTGGTGATAGACCAATAAGAATAACAGGTTGTTTTCAATTTCTCCCTCCCCACTCAGACCACTCCCAGACAGTCCTAGCAAAATTCTTGCTTGAGAAATTGCTCTTTGCTAAGAAGCTATTTTTGCTTATTTTTGAACATTTCAATTGACAGCAATCACAGTAAGGTATCTAATTGTTACCCAAAAATGATTTGATATTGAGATAAAAATGCATTTGACCTTTAAGGGTATTCAACGGGCGTGAATGTCTTTGACCACACATCATCACATCAGTATGGAAAGTCCTTTTTATTACTTTATCTCCATCTGCATCTCTTTGTCCCCACACTCAGATAAACAGAAGACAGACATTCTGTGCGGTTCCTCCATCTTTGCCATTGTGTAATTGAGTTTTCGCTCTCTGGTGTACCAGGGAGGGCTGGACTGGGGTTACCGTGGCTACTCGCATGAACTGACTCCATGGAAACCAGCTCCATTGGCACACAGAGAGGGGGAAGGAGAGAGGAAGAGAAGAGGGGTGACACGGCTGTCTTCTGGAACGCTGGTTTCTTGCTAAATGAAAAAGGTGTTAAGATGTAAGGAGGGAAGCGGGAGGAGACCGCTGTGTTCTGGAATGCTTTCTTTCTAAATTAAATAAGGGAAGGGGGGTTGGGAATGCTCTTGCCCTCCCTCTCTCCCTCACTCCCATCCCTCTATCACACTTCATTATTAATCGGGGATGGCTGTTTGTTCAAATGGAGAGAGAGGATGACATTTGGACTGCTGCTGTAAGTGCACTCCCTCTCACAATGTCACCACTGCTTTCTCCAGAGTCACCGTGACTCTGTGAAAATGTCATAAGTGTTTTACTTCTTATTGTAGCACAGTGTCACAGGGACGAGGTTACATTCTAGCAAAGCCCAACAGTAAAACAACCGATCGGTCATTGTGCATTAATTCAATGCTGCCTTTGTGAAAGATGTAGACACCGTGTCTGCTCTAAGGTCACATTTGCACCTGTTTGTCAGACTGAAATGTTTTAGTGCCATTTCAGTGACTCACATTGAATAACATGGGCCACAAGAGAATGCTGCACAATATTTGCTGTTGAACAACGACAAAATAACAGTGTGGTCTCAATTGTCTGTAGTGTGATTTCCACCAATCCTTGGGTAGTTTGGATGGCCTTCTACATCAGGAACCTCATTAGAGTGGGTTGGTGTCAGGTACGGTAGCATCTATCTGTTGTCCCATCGTCATTTTCTGTCTCTGTGTTGGCTACTTTAGACCAAGAATATGTCTCAAAGGGAGACAACCCTTTAATAAACCACCAAATCAACTCTCCACACAAGATAAAATGGCCTTTCAGTCCAAGGTTATTACTGAACAATGGTCTTATCAGCCAAATGAATGTTTATGAAGGTTTAATCCATGCACTGCTGACATCAGCAGATACTTATGTCATTAGAGGAGAGCACTTTTCAACATAAATTCTACATTTATTTACCTCAACTCTGATAATTCAGGCTATTATACACCGGATTTTCAGTTTTGCAATAATTGACCCTTAAGCGCGTTGGTAATTTATGCACTTGTCTGCCACAGCTTTCTCAACGGCCCAAGGGCATATTATAGAAGTCTTTGATGTTTAACAGTATTGCAAAGGAAGGACACAGCAGGCCTAGGGTGGAACTAAGCCACTAGTACTGTTTAACATGAGGAATAAATACACACACACACCCTCTCATCTAGTAAAGGGTATGGCTTAGTGGCTTCACAGATATTCTTTCTTCAATATTTCATTGGATGAGCAGAATCATTGAAGTTCCTCTATAGCTGTGAGTGACAAAGTGCTGTCAGTAGAGCTGGGGAGAGAGAGAAGTGTCTTTATATCTGTCACCCAGACAGACCAACATGCTGTGTGTTCAATCCAGGCAGACTGCTCTCTACAGGTCACACAGCTGCCAGAGGAGCCTAGTCCATCCTGGCCTCAACAGTTAGGCTGTTATATCCATTATTCCTAGGCTTCTAGATCCAGCATTTGTGTGACACAGGCTTTAGGTTTCCGTATCCCACATCCAGCTCTGTCGCTGCTCTCTCAGCAAACCTGTCTGACATAAATGATAGCCAACGTGTGAACTGTAAAGGTGAGAGGGATATGAAATACAGTATATGGCTTTATTAAATATATGGCTGTACTCAGACAACCCATGAAGTGGTTTATTGGATAGTACATTAAAATCACATACATTATAGAGCTTGTTTTATGGTGCAATAACCCACATTCTATACAGTTAGAGCAAAAAGAAAGGACCATTCGAATGTGTACCACACAATATTTATCATCTCACTCTGGCCCACATATTGGTTACTGATTGATGTACAGTGCAGGAGAGGAGTGAGTGACAGGTCACGTATATAAACCTGACCTACATCTAAATACAAATTAATGGATTTCAGGTGTCTTCATTGAGGATGTAGGGGCTACATCTAGTAAACGTTGGCACGGCAACTTGCTGACATCATCTCTCCCATTCTAGATCATAATAGAGTACGTGGGCAGGTTACGCAACTGCTGATATTTCTGTGGCTGCAAATAGAATAAATCACCATTTAGATGTTGAATTTCATTGTTGGGCATAAGATGAGAAAATAACTACTGACCAGTGAATAGAGAGTATTTTCTCATAACTTTGAAGCAGATTAATGTTTTGTAGCCTATAAAAAGATTGGCATGTGTTTATGTATAGCTGCCATGTATAAGATGTAAGAGAAACATGTGTTTTTAAATAACAACGGTGTGACATGGAGAACTCACAACAGTGTGTGATTTGTGGAGATATGTCAGTCAAGAATTAATAAACCATAGTTATAGGTTTTCATTCATCTCAGTTTGTATTTGTATTTGTTTTGGATCCCAGTTGGCTGCTGTCAAGACATCAGCTGCTCTTCCTGGTATCCTGCAAAAATTAAGGCAGTAATATACATTACAATAACATTTTTAAACATTCAAATATATTGTACAACATATTTCACAATACATTAAGTGTGTTCCTTCCGGCCACTACTCTACTACATCACACAATCCAGATGTGCATGTGTATGTTGTGTCCGTTTGTATGTGTGTGTGTTGTACCTATGTGTGTGACTCTTCACAGTCCTTGCTGCTCCATAAGGTGTATTTTTATCTGTTTTTTAAATCTGATTTTACTGCTTGTGTGAGTTACTTGATGTGGATTAGAGTACCATGTATTTTAATTTTTTAAATTTTTTAATTTCACCTTTATTTAACCAGGTAGGCTAGTTGAGAACAAGTTCTCATTTGCAACTGCGACCTGGCCAAGATAAAGCATAGCAATTCGACACATACAACAACACAGAGTTACACATGGAATAAACAAAACATACAGTCAATAATACAGTAGAACAAAGAAAACAAAAAGTCTATATACAGTGAGTGCAAATGAGGTAAGATAAGGATATTACTTTTCTGACTTTCGTGACCAATGTACTTTGCTGCTAACTGTTTGTAATGTTTTGTCTGCTGAGAGCTGTCCTCACATAATCGCATGGTTTTCTTTCACCGTAAAGCCTTTTTGAAATCTGACACGCCAGGTGGATTAACAACAAGCTAAGCTGTGTTTTGGTATATTGCACTTGTGATTTTATGAAAATGTATCATTGTCATTTAGTTTGAATTTGGCGCTCTGCAATTCACCGGATGTTGACGAAAAGGATCCCGCTAAAGGGATCGGTGCGCCAAGAGGTTATTAAAAGCTAGTGAAGGAGATATGAGTCTCCAGCTTCAGAGATTTTTGCAGTTCGTTCCAGTCATTGGCAGCAGAGAACTGGAAGGAAAGGCGGCCAAAGGAAGAATTGGCTTTGGGGGTGACCAGTGAGAAATACCTGCTGTAGCGCGTGCTACGAGTGGGTGCTGCTATGGTGACCAGTGAGCTGAGATAAGGCGGGGCTTTACCTAGCAGAGACTTGTAGATAACCTGTAGCCAGTGGGTTTGGCGACGAGTATGAAGCGAGGGCCAACCAATGAGAGCGTACAGGTCGCAATGGTGGGAAGTGTATGGGGCTTTGGTGACAAAACGGATGGCACTGTGATAGACTGCATCCAGTTTGTTGAGTAGAGTGTTGGAGGCTATTTTATAGATGACATCACTGAAGTGAAGTGTGAAGAGTGAAGGATGCTTTGTTGCGATATAGGAAGCCGATTTTAAATTTAATTTTGGATTGGAGATGCTTAATGTGAGTCTGGAAGGAGAGTTTACAATCTAACCAGAGACCTAGGTATTTGTAGTTGTCCACGTATTCTAAGTCAGAGCCGTCCAGAGTAGTGATTCTGGACGGGCGAGCAGGTGCGGGCAGTGATCAGTTGAATAGCATGCATTTAGTTTTACTTACGTTTAAGAGCAGTTGGAGGCTACGGAAGGAGAGTTGTATGGCATTGAAGCTCGTCTCGAGGTTAGTTAACACAGTGTCCAAAGAGGGGCCAGAAGTATACAGAATGGTGTCGTCTGCGTAGAGGTGTATCAGAGAATCACCAGCAGCCAGAGCAACATCATTGATGTATACAGAGAAGAGAGTCGGCCCAAGGATTGAACCCTGTGGCACCCCCATAGAGACTGCCAGAGGTCCGGACAACAGGCCCTCCGATTTGACACACTGAACTCTATCAGAGAAGTAGTTGGTAAACCAGACGAGGCAGTCATTTGAGAAACCAAGGCTGTCGAGTCTGCCAATAAGAATGTGGTGATTGACAGAATCAAAAGCCTTGGCCAGATCGATGAATACGGCTGCACAGTAATGTCTCTAATCGATGGCGATTATGATGTCGTTTAGGACCTTGAGCGTGGCTGAGGTGCACCCATGACCAGCGCTGAAACCAGATATCATAGCGGAGAAGGTACGGTGGGATTCGAAATGGTCGGTGATCTGTTTGTTAACTTGGCTTTCGAAGACCTTAGAAAGACAGGGTAGGATAGATATAGATCTGTAGCAGTTTGGGTCTAGAGTGTCCCCCCCTTTGAAGAGGGGGATGACCGCGGCAGCTTTCCAATCTTTGGGAATCTCAGACGATACGAAAGAGAGGTTGAACAGGCTAGTAATAGGGGTTGCAACTATTTTGGCAGATCATTTTAGAAAGAGAGGGTCCAGATTGTCTAGCCCGGCTGATTTGTAGGGGTCCAGATTTTGCAGCTCTTTCAGAACATCAGCTATCTGGATTTGGATGAAGGAGAAATGGTGGGGGCTTTGGCGGGTTGCTGTGGAGGGTGCTGGGCAGTTGACCGGGGTAGGGGTAGCCAGGTGGAAAGCATGGCCAGCCGTAGAGAAATGCTTATTGAAATTCTCAATTATAGTGGATTTATCGGTGGTGACAGTGTTTCCTAGCCTCAGAGCAGTGGGCAGCTGGGAGGAGGTGCTCTTATTCTCCATGGACTTTACAGTGTCCCAGAACTTTTTTGAGTTAGTACTACAGGATGCAAATTTCTGTTTGAAAAAGCTAGCCTTAGCTTTCCTAACTGCCTGTGTATATTTGTTCCTAACTTCCCTGAAAAGTTGCATATCACGGGGGCTATTCGATGCTAATGCAGAATGCCACAGGATGTTTTTGTGCTGGTCAAGGGCAGACAGGTCTGGAGTGAACCAAGGACTATATCTATTCCTAGTTCTACATTTTTTGAACGGGGCATGCTTATTTAAGATGGTGAGACAGGCACTTTTAAAGAATAGCCAGGCATCATCTACTGACGGGATGAGGTCAATGTCATTTCAGGATACCCCGGCCAGGTCGATTAGAAAGGCAGGCTCGCAGAAGTGTTTTAGGGAGCGTTTGACAGTGATGAACGGTCGTCGTTTGGTCGCAGACCCATTACGGATGCAGGCAATGAGGCAGTGATCGCTGAGATCTTGATTGAAAACAGCAGAGGTGTATTTGGAGGGTGAGTTAGTTAGGATGCCATCTATGAAGGTGCCCGTGTTTACGGATTTGGAGTTGTACCTGGTAGGTTCATTGATAATTTGTGTGAGATTGAGTGCATCTAGCTTAGATTGTAGGATGGCCGGGGTGTTAACCTTTCTCGCCCCGGAGTTCCGCTAGCGGAAAACCCACAACATTCCGCTGCCTTCGCAGAGCGCGAAATTCAAAAAATATTTATTAATATTAACTTCCACACATTAACAAGTCCAATACAGCAAATTGAAAGATAAACATCTTGTGAATCCAGCCAACATGTCCGATTTTATAAATGTTTTACAGCGAAAACACAATATATATTTATGTTAGCTCACCACAATAGCCAAACACACAACGCTATTTATCCACCGCATAGGTAGCTTTCAAAAAACCGACAAAATATAGATATAATTAGTCACTAACCAAGAAACAACTTCATCAGATGACAGTCTTTTAACTTGTTATGGCTGCAGGGGGCGTATTGAATAACTGGAAAGAGGTGCCCATTTTCAAACGGCCTCGTACTCAATTCTTGCTCGTACAATATGCATATTATTATTACTATTGGATAGAAAACACTCTCTAGTTTCTAAACCCGTTTGAATTATTTCTCTAAGTGAAACAGAACTCTTTTTACAGACCATTTCCTATCCGGAAGTGAGATTTCCAAAAGCGATGTCTCTCTTCAAGAGCTTGTCTATAAAAGGGCATGTCACTTAGGACTGTAGAAACACGTCATACACCTTCCCCTGGGTGTCATGCGGAAGTGAGAGCAGAAATGACTTGATTATCTCGTTCTGGGATTGAATACAACCTCTTGGAGTGAGAAGTGCGGCATACATTTTTTTTGGAAGGCGCGAAGTTGGATCTGGAGTCGCCTCCTGGAAAACTGTCGTTATAGGTGAATATGATCTCTGGCTTCGATTTTATTTGATACATGTCACAATATCATCCTAAAGTATGTTTTTTCAATATAGTTTAATTATATTATTGAAATTTATTCTGGACTTTAGACGTGATGCGTCGCAAGAATTAGTTCAAGAAGGAGAGGTTAGCACCGCACGGCCAGTGTGCTTGCTAATTCAAGAGGGAAATAGTTCGTTCTGGATCCAAATAAAGACGGTTCTGAACAAAGGACCCCTTGGAGAACATTCTGATGGAAGATCAACAAAGATAAGGACCCAATTTGGGATACTATTTCATATATCTGTCGAACTGTGCTATCGCTACCGTTTGACTAGAATCAATGCTGCTGTGTGTTAGCTATTGTAGTAAGCTAATATAACGATATATTGTGTTTTCGCTGTAAAACACTTCAAAAATCGGAAATATTGGCTGTATTCACAAGATCTTTGTCTTTCATTAGCTATCCACCATATATTTTTCTGAAATGTTTTATGATGAGTAATTAGGTAGTTGATGTGTCTGTATTTTCTCTGGCTACTCCCGTGCGATTTCTGACTGTAGCTATGATGGTGGCTATGATGGTAGCAGTAATGTAAAACTGATTTATAGCTAAAATATGCACATTTTTCGAACAAAACATAGATTTATTGTGTAACATGTTATAGGACTGTCATCTGAGGGAGTTTTTTCTAGGTTATTTAGGTTGGTTCTAGGTTAGTTAGGTTGGCTTGTGCATGCTACCTGCATCCTACTTGTGCTGTGAAAAATGTCTGTCCTCTTTTTTATTTGGTGGTGAACTAACATAAATATATGTGGTGTTTTCTCTGTAAAACATTTTAAAAATCGGACTTGTTGGCTGGATTCACAAGATGTTTATCTTTCAAATGCTGTATTGGACTTGTTAATGTGTGAAAGTAAAATATTTAAAAAAAAAATAGATTTTGAATTTCGCGCCCTGCACTTGAGCTGGATGTTGTCATAGGTGTACCGGCGTCGGGCTTGCAGCCATAACAGGATAACATGTTACACAATACATTTATGTTTTGTTCGAAAAATGTGCATATTTGAGGTATAAATCATAGTTTTACATTGAAGCTACAATCACAAATAGCACCGAAGCAGCCAGAATAATTACAGAGAGCAACGTGAAATAGATAAATACTCATCATAAAACATTTATGAAAAATACATGGTGTACAGCAAATGAAAGATAAACATCTTGTGAATCCAGCCAATATTTCCGATTCTTTAAGTGTTTTACAGCGAAAACACAATATAGAAATATATTAGCTTACCACAATAGCCAAACACACAACCGCATTTATTCACCGCAAAGAAAGCTTTAGCAAAAACCAGCAATAAATATAAAATAAATCACTAACCTTTGGACAACTTCATCAGATGACAGTCTTATAACATCATGTTACACAAAACATTTATGTTTTGTTCGAAAATGTGCATATTTAGAGCAGAAAACCGTGGTTATACATTGTGAAAATGTAGCAACTTTTTCCCAGAATGTCCGGATATATTTCTGACACTCACCTAATCTGACCAAATAACTCATCATAAACTTTACATAAAAATACTTGTTGTATGGCAAATGAAAGATACACTGGTTCTTAATGCAACCGCTGTGTTAGATTTTTAAAAATAACTTTAGTACGACATACAGCTTGCGTTATTGCGAGACAGCGCCCGCTAAAAGGGCGGAGAATAGGACTAAACATTTCACACAAAAATACGATATAACATCATAAAATGTTCTTACTTTTGCTGAGCTTCCATCAGAATCTTGTACAAGGAGTCCTTGGTCTAGAATAAATCGTTATTTGGTTTTAGAATGTCCTTTTCTCCAGTCGAATTAGCAACCTTAGCTAGCCAAGTGGCGCGAACATGTCCATCTTCTCTCGACGCAAACAACGGAAAACTCCAAAAGTCCCGATAAACGTTGAATAGTCTAATAAAACTCGGTTGAAAGAACATACTTTACGATGATATTATCACATGTATCAAATAAAATCAGAGCCGGAGATATTAGCCGTGTATACCGAACGCTTTTCAGAAGGTAATCTGGGGTTCCTTCTCGCGCCTTCGAAGACAATGAAATTTCCAGACCTGTCACTCCAAAAGCTCTTGTTCGACCTCAGATCAAGCTAGACACCCCATTTCACCTCCCACTGCCTGTTGACATCTAATGGAAGGCGTATGAAGTGCATGTATATCGATAGATATAAGCCAGTTGAATAGGCAGGCCCTGGAACAGAGCCTCGATTTCAGATTTTTCACTTCCTGTCTGGAAGTTTGCTGCAAAATGAGTTCTGTTTTACTCACAGATATAATTCAAACAGTTTTAGAAACTTGAGAGTGTTTTCTATCCAATAGTAATAATAATATGCATATTGTACGATCTAGAACAGAGTACAAGGCCGTTTCATTTGGGCAAGATTTTTTCCCAAAGTGAAAATAGCGCCCCCTACACACTAACAGGTTTTAAGCATGTCCCAGTTTAGGTCACCTAGTAGCACGAGCTCAGAAGATAGATGGGGGGCATTGGTAGATTGCATATGGTATTGAGGGCACAGCTGGGGGCAGAGGGAGGTCTTTAGCAAGCGGCAACAGTGAGAGACTTGTTTCTGGAAAGGTGAATATTTGGAAGTAGAAGCTCGAATTGTTTGGGTACAGACTTGGATAGTAATACAGAATTCTGCAGGCTATCTTTGGAGTAGATTGCAACACCGCCCCCTTTGGCAGTTCTATCTTGGCGGAAAATGTTATAGTTAGCGAAGGAGATTTCAGGGTTTTTGGTGGTTTTCCTAAGCCAGGATTCAGACACGGCTAAGACATCCAGGTTGGCAGAGTGTGCTAAAGCAGTGAGTAAAACAAACTTAGGGAGTAGGCTTCTAATGTTAACATGCATGAAACCAAGGCTTTTACGGTTACATAAGTCAACAAATGATAGCACCTGGGGAGTGGGAGTGGAGCTAGGCACTGCAGGACCTGGATTAACCTCTACATCACCAGAGGAACAGAGGAGAAGTAGGATAAGGGTACGGCTAAATGCTATATGAACTGGCCGTCTAGCACGTTCGGAACAGAGAGTAAAGGGAGCAGGTTTCTGGGCACGATAGCATAGATTCAAGGCATAGTTTACAGACAAAGGTAAGATGGGATGTGAGTACAATGGAGGTAAACCTAGGCATTGAGTAATGATGAGAGAGATATAGTCTCTACAGACGTTTAAACCAGGTGATGTCATCGCATATGTAGGAGGTGGAACAAGGCACATTGAGCAGGGCTAGAGGCTCTACAGTGAAATAAGACAGTAATCACTAACCAGGACAGTAATGGACGAGGCATATTGATATTAGAGAGAGGAATGCTTAGCCAAGTGAACATATGGGTCCAGTGAGTGGTTGGTCTGACTGGGGACACGACGATTCAGACAGTTAGCAGGCCGATGCTAACAAGCGAACAGTTAGTAGGCCGGGGCTAAACAAGCTAGCAGTTAGCAGACCGGGTTAGCAAGCAAGCAGTTAGCAGGGGCTAGCAGTTAGCAGACAGGGGCAGGCAAGCTAACGTTAGCAGTTAGCAGACCCGGGCAAGCAAGCTAGCAGTTAGCAGATGGGTGTAAGTCTGTTTTTGCCTCTTCGTGCGGTGACGTCGATAGACCAGTCGTGGAATTAGTAGGGTTCCAAGTAGCTCTAGGTAGCTAGCAGGCCTAGCAGGTTAGCAGAATGGGCCTTCAGCGGGCGTCGCTCCTGAGGGGCCTGTTGGAATCCTCGGGCAGATTATGTCAGTATTCCAGTCGTAGAGGATCGGCGGGTTCGGCAGTAGAAGGGGTCCGGATATTGTAGCCCAGGAGTGGGCTTCGGTGGTAGCACAGGAGCCCTGGCCGGGCTAGCTTCAGGCTAATTGGTGCTTGTTCTGGGATGGAAACGATAGCCAGGTGGTCATCCAGGATTGCGGTTAGCTAGTTGCGAAGATCCAGATGAAAATGTTCAGAGTTTGAGGTAGGAATCCGGGGATATGGAGAGAAATAGGTCCGTTATGCTCTGGTTTGAGTCACGTTGTTCGAACTGGCGAGAGCTTTCCGAGCTAAAGGTTAGCTGATGACCGCTAGCAATGGTTTGCTGACTGATAGCTGGTAGGTAGTTAGCTGGCTAGCTTCAGTTGAGGGATTCCAGATCTGAAGTAAATATAAATACTTTAGAAAAAAGCAGATCTACGCCACATTGGGTGAGGCGGGTTGCAGGAGAGTATTTAGAAGTTGAGGTTTAGGAAAATATTTTAAAAGATATGCGAAGAAAAAGATGTTAAAAGATATATACAAGGGACATAGCTCTATGTAGTACTGTGCAACTCTGTCAGGCGGTGGGTGTAGCTGGTGCATGAAGTCAGGCGCAGGAGAGCAGAGACGAGTGAACAACGTACTTTACTTTAGAAAAAAATAGCACAAAAAATAGCACAAAGTAACAATACTTATGTGCGAACAATAACGGTTGCCACAAAACACGGGTGAACACAGCACCCGGAAAAAAACAGTCGGAAATGTACCGACCTAAACAGTAAATAATCACACACTGTCACGCCCTGACCTTAGAGAGCTGTTTATGTCTCTATTTTGGTTTTGTCAGGGTGTGATTTGGGTGGGCATTCTATGTTCTATTTTCTATGTTTTTGTATTTCTTTGTTTTGGCCGGGTATGGTTCTCAATCAGGGACCGCTGTCTATCGTTGTCTCTGATTGGGAAACATAGAGAGAGAGAAGCATATTTCAACCCTGCAGGCGCGACACAAAACGCAGAAATAAAAATATAATTCATGCCTTACCTTTGATGAGCTTCTGTTGTTGGCACTCCAATATGTCCCATAAACATCACAAATGGTCCTTTTGTTCGATTAATTCCGTCGATATATATCCAAAATGTCCATTTATTTGGCGCGTTTGATCCAGAAAAACACCGGTTCCAACTTGTGCAACGTGACTACAAAATATCTCAAAAGTTACCTGTAAACTTTGCCAAAACATTTCAAACTACTTTTGTAATACAACTTTAGGTATTTTTTTACGTAAATAATCGAAGAAATTGAAGACGGGATGATCTGTGTTCAATACAGGATTAAAACAAACTGTGGCTAGCTTTCTGGTTACGCGCCTCTAACAAACAGTACACAACAAGTGACCCTCGTTCACAATGGCCGTACGAGGAAAAAACCTCAACCAATTTCTAAAGACTGTTGACATCCTGTGGAAGCGGTAGGATCTCCAAGAAGGTCAATTAGAAATCTGGATTCCCAATGAAAACCCATTGAAAAGAGAGTGACCTAAATAAAAGGAAAATCTGAATGGTTTGTCCTCGGGTTTCGCCTGCTAAATAAGTTATGTTATACTCACAGACATGATTCAAACAGTTTTAGAAACTTCAGAGTATTTCCTATCCAAATCTACTAATAATATGCATATCTTATCTTCTGGGGATGAGTTGCTGGCAGTTGAATTTGGGGATGCTTTTCATCCAAACGTGAAAATGCTGCCCCCTATCCTAGAGAAGTTAAGCAAGCAGAGCAGCGCTTTATTATGGACAGATCTCTCCCTATCTTACCTACTGTTGCATCAATATATTTTGACTGTAACAGTTTACAATCCAGGGTTACTCCAAGCAGTTTAGTCTCCTCAACTTTCTCAATTTCTACATTATTCATTACATTGTTTAGGGTTTAGGGTTTAGTGAATGATTTGTTCCAAATACAATGCTTTTAGTTTTTGAAATATTTAGGACTAACTTATTTATTGCCACCCATTCTGAAAATGACTGCAGCTTTTTGTTAAATGTTGCAGTGATTTCACTTGCTGTAGTAACTGACGTGTATAGTATTGTCAACCGCATATTCAGAGCCAGTGGCAGGTCATTATTAAATATGTAAGTAAGGGGCCTAGACAGCTGCCCTAGGGAATGCCTGATTCTTCCTGGATTATGTTGGGGAGGCTACCATTAAAGAACACCCTCTGTGCTCTGTTAGACAGGTAACTCTCAATCTTCAATATAGCCGGGGGTGTAAAGCCATAACATATACGTTTTTCCAGCAGCATAGTATGATTGATAACGTCAAAAGCCGCACTGAAGTCTAACAAAACAGCTCCCACAATGTTTTTATTAGCATTTTCTCTCAGCCAATCATCCGTCATGCCGTGCATGTTGAATGCCCTTCCCTATAAGCGTGCAGAAAGTATTTTGTTAATTTATTTACTGCGAAATAGCATTGTATCTGGTCAAATACAAGTTATTCCAAAGGTTTACCAAGGGTTGGTAACAGGCTGATTAGTCAGCTATTTGAGCCAGTAAAGGGTGTTTTACTATTCTTGGGTAGCGGAAGGACTTTTGCTTCCCTCCAGGCAGGACGGCACACACTAATTTTCCATCCAAGTTGTCAGACCCAGATGGCTTTTCATTGTTGATAGACAACAAAAGAAATGTCACCTCTTCCACGCTCACGAATCTTGTCTTTCATAATTTGATCAGTTGTACTTGGATGTGTAGGTTCGGCGTTTGTTGCTGGCATGTCATGCCTCAGTTTGCTAATCTTGCCAATTAAAAAAAACATTATTAGTCCAGAACTAAAGTCTTAAGTTATTAGTCAGTTGCTCGATTCAGTTCTGGGTCCATGCGTGTTTTTAGAGAAGAGATTAAGAGATGCTACAACTGGGAACGGAACTGGAATGAGGAGCTCCACCCTCTCTCTTTGCAAGTTGCGGGCCTTCCTCCCATTCCGAAATTCTAAAGATGCTAACACCTGCGAAATTGCGATTTGTCCAAATAACCAGTGACGAAAAACACAAAACACTGGAACTACTGCTGCATCCCATTCCTTCGTGACGGATTCTACGGTACCAGTTGTTTACGTAGATCTGTCCATGAGAGATTAGGTTTTCAGTGCTTCAGACGAACACCTCTCCTCATGTCAGCTTTTACATGAATAAAAGGCTCTTCCTCTATTACTCCCTCCCTCCCTCTCCCTCTCTAACTCTCATGCCCACCCACACAGAGCCTGTCAGATCCACACGAGGATGGAAGGAGGAGTTGGGAGGGAGGTGAAGCATGACACGTGAAAATGGAAAAACATTTATTTTGGCACTGCATTGACAGCTCTTTATCACTATTTTTCTCTCTCACTAAATCAATCTCTCTATCCATTTACAGTATCTTCAGCTCTTATTCTCTCACTTTCTCTCTCTGAAGATGAAGTCCTTTGTAGTTTTGGACACAGTTGAAAGAATACTTCTGTCATTTGATTGAAATGGAGTAATTACCATCTTTTCTCCAACAGACAATTGCTATTTGTTTGATCAACTTTTTCTGAAACCACGGCGAAGATATGTCATGGTGATTATTGACTGAACCTCCTTGAACTTTCCAGTATGTAACAAGAGTGGTAAAAATTATGCTCCTGAACAGAGCTGTCATTCATGTGGTGCAGATGATACAGTTGATATCGGAAGTTTACATACACTTTAAACAAATACATAAACTCAGTTTTTCACAATTCCTGACATTTAATCCTAGTAAAAATTCCCTGTCTTAGGTCAGTTAGGATCAATACTTTATTTTAAGAATGTGAAATGTCAGAATAATAGTAGAGAGAATGATTTATTTCAGCTTTTATTTCTTTCAGCACATTCACAGTGGGTCAGAAGTTTACATACACTCAATTAGTATTTGGTAGCATTGCCTTTAAATTGTTTAACTTGGGTCAAACATTTCGGGTAGTCTTCCGCAAGCGTCCCACTATAAGTTGGGTGAATTTTGGCCCATTCCTCCTGACTGAGCTGGTGTAACTGAGTCAGGTTTGTAGGCATCTTTGCTCGCACATGCTTTTCAGTTCTGCCCATACATTTTCTATGGGATTGAGGTCAGGGCTTTGTGATGGCCACTCCAATACCTTGACTTTGTTGTCCTTAAGCCATTTTGCCACAAGTTTGGAAGTTTGCTTGGGGTCATTGTCCATTTGGAAGACCCATTTGCGACAAAGCTTTAACTTCCTGACTGATGTCTTGAGATGTTGCTTAAATATGTCCAGATAATTGTCCCTCCTCATGATGTTATCTATTTTGTGAAGTTCAGCAAAGTACCCCCACAACATGATGCTGCCAACCCCGTGCTTCATGGTTGGGATGGTGTTCTTCGGCTTGCAAGCCTACCCCTTTTTCCTCCAAACATAACGATCAAATCAAATCAAATGTATTTATAAAGCCCGTCTTACATCAGCTGATATCTCAAAGTGTTGTACAGAAACCCAGCCTAAAACCCCAAATAGCAAGCAATGCAGGTCTAGAAGCACGGTGGCTAGGAAAAATTCCATTGAAAGGCCAGAACCTAGAAAGAAACCTAGAGAGGAAACAGGCTATGAGATGTGGCCAGTCCTCTTCCGGCTGTGCCGGGTGGAGATTATAACAGAACATGGCCAAGATGTTCAAATGTTCATAGATGACCAGCAGGGTCAAATAATAATAATCACAGTGGATGTTGAGGGTGCAACAGGTCAGCACCTCACAAGTAAATGTCAGTTGGATTTTCATAGCCGATCATTCAAAGTATCATTATGGCCAAACAGTTCTATTTGTGTTTCATCAGACCAGAGGACATTTCTCCAAAACGTAGGATCTTTGTCCCCATGTGCAGTAGCAAACCGTAGTCTGCCTTTTTTATGGCAGTTTTGGAGCAGTGGCTTCTTTCTTGCTGAGCGGCCTTTCAGGTTATGTCGATATAGGACTAGTTTTACTGTGGATATGGATACTTTTGTACCTGTTTCCTCCAGCATCTTCACAAGGTCCTTTGTTGTTGTTCTGTTATTGATTTGCACTTTTCATACCAGAGTACGTTCATCTCTAGTAGACAGAACGCGTCTCCTTCCTGAGTGGTATGATGGCTGCGTGGTCCCATGGTGTTTATACTTGCGTACTATTGTTTGTACAGATGAACATGGTACCTTCAGGCATTTGTAAATTGCTCCCAAGGATGAACCAGACTTGTGGAGGTCTACAATTTTTATTCTTAGGTCTTGACTGATTTCTTTGGATTTTCCCATGATGTCAAGCAAAGCGGCACTGAGTTTGAAGGTAGGCTTTGAAATACATTCACAGTACACCTCCAATTGGCTCAAATGATGTCAATTAGCCTATCAGAAGCTTCTAAAGCATTGACAAAATTTTCTGGAATTTTCCAAGCTGTTTAAAGGCACAGTCAACTTAGTGTATGTAAACTTCTGGCCCACTGGAATTGTGATACAGTGAATTATTAGTGAAATAATCTCTCTGTAAACAATTGTTGGAAAAATTACTTGTCATGCACAAAGTAGATGTCCTAACCGACTTTCCAAAACTATAGTTTGTTAACAAGTAATTTGTGGAGTGGTTGAAAAACAAGTTTTAATGACTCCAACCTAGGTGTTTGTAATCTCCTGACTTCAACTGTATGTGCTCATCTTCATTATCATTGCACATAATGGATATTATCTTTGATTGACTGTGACTGATAGACAAGCCTCTGTTTTTTCTCTAGAAAGCAGAACTGAACACAAGCCAGCGAGCAAAGCGAGAGACCTTCCCTCCCCCCGAATCCCCCCACCCCATAATATGTTGCCTAGGCAGATCAGAGGAGTGTGTTGATGACTAACCACTCGGTACAGTGAGAGTGTGTTACGTCAACAACAAAAAACACTCCCTCCAGGTCTCTCCCTCTCTCTCCACTCAGCCTCCATACAGTGGTGATGTAAGTAGTGCACTGCCTGCCTTCCTCAGGCCAGGCCAGGGGCTAGCAGCTACACCAGCTTTACCTAGTCCCTTAGAGGAATCAGCAGCGTCCATTTTAGAGAGAGATAAACAACACACCACAGTACCTCATGCACTCTGACTCACTCACCGGCTCTCCCTCAAAGCACAGAGAGGGAGACTAGTTAAGTCATTGTCCTTTCATAGCTTTAGTTATCTCATTTGTCTTTGTGTGTGTTTTGTAAGAGGTTCTGAGAAGCTGTTTTAGGTATCTGTTAGATTACAAGTATTGGATGTTTCACAGGGTTGTGGTGAGGGAATTATGTTTTGGATTCATGTGGACAGATCATGTTTGAGTCTGGTCTGTGGCATGTGATGGGGTGGGACTGATTCTATTGGAACTGAATTCGCTACAGTAAACCCATGATCTTGTTTTCCATATAAACCAATTTACTGTAAGGGCCTCCTGTCCCTTTATCACCCACCCTCCATTCCCTACTTACACTTTTGACTTGTCCTGTTAATAGTAATGTGTCCAGCTGTTTTACTCTCCAGCCAGAGACCCTCTCTTTTCTCCATATCTGATAAATGATCACTTAACTTAGGTCGGTTGTATTCGTTTTTTGTGTTTGGACTGTACATTCGTTTTGAAAACTATAATGGCATAAACATAATGTGCTTTTGACAGTTTTAATAAAGTCTGAGCCAATGTGTGCGTTAGTGTGTGTGTCTCTGTACAATATTCATGTGTAATTGCTTGTAACAAATTGCTTAAAATGTTTTAATATATCTGCCATAGCCCTGATGTATGCCACTGGGAAATCTGAGCCCTCAGCCTGTAGTCTAGAATACTAATTATTCTATCTCTCTATTTCTCTCATGCTCTCTTCACTTTCTCTTTTTCCCTCTCCCTCTCTTGCGCTCTCTCGCACACTCCCCTTTTCCCTCTCTCACTCCCCCCTCTCTCTCGCTCTCCCTCTCTCTCTCTCTCTCCCTCTCTTTCACTCTCCCCTTCTTCTTTCTCTCACAATCTCTGCTAAAAGAAGACTGGTGTCCACTCTAAGAGTCCCAGTGAGGAGCATGTGGTGAGGGCCATGTCTCTGGAGATGGATAAGAGTGTCACTAAGTTGATGTACGACTTCCAGAGGAACTCTACTTCTGACGACGACTCAGGCTGCGCGCTGGAGGAATACGCCTGGGTGCCCCCTGGCCTCAGCCCTGAACAGGTACACTACCCACCTCTCTGTTACCCACTCTTTTGTACCCCTTTTTTCCCCCTTCTCTTACACTGCTGACTACACCCCTCGGTCTCAGCCCTGAACAGGTGCACAACCCAATTCTGACCTCTCTGTTACCTCTTTAACCCAACTACCCACGGTAAACGAGCAGCAGAACTGATGATTAATTAATTTTCAATCCCCTCGATCATGCGCTGAGTGCCACGTGTGGTTTGAGGAGAGAAGAATAGAGGAGAAAAAGACAGAAACCATGACCAAACTGAAGATGAGCTGGAGGATAATCTGTGGAATGCATTGTCTGAAGGACATGAAAATATGAAAGTAATGAAATTATGGTTGTATTTTGTATTTTGGGGGCGGCAGGTAGCCTAGTGGTTAGAGCATTTGGCCAGTAACCGAAAGGTTGCTGGATCGAAACCCACGAGCTGACAAGGTCAAAATATGTTGTTCTGCTCCTGAACAAGGCAGTTAACCCACTGTTCCCGGATAGACCGTCATTGTAAATAAGAATTTGTTCTTAACTGACTTGCCTGGTTAAATAAAGGTTAAAAAAAAAAAAAGATTTCAGTGGTCTTTAATTCTTTGTTACTTTTATATATATATTTTTTTTTTTATTAAATTAAAACTGCATTGTTGGTTAAGGGCTTGTAAGTAAGCATTTCACTGTAAGGTCTACACCTGTTGTATTTGGCGGTGTGACAAATAGCATTTGATTAGATTTGATTGAAAATACTCAGCTTAGATCATTTTTAATTATAACATGTATTCTAAATGTACACCAGTCAGGTTTCAGACCTGGTCATAGCACCATCTATGCTACTTATTTGGACCTGTCTAAAGCATTCAACACAGTAGAACACTCATTACTTATTCAGAGGCTTTCATCAATTGGTCTGAACCAGGCAACATGTAGATGGTTTGAAAAAAAATGTAAGGACAGAACACATAACAAAGGGTGTCCCACAGGGATCGGTTCTTGGTACGGTTCTTTTCACTATTTACATGAAAGGGGAAAGGGGGATACCTAGTCAGTTGTACAACTGAATGCCTTCAACTGAAATGTGTCTTCCGCATTTAACCCCTCTGAATCAGAGAGGTGTGGTGGGCTGTCTTAATCGACATCAACGTCTTCGGCGCCCGGGGAACAGTGGGTTAACTGCCTTGTTAAGGGGCAGAAAAACAGATCTTTACCTTGTCAACTTGGGGATTCGATCCAGCAACCTTTCAAACAATATTGGTTTACTGTATCTGTAATAATTCAAACTTTCATCTGTCTGCAGATGACACTGTGGTGTATGCTATTGCCCCCACAGCTGACCAGGCTCTGTCAGAGCTTCAATTATTGTAATTGTCTCAAATCCCTTCCTGTTGAACGTGGAACCAGGGAGAGCTTGGTTTGTTGTTTTGGATAGTTTGTTGTTTTGAAAGTGTATTGGAAAGCTTCTTAGTAGCTGGATAACTTTTGAGTTTGGATCATGTGATGCAGTTAGCATCAGTAGCTGGGACTGCTACTCTCTGTCCAATGATCCTGCCGACCAAGGCCGGGTCTGAGGACCTATTTGGCATAGCATGATAGGCTAGCTAGCTGCCTGTCATGCTAGCAGCCTGTGACTGGAGCCCGTGACTGCAGCCCACAACGCGGTTAGCCATTGTGGCTGGGACCGCGGATTGACCGGGTTTGTGGCTGTCTAGATCCCTGCTATTTGTTGTTGTTTTCAATCTTCCTTGTGACCTGCCCTGTCTGGAACTGCGAGGAGTACATGGGTTATAGCTACCATGACAAATACCAAAGCCGGGGGGAGTACCGTTGAGGACAGTGGTGTTTCTCTATCACAGTTGAAGGATCTTTTAAAAAAACACAAAGAGTTCTATAAGCAGAAAATAGCTTCAACTGTTTTGTCCAAATACTGGTGGATTCAACTAATAAAAGAATGGACGACCTGACCAGAGAGGTCCAGGATCTGAAGAACAGTTTGCAGTTCTCCCAGGGTCAGCTCAATGAGTTGAAACAGGAAAACGGCAAGATGACAGCAATCTGTAAGTCATTGAGAGAGGACATCAGTTCTGTGTGTGAATCCATGATAAATAACAATGATGGAGGAATCAAATCTCAAGCGACAATCAAGGCGCAACAACAAGGTTGTGGACGGAATTGCAGAATCTCCACATGAGACCTGAACGTAGTCCGAGGACAAAGTGAGGGAAATCATCTCTGAGAAATTGAAGATGGACCACAGGAAGATTGAGGTGGAGCGCGCCCATAGGGCTGGAAAACCCACCACCGGCCCAGGTGATAGACCCAGGCCGATAGTGGTAAAGTTCCTGAGGTTCAAGGACAAGGTAGCTGTTCTGGTAATAGCCAAGAACTTGAGTGGAACATATATCATCCTCAACAAGGACTATCGTGAAGCTGTGCACCAAAAGAGGAAATAACTTATCCCTGCCATGAAAGCTGCCAGAACACGTGGGGACATTACTTACATCCACTATGACAGGCTCATTGTCCACTCTCCCTCCCAGAAGCCTGGAAGGGATGAGAGCCAAGCCTATGGGTTCGTAGCTTCAAACCCGCAGCACACACACACACACACACCAATTGATTAATGGACTGCTGAATGTATATATTTTTCTATTACTTTTCCATATTATCTCTATCTCTGATAAGCTACCCAAGGAAAGGGCTGAAAAATAGCCCATATTAATATATGTAGCCTTAGAAATAAGGTTCATGAAATCAATAACTTGCTAACATCAGATAACATTCATATATTAGCCATTTCTGAGAGTCACTTAGATAATTCATTTGATGATACAGCAGTAGCAATACAAGGATATAACATCTATAGAAGAGACCGACATGCTTATGGGGGAGGTGCTGCTGTGTAAATTCAGAGCCATATCCCTGTAATGAAGATCGTATTACTATTATTATTATTCTTATTGAATTGTTGTGGTTGCAGGTTCACTTGGCACATGTAAAGCCTTTTCTTTTGGGGTGTCGCTATAGGCCACCAAGTGCTTACAGTCAGTATCTAGATAATATGTGTGACATGCTTGATGAATGAATGAATGAAAATCGCCAGTTGGCAACCTTACATCAAATTGTATTTGTCACCGCCGAATAGAACAGGTACCTTACAGTGAAATGCTTACTTACAAGCCCTTTAAACCAGCAATGCAGTTCTAAGAAAAAAAGTGTTTAGAAAGAATTTACTAAAATAAACTGAAGTCAAACCTTTTTTTAAAGTAAAGTATAGGTAGAGGTAAAGTTACTATGCATGGATAATAAACAGAGATTAGCAGCAGCGTAAAAATGGGGGTGGGGGAGCAATGCAAATAGTCCAGGTAGCCATTAGATTAGCTGTTCAGCAGTCTTATGGTTTGGGGGTAGAAGCTGTTAAGAAGTCTTTTGGACCTATACTTGGCGCTCCAGTACCGCTTGCCGTGCGGTAGAAGAGAGATCAGTCTATGACTAGGGTGAATGGAGTGTTTGCTCGCACACGCTTTTTCAGTTCTGCCCACACATTTTCTATAGGATTGAGGTCAGGGCTTTGTGATGGCCACTCCAATACCTTGACTTTGTTGTCCTTACGCCATTTTGCCAAAACGTTGGAAGTATGCTTGGGGTCATTGTCCATTTGGAAGACCCATTTGCTGTAAGGGGTGCGTAACTGGTGGCAGGGAAGTCAGACGCAGGA
This sequence comes from Salvelinus alpinus, assembly GCF_045679555.1. Lineage (NCBI taxonomy): Eukaryota > Metazoa > Chordata > Actinopteri > Salmoniformes > Salmonidae > Salvelinus > Salvelinus alpinus. The sequence goes on from NC_092113.1 coordinate 1,929,318, forward strand.
GAGCAGAACTAGGTAATAGCCGGAACAGTTTAATGGCAAAACCAAAGGCATCAGAAATAACAACACATGGGTACAAAACCCGTCGCGCACCAGTCAACATGTGCACAAGCACTTACAACAAACAAACACGCACAAAGACATGGGGGAAACAGAGGGCTAAATACACAACACATAATGAGGGAAATGAAACCAGGTGTGTGGGAAAACAAGACAACACAAATGGAAAATGAAAAATGGATCAGCGTTGGCTAAAAGACCGGCGACGTCGACCGCCGAACACCACCCGAACAAGGAGAGGCATCGACTTCGGCAGAAGTTGTGACAGTACCCCCCCCTTGACACGCGGCTCCAGCAGCGCGCCGACACCGGCCTCGGGGACGAGGCACAGGGCGATCCGGAAGGAGACGGTGGAACTCCTGCAGCTTTGAAGGGTCCATAATGTCCTCCACCGGAACCCAGCATCTCTCCTCCGGACCATACCCCTCCCAGTCCACGAGGTACTGAAGGCCCCTAGCCCGACGTCTCGAATCCAGTATGGAACAAACGGAGTACGCTGGGGCCCCCTCGATGTCCAGAGGGGGCGGAGGAACCTCCCGCAAATCAGACTCCTGGAGCGGGTCAGCCACCACCGGCCTGAGGAGAGACACATGGAACGAGGGGTTAATGCGGTAATCGGGGGGAAGCTGTAACCTATAACATACCTCGTTCACTCTCCTCAGGACTTTAAATGGCTCCACAAACCGCGGACCCAGCTTCCGGCAGGGCAGGCGGAAAGGCAGGTTTCGGGTCGAGAGCCAGACCCGGTCCCCCGGTACGAACACCGAGGCCTCACTGCAGTAACGGTCGCGCTGAAGGTGAACATGGGCGGCGTCCCATGTTTCCTCTGCGTGCCTGAACCAGTCATCCACTGCAGGAGCCTCGATCTGACTCTGATGCCAAAGAGCCAGGACAGGCTGATACCCCAATACACACTGGATAGAGGAAAGGTTAGTGGAGGAGTAGCGGAGCGAGTTCTGGGCCATCTCTAACCAGGGCATGAACGCTGCCCACTCCCCCGGCCGGTCCTGGCAATAGAACCTCAGAAACCTACCACATCCTGGTTCACTCTCTCCACCTGCCCGTTACTCTCGGGGTGAAAACCCAAGGTAAGGCTGACCGGAGACCCCCAAACGTTCCATGAACGCCCTTTAGACCCTCGACGTGAACTGGGGACCCCGATCAGACACTATATCCTCAGGCACCCCGTAGTGCCGGAAGACGTGTGGAAACAAGGCCTCCGCAGTCTGTAGGGCCATAGGGAGACCGGGCAAAGGGAGGAAACGACAGGACTTAAATAAATGATCCACAACGATCAGGATCATGGTATTACCCTGTGAGGGAGGAAGATCGGTCAGGAAATCTACCGACAGGTGCGACCACGGCCGTTGTAGAATGGATAAAGGTTGTAACTTACCTCTGGGCAGGTGCCTAGGAGCCTTGCACTGGACGCACACCAAGCAGGAGGATACATATACCCTCACGTCCTTAGCCAAAGTGGGCCACCAGTACTTCCCACTAAAACAGGGCACCGTCCGACCGATACCAGGATGACCAGAGGAGGGTGACCAGAGGAGGGTGACGTGTGGGCCCAACAGATCAGCCGGTCGCGGACAGCAGACGGAACGTACAGACGCCCCGCTGGACACTGGAGGGGAGCGGGCTCTGTACATAATGCCTGCTCAATGTCCGCGTCCAGCTCCCACACGACCGGCGCTACCAGGCAGGAGGCCGAGAGTATGGGAGTATGATCCATGAGCCGCTCCTCTGTGTAATACAGCCGGGACAGTGCGTCTGCCTTCACATTTTGGGAACCTGGTCTGTAGGACAGGGTTAAACACAAAACAGATAAAAAACGTGGCTCACCTTGCCTGACGACGATTCAGTCTCCTTGCTGCCCGGATGTACTCCAGGTTGCGGTGGTTAGTCCAGATGAGAAAAGGGTGTTTAGCCCCCTCAAGCCAGTGTCTCCACGCCTTCAAGGCTTTCACCACAGCAAACAACTCCCGGTCCCCCACATCATAGTTCCGCTCCGCCGGGCTGAGCTTCTTCGAGAGGTAAGCACAGGGGCGGAGCTTCGGTGGCGTGCCCGAGCGCCGAGCGTATCCCAGCCTCGGACACGTCCACCTCCACGATGAACGCCAAAGAAGGATCCGGATGGGCTAGCATGGGAGCCGAGGTAAACACAGCCCTTAGGTGAGCAAAAGCCCTGTCCGCCTCAGCTGACCACTGCAAACGTACAGGACCCCCCTTCAGCAGTGAGGTAATGGGAGCTGCCACCTGGTCAAAACCCCGGATAAATCTCCGGTAGCAATTGGCAAACCCTAAAAACCGCCGCACCTCCTTTATCGTGGTGGGAGTCGGCCAATTGCGCATGGCTGAAATGTGGTCACTCTCCATCTCCACCCCTGATGTGGAAATGCGGTACCCTAGGAAGGAGACGGACTGCTGGAAGAACAGGCATTTCTCAGCCTTAATGTACAGGTCATGCTCCAACAATCGTCCAAGCACCCTGCGCACCAGGGACACATGCTCGGCGCGTGTAGCAAAGTATATCAGAATGTCATCAATATACACCACTGCCCGTGCAGGTGCCTGAAAATCTCGTCTACAAATGCTTGGAAAACTGATGGAGCATTCATCAACGCGTACGGCATGACGAGGTACTCATAATGCCCTGAGGTGGTACTGAACGCTGCCTTCCACTCGTCTCTGTGCCAGATACGCACCAGGTTGTACGCGCTCCTGAGATCTAGTTTCGTGAAGAAGCGCGCCCCGTTCATTGACTCAATCACCGTGGCGATGAGAGGTAGCAGGTAACTGTACCTCACCGTGATTTGATTTAGACCTCGATAGTCAATACACGAGCGCAGACCTCCCTCCTTCTTCTTCACAAAAAAGAAAATCGAGGAGAAGGGTGAGGTGGATGACCGAATGTACCCCTGACGCAGGGATTCGGAGACATATGTTTCCATAGCCACCGTCTCCGCCTGTGACAGGGGATACACGTGACTCCTGGGAAGTGCAGCGTCTACCAGGAGATTTATCGCACAATCGCCCTGTCGATGGGGTGGTAATTGAGTCGCCTTCTTCTTACAGAAGGCGAGAGCCAAATTGGCATATTCAGGGGGAATGCGCACGGTGGAGATCTGGTCTTTACTTTCCACCGTAGTAGCACCAACGGAAACCCCTAAACACCTCCCCGACCACTCTCGTGACCACCCCGTGAGAGCCCTCCGTTGCCACGAAACAGTGGGATCATGACATACTAACCAGGTTAGGCCTAGCACCATGGGAAACGCAAGAGAATCAATAAAGAAGAGACAGATTCTCTCCTTATGACCTTCTTGCGTCACCATGCCCAGGGGCGCGGTGACCTCCCTAATCAACCCGGACCCTAATGGTCGACTGTCTAGGGCGTGAACTGGGAAGGGCATATCCACTGGAACAATGGGGATCCCTAATCTATGGGCAAATGATCTGTCAATGAAATTCACAGCTGCACCTAAATCGATAAGCGCCTTATGCTGGGAATGTGGGGAAAACTCAGGAAAAGTAACGTTCAAAAACATGTGGGCAACAGAGAGCTCTGGGTGAGCATGGTGCCGGCTCACCTGGGGTGACGCGGGAGTGCCCTGCCTGCTACCTCGACTGCCAGAGGAACCTCCTCAGCACCGACCAGCAGTGTGCCCTCTGCGGCCACAGATAGTGCCTGAAACGGAACCGGTCTCCCTAAGCGCAGCACCTCATGGGCGTCGGAGCGGTGGGCGTCGGAGCGGTGGTACTGGGGGATGGAACCGACAGACCCTGATCTGGACGTCCGCGGGTAGCCAGCAGGTTATCCAACTGAATGGACAGGTCCACCACCTGATCAAAAGTGAGGGTGGTGTCCCTGCAGGCCAACTCCCGACGGACGTCCTCGTGCAAACTGCAACGATAGTGGTCGATCTGGGGCCTGTCGTTCCATCCCACGCCAGCGGCCAGGGTCCGGAAGTCCAGAGCGAACTCCTGGGCGCTCCTCGTCCCCTGCCTTAGATGTATAAGACGTTCGCCGCTCTACCCTCATGGTGGTCGAAGACTGCCCGGAATTGGCGGGTGAAATCTTTGAAGTGGTCCAGCGCCGCATCTCCTTCCTCCCACACGGCGTTGGCCCACTCCAGGGCTCTCCCTGAGAGGCATGAGACGACGGTGGACACCCTCTCTCGGTCCAAAAACGCTGGGTGGACGGTTGCTAGGTAGAGCTCCTGCTGTAATAGGAAGCCCTGACATTGTGCAACCGTCCCATCATACTCCCTAGGGAGGTTCAGACGAATCCCACTGGGACCGGGTGAAAGAGGGGCGAGTAGTGGAGGCCTTGTTTGCTCTGGCGGAGACGCTGGAGGACCTCCCTTTCTCTCCCAGCGATCCATATTCTTTATGACGCGATCCATGGTGGCGCCGAGCTGATGAAGCATCACCGCTTGCTCCTGGATGCGCTCCTCGACCCCAATAACAGGGGTACCTGCTCCTGCTGACTCCATGACGATTGGGGTGCGTGATTGTGTCAGGCGGTGGGTGTAGCTGGTGCATGAAGTCAGGCGCAGGAGAGCAGAGATAAGTGAACAACGCACTTTAATAAAGGCAAATGCACAAAGTAACAAACCCAATGTGCGAACAAAATAACGGTTGTCACTAAACACGGGTAAAACAGCACCCGGGAATAAACCAGCCGGAAACGTACCGACCTAACAATAAACAATTGTGCACAAAGACATGGGGGAAACAGAGGGCTAAATACACAACACATAATGAGGGAAATGAAACCAGGTGTGTGGGAAAACAAGACAACACAAATGGAAAATGAAAAATGGATCAGCGATGGCTAGAAGACCGGCGACGTCGACCGCCAAACACCGCCTGAACAAGGAGAGGCATCGACTTTGACAGAAGTCGTGACAAGTATATCATGAGTAAGTATATAATTTGTATCTACTGAACAAAAATATAAATGTTTTAAGCAACAATTTCAAAGATTTTACTGAGTTACCGTTCATAGGAAATCAGTCTATTAAAGTAAATTCATTAGGCCCTAATTTATGGATTTCACATGACTGGGAATACAGAAATGCATATATTGTTCACAGATGCCTTAAAAAAAGGAAGGAATCAGAAAATCAGTCAGTATCTCCTTCACATAGAGTTTTTCAGACTGTTGATTGTGGCCTGTGGAATATTGTCCCACTCCTCTTCAATGGCTGTGCAAAGTTGCTGGATGTTGACGGGAACTGGAACATGCAGTTGCACACGTCAATCCACAGCATCCCAAACATGCTCAATGGGTGAGAATGCAGGCCATGGACGAACTGGGACATTTACAGCTTGCAGGAATTGTGTACAGATCCTTGCGACATGGGGCCGTGCAATATCATACTGAAACATGAGGTGATGGCGGCGGATAAATGGCACGACAATGGGCCTCAGGATATCGTCAAGGTATCTCTGTGCATTCAAAATGCAGTTGTGTTTGTTGTCCGAAGCTTATGCCTGCCCATACCATAACCCCACCGCCAACATGGGGCACTCTGTTCACAATGTTGACATTGCCCACACAATGCCATACTGCCACGCTGTCTACCATCTGCCAGGAAAGGTTGAAACCGGGATTCATCCATGTAGAGCACACTTCTCCAGCATGCCAGTTGCCATCGAAGGTGAGTATTTGCACACTAAAGTTGTTTAGGACGCCAAACTGCAGTCAGGTCAAGACCCTGGTGAGGATGACGAGCATGCAGATGAGCTTCCCTGAGATGGTTTCTGACAGTTTGTGCAAAAGTTCTTGGGTTGTGAAAACCCACAGTTTCATCAGTTTTCCAGGTGGCTGGTCTCAGACAATCCCGAAGGTAAAGAAGTTGGATGTGGAGGTCCTGGGCTGGCGTGGTTACACATGGTATGCAGTTTTGAGGCTGGTTGAACGTGGTACCAAATTCTCTGGCAACAGCTCTGGTGGACATTCCTGCAGTCAGCATGCCAATCTGTGGCATTGTGTTGTGTGACAAAACTGCACATTTTAGAGTGGCCTTTTATTGTCCACAGCTTCAATTCTGTTGTTTTTGTCGCACCCTGACCTTAGAGAGCTTTTTATGTCTCTATTTTCGTTTGGTCAGGGTGTGATTTGGGTGGGCATTCTATGTTCTTTTTCTATGTTTTTGTATTTCTTTGTTTTGGCCGGGTATGGTTCTCAATCAGGGACAGCTGTCTATCGTTGTCTCTGATTGGGAACCATACTTAAGTAGCTTTTTCCCACATGGTTTTTGTGGGTAGTTATTTTCTGTTTAGTGTTTTGCACCTGACAGGACTGTTTCGGTTTCGGTTATTCTCTTTGTTATTTTGTTATAGTGTTCAGTTTCAATAAAAAGCATGAACACTTACCACGCTGCGCTTTGGTCCGATTCCTCTTCTTCAGACGACGAAAACCGTTACAGTTTCTCTATGAACTATTGTAATTCTGGGAGTGAAATAGAAATTAAAATCTATAACCAGGAATAATAAAACTGAGAAACAGAATTTGGAAAAATATAAAACAGAATTTGGGGGAAAAATCATAGATTTTATAGGGCCCCGCTTACAGTTGTTTATGAACCATTATTTTACCAGGTATATTGACAGAAACATAGTACACTACTTTCTCTTGTAAACTAAAGACCCGGGGTGGAGAGGAGAAGAGAAGGACGTACCTATTTGAAAGCTGGAAAAAATTACTAGCTCGTAACATTTTTTTAAGTAGCTCTCATTCTAGGAACGGTTGGAGACCCTTGCTCTAGGGCAATTCAGGTGGATGTTAGAGGGCGGAAGAATGTGTTTTGTTTTTCATGTTTTGTGTTTGCTTCCCATGTATTGTGTAATTGATGTGTACAGTATATACTGTAGCTATGTATAGTGTAAATGTTGTTTATTGATGTGTTCATGCAGGGCTCATATGCAAAAGAGGCCGTGGTCTCAGCATGAATCCCTGGTTAAATAATGGTTCACTCAAATAATTTCATTTTCTGCTGTTTGTTGCATTGCAATGTTTTTATTCGATCAGGAACAAAATTGGAACAAACTAAAGCGTAAACTTCCTGCACAGAGAGAAAATAGCACAGACATAAGCATTCCTTGTGCTTTCCATGAACGGGAGCTGTCCAGATGATGGAGAAATTAGTTCTGTGTTTGTTCTCAGGTCAATCAGGCTGAAGTTAAAACTCCTGTCTCCACAGTAAAGTGCTGTACCTCCCGCCCTTGCTCGCTCGCTCCCTCGCTCGCTCCCGGGGCTCTATTAATAGACGACAGGCATTGCTGATGATAGTTATTTTCTCTAGTCAGCCATCTTGACAGGATGCTGATGGAAGCTGTGGCCTTTCTCTGAACCGACAGGAGATTAATGAAATCAAGACAACTTAGTTTGGCGTTTACTGTTGCCTAAGTGATTGTTTTCTACAGGATTGGAGAGCCTTAGTGTTTTGGTGCAATGCTAGCCCACATGAAAAATACTATAGTATTCTATGGTATAAATACTGTAGTATTGCTATATTTATATACTATAGTATTCACTGTAGGGTTATTTCAGACTCTACTGTAGTATTTACAGTGTTTTTGCGGATATGACTAGTATACTGTAGTATTTACTGCCGTGTTTTGGGGGACATTAGTGTATTAAACTGTTGTATTTACTGCAGTGTTTTTGCAGACGTGACTGTATTATACTGTTGTATTTACTATACTGTTTTTGTTTTATTATGTTTGTCATAGAAGTTTGGTCTTTCACATTGAGGAAACCTACTGGATAATTGCTAAAAGAGCACATTTTCCATAACCTGTAAGTAGGTAGGACTGGCGTCTAAACGGATAGTTCAGAGCTTCTGCTCTACTTCTTCGATAGGGTTTAACGGCGATTGGCATCCAACGTTAATGTCACGCCCTGACCATAGAGAGCCTTTTTATTCTCAATGTTGGTTAGGTCAGGGTGTGACTAGGCTGGGTAATCTAGGTTGTTTTTTTCTATGTTGGCCTAGTATGGTTCCCAATCAGAAGCAGCTGTTTATCGTTGTCTCTGATTGGGGATCATATTTAGGCAGCCATTTCCCCACTGTGTTTTGTGGGATCTTGTTTTTGTGTTGTTGCCTGTGAGCACTCCTGAACGTCACGTTTCGGTTATTCTTTATTGTTTTTTTGTGCGTTTCATTAAATAAATATGTGGAACCCAGATCACGCTGCGCTTTGGTCCGAGTATGCTTCCAACGACGATCGTGACAGTTAATGGTGCATTATTATTAATGGAATCAAAAAATATAATTTAAAAAAACATTGCGGGAAAGGGGGAAAATGACATCATACCAAATATCGAAAATTGACATGTCAACAAACAAAACCCATCCCACTTCTTCAATCACAGTCCATTCCAAAATGCATCCCTAACACAGGCTCGGGGACCTGTGAGGGAAGAACATTCACCAACAGGATTTCTTGCAAGGCCTCAGCTGTGAAATTTCAGCTGCATTCACAATGATTCCAATTTTCTCTTCTACGCTTGTGCTGTACAGTTTATGACCAATGTAATAAATAGCCAAATGTCCACCTTTTTAACATGTAACATTTTATGAGAAACCTTCACTTGTGGTGGTGGCTCGACAACCTTTGTTTCTTGCTTGCCACTCGTTCCTTCCGTTCTTCTAACCGCCTCCAGATAGGGAACAAGCTGGACACCCCTTACTCTTGCCACCTCGATCACCTTCACCCTAACAGGGCACTCCAGGAATTTAGGGGGCGTGTTCGCCACCACAATTGCAGCATTTCACTTAATCTGGGCATACTATACTCTTCCCGTCTGCACACACTTGACAGATGACAAAATCTTCTGCATTTATGACACTGAAGGGGCTTGTGCACAAAAGCTCTTACAGGATATCTCATGAATCCTATCTTTATATGAGAAGGGATAAATTCTTCATCAAAGAACAGTAGTATGGATGAAGGGATTTTTATTTCTCCATCCACCTCTCAGATCAGTCAACGGGCACCAACTACTCCATCTACAGAATGTCTCCAGTTACAGTATCCTCTGCCTTTTCACATGCGCCACCCCAGAAATGACACCCTTGACAGGCGCCTTGCTTTGAGAATCCATACAGGAAACACTCTACTCTGATATCTTTATGAGACGTATGACCCGCTTCCTCTGCTACGCAGACACACACAAAAGAAATCTAAATAACACCACTTCTTGTGACTCTCAACACTTTCCTCCAACACATTCCAGATTTTCCTCGAGACGTTAAATGGATTTCCCAGGTAGCATTGGTCCAATACCCTCACTCCTATTAAAAAACGAGTCTAGGGGGTTTGCTAGCTTCCACCGCAACAACTACATCTCTTGTTGACCTTCTTCTTCGCCTCTGTACCCTACTCGTTCTCACTCGCTTTGCTATTATCTTCACCCGACTGCCTAGCAGTTTCAAACAAAACTTCACTTTCCACTATCTTGTCAATCCATATCGAGGGCTCCTCTATTACCTGTAGGGAACATAACATATGGTCTATACTTGGCATGTAGGTTTCTCACTCATGGGAGGCACAAATTGGGATATGGGGAAGGGAATGGGTGAGGTATATGCAAACTGAATACTGTAGTATTACTATATGTTTTTTTAAATGTTGTTTGTTTTGCAGACACTGTAGTGTGGAAATACTGTAGTAGTTACACAGTGTTTTTTGGAGATAATACTGTATTATTTACTAAAGTATTCAACAGTATACTACAAAATGCTATAGTAAGGACTACACATAATAAGGGGATAGTACAGCATGTAGTATAGTATTCTATAGTATACTTCACAGTTCTATATTAAGCACTACATGATCGATGGACACTACAGTGTGTAGTATAGTATACTATACTATACTACATAATTATATAGTAAGCACTACACGATCGAGGGATACTACAGAGTGTAGTATAGTATTTTAAAGTATACTACAACATTATATAGTAAGTACTACACATGATCGAGGGATACTACAGTGTGGAGTAGGGTATTCTACATTATAAATTGGGAAGTTCGATTGGCTAACAGCCATGGTATACCACGGGTATGACAAATACATTGGTAATCAGTTTATACTAGCAATAAGGCACCACGGAGGTTTGTGGTATATGGCCAATATACTACGGCGATGCGAAGTGCCTAAGAACAGCCCTTAGCTGTGGTATGTTGTCCATATACCACACTCCCTTGTGCCTTATTGCTTAAGTATAATACAGTTTACTACAGAATTATATAGTAAGTACTGAAGAATTCTATGGTAAACTGTAATTTTTTTTCATGTGGGAGGTGTGAGCCACAATATGATTTTAGTTTAGATCTGCTCTGTATGTGTCAAGGATTATGTTGCAAATCATTATAATAATACGATCAGATCATTGTGTTCTTGGAGAATAATTACCTGAAGCGTTTCCCCTCCATTTCATCAAGTGACTTTAGCTAAACAAGTTTAACTGAATGCCTGTAATTACTTTGATTGTCGCCTACAGTAAAGTCATAGATACCATAGATACAGTACCAGCCAAATGTTTGGACACACCTACTCATTCTTTATTTTTTGTATTTTCTACATTGTAGAATAATAGTGAAGACATCAAAACTATGGAATAACACATATGGAATGTAAAAACCAAAAAACTATTAAACAAATCAAAATATATTTTAGATTTTAGATTCTTCAAAGTAGCCACCCTTTCGCTTGATGACAGCTTTGCACACGCTTGACATACTCTCAACCAGGTAGTCACCTGGAATGCAGTTCAGTTAACATGTGTGCCTTGTTATATGTTAATTTGTTGAATGTCTTTCCTTCTTAATGCATTTGAGCCAATCAGTTGTGTTGTGGCAAGGTAGGGGTGGTATACAGAAGATAGCCCTTTTTGGTAAAAGACCAAGTCCAAGAACAGCTCAAAAAAACAAAGAGAAATGACATTGCATCATTACTTTAAGACCTGAAGATCAGTCATTGCGGAAAATGTCAAAAACGTTGAAAGTTTCTTCAAGTTCAGTCACAAAAACCATCAAGTGCTATGATGAAACTGGCTCTCATGAGGACCGCCACAGGAAAGGAAGACCCAGAGTTGCCTTGCTGCAGAGGATAAGTTCATTAGAGTTATCAACCTCAGGGACTCCCGAGTGGCGCAGTAGTTCTAAAAGTGCTACTACGGTCCCGAGTTCATATCCCAGGCTGTGCCACAACCGGCTGTGTTTGGGAGTCCCATAGGACTCAGAAATTGCAGCCCAAATAAATGCTTCACAAAGATTACGAAACAGACACATATCAACATAAATTGTTCAGAGAAGTCTGTGTGAATCAGGCCTTCATGGTTGAATTGCTGCAAAGAAACCACTACTAATGGATACCAATAAGAAGAAGAGACTTGCTTGGGCAAAGAAACACGAGCAATGAACATTAAACTGGTGGAAATCTGGAAGTCCAAATTTTAGATTTTTGGTTCCAACCGCCGTGTCTTCGTGAGACGCAGAGAAGGAGAACCAGTGGGCCTCCTGAGTGGTGCAGTGGTCTAAGGCACTGCTTCGCAGTGCTAGCTGTGCCACTAGAGATTCTGGGTTCGAGTTCAGGCTCTGTCGCAGCTGGCTGTGACCGGGAGACCCATGGGGCAGCTCACAATTGATACCACAAAATTGGGGAGAAAAAGGGGTAAGAAAATAAATAATAAATAATCTCTGCATGTGTGGTTCCCACTGTGAACGATGGAGGTGTGATAGTGTGGGTATGCTTTGCTTTGCTGGTGACACTGTCTGTGATTTATTTAGAATTCCAGGCACTCTTAACCAGCATGGCTACCACAGCATTCTGCAGCGATACGCCATCCCATCTGGTTTGCGCTTAGTGGGACTATCATTTGTTTTTCAACAGGACAATGACCCAACACACCTCCAGACTGTGTAAGAGGGAGCCCAAGCTCTTTATCTTGGGCAGGTCGCAGTTGTAAATGAGAACTTGTTCTCAACTAGCCTACCTGGTTAAATAAAGGTGAAATAAAAAATAAAAATAAAAATTTGACTAAGAAGGAGAGTGATGCATCAGATGACCTGACCTCCACAATCACCCGACCTCAACCCAATAGAGATGGTTTGGGATGAGTTGGAACTCAGAGTGAAGGAAAAGCAGCCAACAGGTGCTCAGCATATGTGGGAATCTTCTTCAAGACTGTAGGAAAAGCATTTCAGGTGACAATGGTTGAGAGAATGCCAAGAGTGTGCAAAGCTGTCATCAAGGCAAAGGGTGGCTACTTTGAAGAATCTCAAATATAAAATATATTTTGATTTGTTTAACACTTTTTTGGTTACTTCATGATTCCATATGTGTTATTTCATAGTGTTGATGTCTTCACTATTATTCTACAATGTAGAAAATAGTAAAAATAAAGAACAATTTTTGACTGGTAGTGTACTTTTTCATTTTCCCATTATTAAGTAGAATAGGGGCCTACAGTCGGCACTCTACAAACACAATCCAAAACATGACTCAGTTCTACATAGCAACAGGGTTTTATCGAGAGCTTCAAGTTCCTTGGTGTCCACATCACCAACGATCTATCATGCTCCAAACACCCCAAGAGTACCAAAAGGCTCCTTAACAGCTTCTACCCCCAAGCCATAAGACTGCTGAACAATTAATCAAATGGCCACCGGACTATTACATTGACCCCCCCCCCCCCCCCCCCATTTGTTTTGTACACTGCTGCTACTTACTGTTTATAATCTATGCAAAGTCACTTCACCCCTACCTACATGTACAAATTACCTCTAACCTGTACCTACCCCCACACACTGACTCAGTACCGGTACCCCTTGTATATAGCCTCGTTATTGTTATGTTATTGTGTTACTTTTTATCATTTTTTATGTTTTCTTAACTCTTCTTGAACTGCACTGTTGGTTAAGGGCTTGTAAGTAAGCATTTCACGGTAAGGTCTACACTTGTTGTATTCAGCGCATGTGACAAATAAAGTTTGATTTGATTTGATCAGTCAGCTATTGAAAGAGAACATTGCTCTCCATCGCTGCATCTGCTGCAGTGCCACAGGATCCTTTGTCCCAGACACTCACGGTTCCAGCCATTGTTCTCAAGAATAAGGCTGATGGAGGACAGACCAATAACCAACACAGCAGAATATCAAGCCCATGATCAATTCATTAGAAACAGCTGCTTTCATGTTAATCTGGGAGGGCTCTTTAAAACTCAAGGTATGCTTTCAATCGACAGACATTTGACCATTAGAAACCAATTATGTTTTTCTTTTCCATCCAACGGCAACAGAGATAATGACAGGGATGCACATGTCTTACTTTAGGAAGGGAGGACCACACTAGCCACTCAAATCAAATCAAATCACTCATCTATGGTTTGTGTCCCTGTCAGGTGCATCAGTACTACAGTTCTCTACCTGAGGACAGGGTGCCGTATGTGAACAGCCCAGGAGAGAAGCACCGCATCAAACAGCTGATTCACCAGCTGCCCCCACACGACAACGAGGTGACACACTAGTTTACCTGAAACTCTGTGTCTAATGACTATTGACACATTCACGCAGGTATGGCTGATGTGTTTGATAATGGTGATGATGGAGTATGTTGATCTGGTTGTCAGGTCCGGTACTGTAACGCCCTGGACGACGAGGAAAAGAGGGAGCTCAAGCTCTTCAGTAACCAGAGGAAAAGGGACAACCTGGGCCGAGGCAATGTCCGCCCTTTCCCACTGTCCGTCAGTGGGGCCATCTGTGAACAGGTACACACTGCTGACACAAAACAACCATCACAGAAATCCTACAGCATAAAGAGCAGACACATATTGGGTTCCACTAGGGCAGGTATTCCCAAACTGGGGTACGGGGGTACACGGAATGCTGTCGGGGGTACGCCAAATAAAAATGTGATTCACATATAAAATAACAATAAAAAAATATATATCACAATAATAAGTCTTTACATTTTCAAACAGTCCATTTTCCAACTGGACTATACATTTGGGTGAGGTTTTTTTCACGCTTGAGTAGCCTCGTTTCACTGCCAAAAATAAAATTAAACCGTCTAGTGTTCAGCGAAATAGCAACACAATGTTAAATACAGGTAGCCGACTCAAATAATTAACATCCAATCACATTAACTGTTACTCTCTCGCAGCTGCTGCTCATTCCGCTTGCTGGAAAATGGATGAATCATAAAAGAAAGTAAGGCCCGCGTCCGTAGAGACATACCAACTCTACTGGTAGTACTGCTACTACCAGCAGTACTACACCTGCACCTGTCGACAACACAAGTTGTTCTGCTTCCATGAAAACATCCAATGCTAGCATCAGTAATTCTACATTTGTTGTTAGCCCAGCTAGCATAGACACTGACGGTTGTGATTCTGATGCAGCCGAAGAACTGCTGCCCCCATACCCGGGAAAGCACAGAACAACAGAACAGAAACGTTTGACCATCGTAGAGGCACAAATATGATGAGAAATACATTGATTTGGGGTTCACTTACACTACCGTTCAAAAGTTTGGGGTCACTTAGAAATGTCCTTGTTTTTGAAAGAAAAGCTAATTTGTTGTCCATTAAAATAACATCAAATTGATCAGAAATACAGTGTAGAAATTGTTAATGTTGTAAATGCCTATTGTAGCTGGAAACGGCAGATTTTTTATGGAATATCTACATAGGCTTACATAGGCCCATTATCAGCAACCATAATTCCTGTGTTCCAATGGCACGTTGTGATAGCTTATCCAAGTTTATCATTTTAAAAGGCTAATTGAGCATTAGAAAACCCTTTTGCAATTATGTTAGCACAGCTGAAAACTGTTGTTCTGATTAAAGAAGCAATAAAACTGACCTTCTTTAGACTAGTTGAGTATCTGAACCATCAGCATTTGTGGGTTCGATTACAGGCTCAAAATGGCCAGAAACAAATACCTTTCTTCTGAAACAAGTCTATTCTTGTTCTGAGAAATGAAGGCTATTCCATGCAAGAAATTGCCAAGAAACTGAAGATCTCGTACAATGCTGTGTTCACAGAACAGCGCAAACTGGCTCTAACCAGAATAGAAAGAGGAGTGGGAGGCCCCGGTGCACAACTGAGCAAGAGGACAAGTACATTAGAGTGTCTAGTTTGAGAAACAGACGCCTCACAAGTCCTCAACTGGCAGCTTCATTAAATAGTATCTGCAAAACATCAGTTTCAAAGTCAACAGTGAAGAGGCGACTCCGGGATGCTGGCCTTCTAGGCAGAGTTGCAAAGAAAAATCATATCCAGACTGGCCAATAAAAAAAAAAGATTAAGATTGGCAAAAGAACACAGACACTGGACAGAGGAACTTTGCCTAGAAGGCCAGCATCCCGGAGTCGCCTCTTCACTGTTGACGTTGAGACTGGTGTTTTGGGGGTACTATTTAATGAAGCTGCCAGCTGTTCTCTGTCTGCATTAACAAGGACAACACATAGGTCTTTCCATAATTGTATGATTTTTTGGTGTACAAATGACCCCAAGCTTACGTACAATGTCAATTGTGATATACCAAAGCACCTAACTTAGTTCGGTGAGCAATTCCGCAGGAACTTTCCCGAAACGGATGACACAAACAACTGGATTCGTTATCCGTTTCATGCCCTGCCTTCAGTCCACTTACCGATATCTGAACAAGAGAGCCTCATCGAAATTGCAACAAGCAGTTCTGTGAAAATGGAATTTAATCAGAAGCCACTGCCAGATTTCTGGATTGAGCTGCTCTCTGAGTATCCTGCCTGAATTGTACTGTTAAGACACTGATGCCCTTTGCAACCATGTACCTACTGTATGTGAGAGTGGATTCTCGGCCCTCACTAGCATGAAAACTAAATACAGGCACACAAATGATTCAAGACTGAGACTCTCCAATACAACCCAACATTGCAGAGTTACAGTAGAAGTCGGAAGTTTACATAGACTTAGAGTAGAGTCATCAAAACTCATTTTTCAACCACTCCACAAATTTCTTGTTAACACACTATAGTTTTGCCAATCTACTTTGTGCATGACACAAGTAATTGTTCCAAAAATTGTTTACAGACAGATTATTTCACTAATAATTCACTGTATCACAATTCCAGATTAAATTTCAGGAATTGTGAAAAACTGAGTTAAATGTATTTGGCTAAGGTGTATGTAAACGTCCGACTTCAACTGTATATGCATCCTTTAAAACATACCGTTCTCATTAACCTGTGGTTAGTTATTCACAATTTTCGATTAACAAATAAGGTTTTATATGTAAATGGCTAAATAAAGAGCAAAATGATTGATTATTATATTATTATTTGTGCCCTGGTCCTATAAGAGCTCTTTGTTTACTTCCCACGAGCCGGGTTGTGACAAAAACTCACACTCATTCTTATGTTCAATAAATGTGTCATATGGTGTATGTGTGGCAGGCTTAAGATGGCAAAAAACAACATTTGAAAGTGTGCTGACCCTGGTGCTACAGGGGGTATGCAGCTGGAAGATGAATGTTTGAAGGGGTACGGGGCTATAACAAGTTTGGGAACCACTGCACTAGGGATAGTGCAAATGGGATAAAATCTTTGCTAAAGAAAATCAAATGTTTGAAAATAATCAGCTTGCCTTGGTTTTCTGTTTTATGTCTAATCATAAGGATTTGCCATAGAAGCCCTTTTGTGATTAGGTCATGCACATTTAAAAAGATTGGATTATTTCTATCATGTAACTGGCGTCTCGCTCCCCCTCGATCAATTCCCTTCTTTGACTCTCTCGTTCTCTCTCTTTTCATCTATTTATCTCTCACTCCCTCTCCCTGTCTCCCCTGCCCTTTCTCGCTCCCTCTCTCTCAGTGTGGGGGCCAGATAAATGGAGGGGACATGGTGGTGTTTGCGTCACGGGCAGGCCACGGCCTGGTGTGGCACCCTCACTGCTTTGTGTGCAGCATGTGTGAGGAGCTCCTGGTGGACCTCATCTACTTTCACCAGGAAGGGAAGATCTACTGCGGCCGGCACCATTCAGAGATACTCAAACCCCGCTGCTGTGCCTGCGATGAGGTGAGCCCGGCTGGGTTTAGAGGGCTGGGGTGGTGGGAGGGTTGGCTGGGTTAGCTGGAGCTCAGAAGGTTGAGATGGGGTTTAAGGTGGTGGGAAGTTGGGAGGAGCTGGAGCTGGAGCTCAGAAGGGTGAGATTGGGTTTTACAGGGTAAAGAGTGTTGAGAGATCTCATCCGTCCTTCCACACCGCAGTTATCAGGCTCTGCAGAAGTTTTGCTCCGTTTGACTGAGTCTTATTTCTGCTAATGCTAAGGTGCGTGCAAGCCCAGAATCTGTCACCTCTTGGTGTCTATCTCTCTCCCTCTCTGGTGTTCTATGGTTTGACAGTCTGTTCTCTGTCTCTCCTGCATATTATATTTCATTGTCTTTGCTGATGAGCTTGGTGTCTCTCTAATAGCTTCAGATGATGTTTGCTGATGATTATCTTTGCTCTCTGTCTATCTGTCTGTCTCTCTATCTCTCTCTCTCACACTCTTTTTTTAGATTATTTTTGCTGATGAGTGCACAGAGGCAGAGGGCAGGCACTGGCACATGAAGCACTTCTGCTGCTATGAGTGTGAGGCTCCGCTGGGCGGCCAGCGCTACATCATGAAGGATGGACGTCCACACTGCTGCCACTGCTTTGAGTCCCTGTATGCAGAGTACTGCGACGCCTGCGGTGAACACATAGGTACACGGTTCGAGATGTTTCCGAAACACGATGTGTACATGTTTACTGCACTCTTCTCTTTCTTTCTATTGATTAGTATCAGATGGTACGTGTAGACATGGAAATAGATAAATAATGCAAAGATTCTATTGTTCAAAAAGCACCTGCGTCCTTTTCCTGTTTTTCTATCTTACCCTCTGTATCTGCCACTCTCTCCATTGCTGTTCGTCTCCTGCCATCTCACTCAGTCGCTCTTGTTAACTTTATATCAATCGCTGTTTTTCTTTGTACCATTTCTTCCCTTGCTCTATTTTTCACCCTTTCTTTGTCTCTGTCTTCCAGCCTCACTCTTTGACTGTGTTGTTCCCACACACACTACCAATCTCACTTTGTCTTTCTCTGTGTCATTTAACGCCATCTCTCCGTGTCTCAGCTAATTTCATTATTGACATGTTTTTCGTGTGACAAAACGCAATGGAGTTATTCAAGGACCCTGTAGTCGTTAAGAGAGAATAGTCATAAAATCGGAGGGAGAAATCCATAGCTTCAAGCACTCATGACTAAAGCTTATAATAGAAAACATTACATACCAATTTACAGTAGAAGTCATTTGGAAAGCAGCTGTCACTCGATAGCAGAACAGAACACTCAGAGCCCTGTGCATCATTCAGCTGTGCTAAGACATGGCTGGCTAGGGAAATGAAGGTGGTTATTATCTGCTGCCGAGAATCCAGTTAGATAGGGGGAAGCTATGAGCCATTCAGACCCAGAGGATGCCATGTTGTGTCCAGATGGACCATGTGAAATATTATTAGTTCCCTTGGTTTAGGAGGAGGGCTTTCTATTAATGTATTTTTAAATTATTATATAGACCGCATAATCCCAGTTTTGGGTCAAATCCCAATATCAGTCACCTTCTGGGAAATAAAACAGTGTTTGTACTGTATTTAATTTCTTCTTCCAGTAAATATCATAAAAATATTTTGCAGGCTCATATTTTACAGATTAGCTGTTGTCTTACTGAGGAGTGATACAGTCTCTCACTGTAGATAATGGGTTCATTAGACTCAGTATGTGATATCCCGACACTGAAACCTTATTAGTAGTAAGTAGTAGTATTATTTCTAATTCTAATTGTAACCGGTGTGAAATGGCTAGCTAGTTAGCGGGGTGCACGCTAGCAACGTTTCAATCAGTGAAGTCACTCGCTCTGAGACCTTGAAATAGTAGTATCCCTTGCTCTGCAAGGGCCGCGGCTTTTGTGGAGCGATAGGTAACGATGCTTCGAGGGTGTCAGTTGTTGATGTGTGCAAAGAGTCCCTGGTTGGTACTATAAGGGCGAGACCCCAATGCAGACACAGGAGGCAGATGGTTAAAGTCCAAGATGTTTATTAACAATCCAAAAGGGGTAGGCAAGAGAATGGTCGTGGACAGGCAAAAGGTCCAAACCAGTTCAGAGTTCCAGAGGTACAGAAGGGCAGGCGGGCTCGAGGTCAGGGCAGGCAGAATGGTCAGGCAGGTGGGAAGGGAGTCCAGAAAAACAGGCAAAGGTCAAAACCGGGAGGACTAGTAAAAGAATAGAAAAGCAGGAGCACGGGATAAACACACAGGTTGACTTGAACACACAAGACGAACTGGCACAGAGAGACAGGAAACACAGGGATAAATACACCAGGTAAAATAAGCGACACCTGGAGGGGGTGGAGACAATCAGAAGGACAGGTGAAAGAGATCAGGGCGTGACAGTTCGAGGCCAGGTTAGAGCGAGGAGAGGGATGGAAGCAATACTGTTACATTGATGCTGTTGACCCGGATCACTGGTTGCTGAGGAAAAGGAGGAGGTCAAAAGGGGGGTGAGTGTAACCGGAGTGAAATGGCTAGCTAGTTAGCGGGGTGCGCACTAGTAGCGTATCAATCGGTGACGTCACTCACTCTGAGACCTTGAAGTAGTTGTTTCCCTTGCTCAGCAAGGGTGGCGGCTATTGTGGAGTGATAGGTAACGATGATTTGTGGGTTGCAGTTGTTGACGTGTGCAGAGGGTCCCTGGTTCAAGCCCAGGTACATATTGACAGGATCTAATCCTTTCCCCAGGCATTGACCAGGGCCAGATGACGTATGACGGGCAGCATTGGCACGCCACAGAGGAGTGTTTCTGCTGTGCCCGCTGTAAGCGTTCCCTCCTGGGGCGCCCCTTCCTGCCCAAACAGGGACAGATCTACTGCTCACGCTCCTGCAGCGCCGGACAGGTGAACAACCAGCATTTGACTGAATGTTCAGTTGTATAGTATGTGTATTTTATATGTATTTCAATTCTATGTTATAAATTCTATAAATTCCATCAATCAGGACCCAGATGAGTCAGACTCATCTGACTCGGCCTTCCAGAGTGCCCGCTCCCGTGAGTCTCACCACAGCATCAAGATTCTAAAACCGGAGCGCCGAAATGCCGAGCAGGAGCGTCGCCAGCCAGCGCCCATGACTGATCGTCTGTCTGTTGAGGTGGACCCCCTGTCTATTCAGATGGACCGTCTGAGCCTTGGCTCTAGCCAGACACCCTGTCGAACACCCAGCCGCACACCCAGTCGCGCCCCCAGCCGCACCCCTAGTCTCAACCAAGTGTGGATGAGCCGGGATGAACCTTACCCCCCAGCCTATGAGACAGCCTACGAGGGCTCCCAGCAGGATGCCTCTCCAACCCCCACATCCCTGCTCCTGGGCCTGTGTAACCCCAGGAAAGGCTACAGCCCCAGCCCCCACAACCCTATGCCCCCAGCCCAGAGCCCTGTCAACCCAGGAAAAAGGCCTGAGTCCAGGGCTAAAGTGCAGGGCAACACCAAGCGAACGCCCATGGCGGCACTGAGGGGTCAATCCTTCCAGGACAACTGGATCCACCACAGCCAGGACGAGTTCCGCACACCCAAGCTGAAGACCCAGATGAGCTTCAACGAGGTGTCCAGCCAAGGCCAGGGCTTCTCGGACAAGAGGAGCATCAGCATGCATGGCTTCCAGAGGGACAGCAGGCCCCCCCTGACCAGGACCAGGAAAGCAATGAGCAATGGCATGAGCTTCACAGAGCCCCTTACCCCTCTGGAACAGACCCCCCGAGGATCTATGGAGTCTCTGGCCCTGTCCAATGCTACAGGTACTGTACCCTCTCAACTGAGTTTAGAAGCTACATTGTAGACAAGGGTTTTTAATTTCGGCGGGTGTTAAGCCAGCACAATTGTCAAATGCATGCTCGTTTTGCAATTTCGACCTGTTAAAGCCGGCGCTCTTCTGTTTTCAAACCCTAGCATCAGGATTGGTAATTTACATGTCTTAAATGACCTATCATGCGCTGAGGTGGGAGGGTTGGCAATATCTGGGGTGTATCCTTAAAAACTTGTGCCAAAGTGCAAATTTCAGGTAACGCTGGTCCCCACGATCTAATGAAACATTCTGGCAATGTTTAAAGAAAGAATTAGGCCTCCCGAGTGGCGCAGTGGTCTAAGGCACTGCATTGCACTGCATCACTGTGCCACTGGAGATCCTGAGTTCGAGTCCAGGCTCTGTCGCAGCCGGCTGTGACCGGGAGACCCATGGGGCAGCGCACAATTGGCCCAGCGTCGTTCGGGTTAGGGGAGAGTTTGGCCAGCAGGGATGTCCTTGTCCCATCGCGCACGAGTGACTTCTGTGCCGGATGCAGTGCACGCTGACATGGTCGCCAGGTGTACGGTGTTTCCTCCGACATATTGGTGCGGCTGGCTTCTGGGTTAAGTGGGCATTGTGTCAAGAAGCAGTGCAGCTTGGGTGGGTTGTGTTTCGGAGGACACGTGGCTCTCGGCCTTCGCTCTCCGTACGGGAGTTGCAAGGATGAGACAAGACTGTAACTAACAATTGGATACCACGAAATTGGGGAGAAAAAAGGGGTAAAAAATCACAAATTAAATGTGTTCTAGGAACATTCTTGCAACATCAGGCAAATGATTTATGCAAACATTCTATAATCATCAGTACGACTGCACAGTTTGTGTGTTATGAGAACATTTGCCACGACCTATCAAATGTTCTGGGAACTTTCACAGAACCAATTCTGGTTTGCTGGGGAAACATTACAGGTACATTGTGTTATTACATTACCTGGAAACCTATTGAGAATGTTTGGGCAATGTTCTGTGGTGGTTGTTACAGATGTTGTGCACAACATTTTAGTGAATGTTAGGAGAACATACCAATGTTATTTCCTTAAAAAAAATGTTTTTAGGATGTTTTCATCCTAATGTTAGATAAAACTAGAAGTTATTGGGAATCTTAGCTAATGTTCTGGGAATGTTCCCGGTTTGCTGGGAAGACTATCATAAAGGGTTTGGCTCGTGTGACTGTTTTGAAATAAATCTTAATCACCAAAGCTTTATTAAAAGATCAAGTTTGGGAGCATCCATTTTTATATATGTGGGCTATTGTACATTATTTTATCCAGCTACTGTTATTATTTTTATGTATGTAAAAACCACTCCATGCCCATCATGGAACGAGAGATAGGATGATCCGGTGACACTCGTATTTAAAAACATTTAAGTGAATATCCTATAACAATTGCTTGTTTTCATATTTTTTTCGATTAAAAAACAAGTCCTTATTGCAGGGGTTCCCAAACTTTTCTGTCCCATGATTCCATTTTGATATTTAAAAATTCCCGTGACCCGAACCAAAAAAATGATGTAATTAACAGCCTATGTTTACTTAGTCAATTGCAAAACATTCTAACAGTATTTCTGAACTCACCATCATGTACTTTAAATGTGGGGCTATGACAGTCAATTGCAAATGAGTCTGACATAATTTCTCTTATCTCACCAGCACTAATGCGATGGGTGTGCTTAATGCATGTCGCGTCGGAGCTTCACAAAGTCAGGGGGCGTGGTTGACAGTGCACACCTCATCTCTCCTGTCACATCCAACCTGGATCGATATTTGTTTTTAATGCAGAGAGCACTGAATCAGCGCACCATGAGTTGTAATGCTCGGAGGGAGACGGCACAGTATTCCCTTTGAGTCCGGAACCAAAACTCCTCCATAGTGACCCGTGAATGCATTGTCTGCAGAATTCGGGCACATGACAGTGTGATCAGCTGATTGGTTTCACTTAAGGGCATGTCAAATGAGCCAGGATCACAGTCAAATGGATTTCACTGATATGGTCACTCATCTGTATAATGTTTTTGCATTTGCCCTGCATGCTTGCGTTCTTATCGTTCAGTTTCCCAAATATGTCTATTACGTAGGAAAGGAGACACATGCTCTGTTCATTACACAGTCAACAAAGTATGTTTTTTATATCCAGTGTGAATGACAACAGTTCCTCCGTCACGACTTCTACCCAAGTCGGTTCCTCTCCTTGTTCGGGCGGTGTTCGGCGGTCGACGTCTCCGGTCTTCTAGCCATCGCCGATCCATTTTTCATTTTCCATTTGTTTTGTCTCGTTTTCCCACATACCTGGTTTTCATTCCCTCATTACGTGTTGTGTATTTAGCCCTCTGTTCCCCCCATGTCTTTGTGTGGTATTGTTTGTTGTAAGTGCTTGTGCACATTGTTGTTCTGGTACGCGACGGGTTTTGTACTCATTCTTTATTATTCTGGATGCCGGTGGTTATATATATATATATATATATATATACATATATATTAAACTGCTCCGGTTATTACCCAGTTCTGCTCGCCTGCGTCTGACTTCGCTGCCACCAGTTACACACCCCTTACATCCTCTCGATAACCACCAAGCCTTGGTGTCATTGTAAATAAGAAGTTGTTCTTAACTGACTTGCCTAGGTAAATAAAGGTTAAATAAAATAGAACATTGTCATGCTCTGATCCCATATCTCCACATACAGTGCATTTGGAAAGTATTTACCACATTTTGTTATGTTACAGCCATATTCTAACATGGATTAAATAAATAAATGTTATTCTCATTCTACACACAATGCACCATAATAACATAACTGTTTATTTTTGCAAATGTATTCAAATATAATAACAGGCATACCTTATTTACATAAGTATTCAGACCCTTTGCTATATAACTCGAAATTGAGCTCTGGTTCATCCTGTTTCCATAGATCATCCTTGAGATGTTTCTACAACTTGATTGGAGCCCACCTGTGGTAAATTAAATTGATTGGACATGATTTGGAAAGGCACACACCTGTCTATATAAGGTCCCACAGTTGACATTGAATCTCAGAGCAAAAACCAAGCCATGAGGTCGAAGGAATTGTCCATAGAGCTCTATGACAGGATTGTGCCGAGGCACAAATCTGGGGTAGGGTATCAACAATTTCTGCGTCATCGAAGGTCCCCAAGAACACAGTGGCCTCCATCATTCTTAAATGGAAAAAGTTTGGAACCACCAAGACTGTTCTTAGCGCTGGCCGCCCAGCCAAACGGAGTAATCGGGGGAGAAGGGCCTTGGTCAGGGAGGTGACCAAAAACTCAATTGTCACTCTGACAGAGCTTCAGACTTCCTCTGTGGAGATGGGAGAACCTTCCAGAAGGACATCTATCTCTGCAGCACTTCACCAATCAAGCTTTTATGGTAGAGTGGCCAGACAGATGCCACTCTTCAGTAAAAGGCACATGACAGCAGGCTTGGAGTTTGCCAAAAGGCACCTAAAGACTCTCTGACCATGAGAAACAAGATGATCTGGCCATACAGTGAGCATGGTGGTGGCAGCATAATGCTGTGGGAATATTTTTCAGCGGCAGGGACTGGAAGACTAGTCAGGATTGAGGGAAAGATGAACGGAGCAGAGAGATCCCTGATGAAAACCTGCTCCAGAGCGCTCAGGACCCCAGACTGGTGCGAAGGTTCACCTTCCAACAGGACAACCACCCTAAACACACAGCCAAGACAACGCAGGAGTAGCTTCGGAACAAGTCTCTGAATGTCCTTGAGTGGCCCCGCCAGAGCCTGGACTTTACGCAATCGAGAGACCTGAAAAAAGCTGTGCAGCGACGCTCCCCATCCAACCTGACAGAGCTTGAGAGGATCTGCTGAGAAGAATGGGAGAAAATCCCAAAGTACAGGTGTGCCACACTTGTAGCATCATACCCAAGAAGACTCAAGAATGTAATCGCTGCCAAAGATACTTCAACAAAGTACTGAGTAAAGGGTCTGAATACTTGTGATGTGATATTTCCACATTTTATAAAAACCCGTTTTGCTTTGTCATCATGGGGTATTGAGTGTAGATTGATGAGGGGGAAAAAACAATTTAATCCATTTTAGAATAAGGCTGTAATGTAACAAAATGTGGAAAAAGTCAAGGGGTCTGAACACTTTCCGAATGCACAGCAGTTTTGCAAACAGGCATGCGCAATGGAGTTTACAACCGGAGTTACCTGCTACATATCTCAAAGTTCGGCGCTCAGCTCTTTTGCCTGCCAGTTGCTCTCAGTGTATCCATTATAGCTCAGTGGGTGTATCATACAATGCGTCCATATGGCAGAGGGAGACATTCATAACTAGAGTGCAGAGGCCTGCCCGCCATCCTGTGATAGATGGAGCCCCATTTTGTGTCGCCCTCTTGATTGCTAGCTACAGAATCAATTCTTAGTTTCACAGTGTTATCTGACAAAGGTGTTGATGTGAGAGTGTGCCAAGAGTGTGCAAAGCTGTCATCAAGGCAAAGGGTGGATACTTTGAAGAATCTAAAATACATTTAGATTTGTTTGACACTTTTTTGGTTACTACATGATTCCATATGTGTTATTTCATAGTTGTGATGTCTTCACTATTATTCTACAATGTAGAAAATAGCAAAAATCAAGAAAAATCCTTGAATGAGTACAAACTTTTGACTGGTAGTGTATATATATATGTATATGTATAACCAGGATTTTGGAAATTCTCCCGCTACCTAATTTTCTTATCAGACGACCCCTAGTTTGGGAAGTGCTGCTTAATAGGCCACCCTTACCCTACTATATTGAAAGCTGGTTCAACAGCAATGAGTCTGGTGTCTTTCTTATCCTTGGCCCAGGGTGGCAGGTAGCCTAGCGATTAAGAGCGTTGGGCCAGTAACCAAAAGGTCGCTGGTTGAATTCCTGAAATGACTTGCTGAAAAAACTGTCGATGTGCCCTTGAGCAAGGCACTTAGACCTTAATGCTCCTGTAAGTTGCTCTGGATAAGAGCATCTGCTAAATGTATTTGTATTTCCATGCATTAGTCAAGTAGCCTGTTTCTAAATGGTCTACTTGTGAGGCGTTGGCATTATTCACATAGGCCTACCTGCAGTGTATAGGCTACTCCATTTGGCTTGTATCCACCCCCGCCTCTTGTCCGGTTATCCGACATATGTGCGGCTCCTCCAAACATATGCAAATGATTCTGTACTATAACAGCAGGCCTAGGTTATATCTTGCTTATTGAGAACATGCCTCACACATACAATACCATTTACAGTATGGGCCCAGTATTTTTTATTTGAGGATACGTGCGACGCGTAAAGGCCTGTACTATACTGAAGTCAATTACAACAGCGTTGACCATCAACACTCAAAACATATTGAGCAAACACTGGATTATTTTGATTGTTTTACTATTGCTGTTACTCGTTACTGTAGCCTATGCTATTTAATAAAAAACGGTATCAATCCACAATGGACTAGGAAAATAATATTCGGTGACCACGGCCGAATTGGAGTTGATGACAACGCAAAGACCATTAATAAGCGACAGAACTTAAGACAACGGCATGCGGTATTGACCAGTGAGGGGTCAAGGACTCGTCACACCTATCATTGATGTATTCATCAAAACCCAGCCCTTTCGAGCCACTGTCAGCTATTGAGCTTATAATTCCCGCAGTGAAAATAGTAAAAATATTTCTGACAAACCCCCTAACCTATAGCCTTCCCCTAGCACTAAGATTTACCATTGCAATAGGTTTGTTAAAATAGAGCCCGAAGTGTCAATCATTTTCTAACATTTCCATGTCAAGATGTAATATGATAATAGGGATCATGATTGATTATTTAATACCTTCAGTATCTATATACATGAATAACCTGTGTGTGTATCTTTCCCAGGTAACTCACTGGATGGGGTAAGTAAGCGTCAGGAGCACCTGTCCCGATACTCCATGCCAGACCTTAGTAAAGACTCTGGGATGAATGTGTCTGAGAAGAGTAACATTGGCACACTGCGTTCCTCTGTCCAGTTCCGCAGCTCTGAGTCCCTGACCTCTCGGCCCTACGGGTACCTGAATGCGCCTGTGCAGGTGGGGTACCCTCTGGGGTACTGGGATTCCCCCCAGCCCCTGGCCTTTAAGGGTACAGGTCGCGTGGGCCTAATGGGGAGTAGTGGTAACCTCCGCATGACCCCCATGAGTGAGAGGATCCCTCGTCGTCGGCCGAATGGGCCAGAGCCCATACAGCAACAACAGCCAACACAATCGCGGCGACGCAAACACCGTGGCAATGGTAATAATGGAAACGGCAACCACCGCAGCAGCGGTCGCCACTACCGGCGTTCTCGACGCTCACGCTCTGACAATGCCCTACACCTGGCGGCCGACCGGGGAAGTCATATGATGGAACCCCCGCACCGTCGTGTTCAGGAGGACTATGACCGTTTCCCTGCCGGCCGTACCGCCCGGGACCTGTTTGGGGTGGAGGACACAGGCGGGTACAGACAGCAGCCTTACCGGCCCTGCCCCCGCACCACCTCAGACCTCACCCTGCACAATGCAGCGGGGGGTGGGGGGATGCAGCCGCTGGGCCTTGGGGGACCACACTTGGGTGGGGAGGGATACGGGGAGGGGGCGGACCCCTGGTGCTCCAGCTGC
This sequence comes from Salvelinus alpinus, assembly GCF_045679555.1. Lineage (NCBI taxonomy): Eukaryota > Metazoa > Chordata > Actinopteri > Salmoniformes > Salmonidae > Salvelinus > Salvelinus alpinus. The sequence goes on from NC_092113.1 coordinate 1,956,933, forward strand.
TCCTCATCCTCTGAGTCTGAAGAAGATGAGGGGTACTTCCTGGGTGAGCCCATCCCCAGACCTGTCCAGCTACGCTACCTCCACAATGAGGAGCTGCGCCACAGATACAGCCCTACAGGGATGGGAGGGATGGGGGGCCACCATGGACCCATACATGGACCCCTACATGGAGGAAACCAAGGGCAGCTGCACGGACAGCTCCACATGCGCCAGAGGAGGAAGAGCAAGAACTGCATCATCTCATAGAGTTAGGGATGGTGAGAAAGGAGAGAGAGGGAGTGGGAGGGTGACAGAGAAAAATAAAGTGAGAAAGAAAGGAAGAAGAGGGAGTGGGAGGGGGAGAGAGAAAGGGGGGAGAGAGAGTAAATGAAAGAGTGACCGTGTGTGTGTCAAAGAGAGGCCTATATATATTTGATGTGTGTGAGTTACACAACTAGCTCTATGCGGTGGGGGGGGGGGGGGTATACGCCTACACAGCATGAGCTAATCAGGACAAGAAGCCTGCAATGGACTGGCTTCTTAAACGACTGCAATGTTTACAATAACTGGAGTCAGGTGACTAACAATTGGCAAAAACATCACATTTGTATTGTTGACCGTTTATTATTACAGTGAGGGAAAAAAGTATTTGATCCCCTGCTGATTTTGTTCGTTTGCCCACTGACATTGAAATGATCAGTCTGTAATTTTAATGGTAGGTTTATTTGAACAGTGAGAGACAGAATATCAACAAAAAAATCCAGAAAAACGCATGTCAAACATTTTATAAATTGATTTGCATTTTAATGAGGGAAATAAGTATTTGACCCCTCTGCAAAACATGACTTAGTACTTGGTGGCAAAACCCTTGTTGGCAATCACAGAGGTCAGATGCTTCTTGTAGTTGGCCACCAGGTTTGCACACATCTCAGGAGGGATTTTGTCCCACTCCTCTTTGCAGATCTTCTTCAAGTCATTAAGGTTTCGAGGCTGACGTTTGGCAACTCGAACCTTCAGCTCCCTCCACAGATTTTCTATGGGATTAAGGTCTGGAGACTGGCTAGGCCACTCCAGGACCTTAATGTGCTTTTTCTTGAGCCACTCCTTTGTTGCCTTGGCCGTGTGTTTTGGGTCATTGTCATGCTGGAATACCCATCCACGACCCATTTTCAATACCCTGGCTGAGGGAAGGAGGTTTTCACCCAAGATTTGACGGCACATGGCCCCGTCCATCGTCCCTTTGATGCGGTGAAGTTGTCCTGTCCCCTTAGCAGAAAAACACCCCCAAAGCATAATGTTTCCACCTCCATGTTTGACGGTGGGGATGGTTTCTTGGGGTCATAGGCAGCATTCCTCCTCCTCCAAACACGGCAAGTTGAGTTGATGCCAAAGAACTCCATTTTGGTCTCGTCTGACCACAACACGTTCACCCAGTTGTCCTCTGAATCATTCAGATGTTCATTGGCAAACTTCAGACAGGCATGTATATGTGCTTTCTTGAGCAGGGGGACCTTGCGGGCGCTGCAGGATTTCAGTCCTTCACGGCGTAGTGTGTTACCAATTGTTTTCTTGGTGACTATGGTCCCAGCTGCCTTGAGATCATTGACAAGATCCTCCTGTGTAGTTCTGGGCTGATTCCTCACCATTCTCATGATCATTGCAACTCCATGAGGTGAGATCTTGCATGGAGCCCTGGGCCAAGGGAGTTTGACAGTTCTTTTGTGTTTCTTCCATTTGCGAATAATCGCACCAACTGTTGTCACCTTCTCACCAAGCTGCTTGGCAATGGTCTTGTAGCCCATTCCAGCCTTGTGTAGATCTACAATCTTGTCCCTGACATCCTTGGAGAGCTCTTTGGTCTTGGCCATGGTGGAGAGTTTGGAATCTGATTGATTGATTACTTCTGTGGACAGGTGTCTTTTATACAGGTAAGAAACTGAGATTAGGAGCACTCCCTTTAAGAGTGTGCTCCTAATCTCAGCTCGTTACCTGTATGAAAGACACCTGGGAGCCAGAAATCTTTCTGATTGAGAGGGGGTCAAATACTTATTTCCCTCATTAAAATGCAAATCAATTTATAACATTTTTGACATGCGTTTTTCTGGATATTTTTGTTGTTATTCTGTCTCTCACTGTTCAAATAAACCTACCATTAAAATTATAGACTGATCATTTCTTTGTCAGTAGGCAAACGTACAAAATCAGCAGGGGATCAAATACTTTTTTCCCTCACTGTATATAGCCCAAGAAAGGTTACGGCATTTGATTGATAAACAGTGTGTGTGTGTGTGTGTGTGTGTGTGTGTGTGTGTGTGTGTGTGTGTGTGTGTGTGTGTGTGTGTGTGTGTGTGTGTGTGTGTGTGTGTGTGTGTGTGTGTGTGTGTGTGTGTGTGTGTGTGTGTGTGTGTGTGTGTGTGTGTGTGTGTGTGTGTGTGTGTGCCTTCCACAGATACATAACAGAAATATGGGACTTATTCGTAACATTTTACTGCTGTAGTAAATTTACCAGCTGTTATTTAAAACCAGTTTAAAACATTTCTAGAAATTGGATTTATGCATGCATAATGTTCAGTATGTCAACAAGGCATACAAATAATACAGCAAATAATTGCAATTCATGCTGGAGTTTAGCAACTCTTTAGCATTATATTTCTGTCTTGAAACCGACAAGGGATAAATTCACCATGTCTGTAAAGTTTAATGAATGCTCCGAAATAACTCAGTTTCAAATAAGTATTGGTACACAACTCCAAGAGCACTAATGGCTGAAGTGCTCACATATTTTATGTACCTACTGGACCTTGGAAAACCACCTGAGTGGACCTTCTCATAGCATTGACCAACCAATGACTTATAATCAGTCCATCACTTACTAAGGAGAACCAAAAACTGTCTGGCAAACACCACAGCCCTCCAAAACCAGTCAGCTGGAAGTGTGATTGTGGACGGTGTGTGCTAGATAGCTGCCCATACAGTGTTGTCGTTTACCTCATCAGTGGAAACCAAGAGCTGCTGGATCTACCGTACAGTTGGCTAGCAGATCGTGTTATCACCCTGTATAAATAGCCTGTTGAACCTAACTACACTGCCCTGCTTTCCACGCTTACCAAGGACAGCTCTAGTCAATGCTCCTTGGCCATTCAGGCACTGTAACGTCCCGTATAGTCCCGTTTTCTCCCGCCACATGCTTTGTTTTTCAACGTTATATTATTACTACTAGATAAAACAAATAATAACAATAGTAATACCTGTTAAATGTATATAACAGTCAAATAAATGTTATTTAAGTTTTTGATGTGGTAATGTAAATGTTCTGTACATAATGGTCCTAAATATTTATATATATTTTGTAACTACAGAACCATTATTTGTATATCATGATGTAGAGATAGAAAAGGCTTGCATGTTTATTTGTTGATGTTGTGTCATATTGGAATTAAAGTGGATTTCAATGAACAATGGAAATGTCACATCTTTTGGTGACACTATAACAATACCCATGTTTAATAGGCCATTATAAACGCTTATAAGTGTATATGAATGCTGTAATGCTGCTTGTTCCAGATTTCTGTGGTTGGTTCTAGCTGGAATCCCATGTTGTTTTGGTTGACTGACAGTCTCCGTTCCTCCGGACACCGCTCCAAATACTGGTGTGGAAATACGATCTGTTCATTACCAGTCTGCTGCTATTAGACTGCCTTACTGGCTGGCTGCTTAGTGATCATACATCAATCTAAACGCAGCAAAAAAAGAAACGTCCTCTCACTGTCAACTACGTTCATTTTCGGCAAACTTAACATGTGTAAATATTTGTATGAACATAACAAGATTCAACAACTGAGACATAAACTGAACAAGTTCCTCAGACGTGACTAACAGAAAAGGGGGGGGGGGGGGGAATCTAAATTAACAGTCAGCATCTGGTGTGGCCACCAGCTAGCTGCATTAAGTACTGCAGTGCATCTCCTCCTCATGGACTGCACCAGATTTGCCAGTTCTTGCTGTGAGATGTTACCCCACTCTTCCACCAAGGCACCTGCAAGTTCCCGGACATTTCTGGGGAGAATGGCCCTAGCCTTCACCCTCCGATCCAACAGATCCCAGACGTGCTCAATGGGATTGAGATCCGGGCTCTTCGCTGGCCATGGCAGAACACTAACATTCCTGTCTTGCAGGAAATCACGCACAGAACGAGCAGTATGGATGGTGGCATTGTCATGCTGGAGGGTCATGTCAGGATGAGCCTGCAGGAAGGGTACCACATGAGGGAGGAGGATGCCTTCCCTGTAACGCACAGCGTTGAGGTTGCCTGCAATGACAACAAGCTCAGTCCGATGATGCTGTGACCACCTCCAAATCAATCCCGCTCCAGAGTACAGGCCTCGGTGTAACGCTCAATCCTTCTACGATAAACGCGAATCCGACCATCACCCCTGGCGCGACTCGTCAGTGAAGAGCACTTTTTGCCAGTCCTGTCTGATCCAGCGACAGTTGGTTTGTGCCCATAGGCGAAGTTGTTTCCAGTGATGTCTGGTGAGGACCTGCCTTACAACAGGCCTACAAGCCCTCAGTCCAGCCTCTCTCAGCCTATTGCGGACAGTCTGATCACTGATGGAGGGATTATGCGTTCCTGGTGTAACTCGGGCAGTTGTTGCCATCCTGTACCTGTCCCGCAGGTGTAATGTTCGGATGTACCGATCCTGTGCAGGTGTTGTTACACGTGGTCTGCCACTGCGAGGATGATCAGCTGTCCGTCTTGTCTCCCTGTAGCGCTGTCTTAGGCGTATCACAGTACAGACATTGCAGTTTATTGCCCTGGCCACATCTGCAGTCCTCATGCCTCCTTGCAGCATGCCTAAGGCACGTTCACGCAGATGAGGGACCCTGGGCATCTTTCTTTTGGTGTTTTTCAGAGTCAGTAGAAAGGCCTCTTTAGTGTCCTAAGTTTTCATAACTGTGACCTTAGTTGCCTACCGACTGTAAGCTGTTAGTGTCTTAACGTTCTACAGGTGCATGTTCATTCATTGTTTATGGTTCATTGAACAAGCATGGGAAACGGTGTTTAAACCCTTTACAATGAAGATCTGTGAAGTTATTTGGTTTTATACGAATGATCTTTTAAAGACAGGGTCCTGAAAAAGGGACGTTTCTTTTTTTGCTGAATTTACATGTTCAATACGGCCCTGAGCTGACTGCTGCACATATTGACCATCTTTATTGGGTAGTAATGGGAAGATATGTAAGATCAGGTTGATTTAATACTGTAAATATAATTTTATGCCATTTAGCAACTTAAATTCATGCATGCATACATTTTACATACGGATGGTCCCGGGATTCGAACCCAGTATCCTGGCATTGCATGCGCCATGTGGTACCAACTGAGGTAAAGAGAATTTGCAGTTACTGGTAGATCGAGGTGATTTGCAGATCAGGGGGTCTAGGGAATACCACTATACATTACAACACTGAATCAAACACCCATATCATTTTTAAGAGCAGATTTATTTTATTGCAGTGAAAACATTCAAAAGTTGTGCATAAATAGATTCTTCCTCTGTATTAGATATAATCATCCTTGTATATCGACATAGTATAGCTCATTTATGTACAATTATCATGTCATGTATTTTTTATTTTATTTTCAATGTCACAGGGTTATGAATTCATTAACTGTACTTCAGTAGGAAGTCAAGAGAAATATTGAAAGTTGACAACACATCATAAATGATTGAGTTTCAGTAGCAGTCACGATCACAGGTCAAGACAGAGCGTCCAGAAGGCTGAGCACCAGGAGTGACTTTGGCCTGACTGACCAAGGACACTAGGACAGGCCAGCTCATGAGTCATGACATAGACTAGTGCTATTCGACATTGGCAATGTCACATACCCAATCAGCACGTATACAATATTGACTTTCATTACTGAGCTTTGTGAGATGTGACTGTGTGTGCATGTTTTGGTATACAAGCACACCACTTACACAGGTTACGACAAAGGGGAGTGTGTGTCACTGTGGTGATGGTTCCCTGGTGTCATACTCCTCTATGAACTGTTGCATGGCCTCCACACAGCGCAGGCCGATCTCCCCGAGGTTCTCCTTCAGAGACGGCTGGATGGGCAGCTCCAGAGACGGGTCCTTGGCTATCAGCATCTTCACCACCACGCCAAACGTGTCACAGTCCTGACGGTACACCTGCATAAAAAAAAACACAAGACAGTCAGCATTTTCACCACCGCACTTACAGGCACACACATAAACAGATGTTCATGGCACGTGAGAGGTAGTTTCGTGGCTCCTAATCCAGTGAGGAGCTTAGCACAGATGGTCTAAAGAAACTCAGCTCACAGTGTTACCGGAAGTACTCAGACACAGGAGAGGAGCAGGCAAACAAAAGACTGGAGAACGGGAAATAGGAGTGAGGGAGCGATAGAGAGGGGGGGTGAAGAGAGAGGATAATCACTAGAGATAGAGGATGGATAGAGCGGATGTGAAGAGAGGGTGGAGAGAGGGTGGAAGAGAGAGGTTAGAAAGCAAGAGTGGGAAAGAGGGAGAGAGATAGTTCTGGGAGAGATGCTTGGGGCAAGAGGTCTCGTCATGTGTATGCCATTACCACGGAGTGGGTTAATAGTCCAAGGCAGCAGCACTCATGCACAGACAGCTGTTCACACCATGCAAAGGTGTATGTTGGTTGGTTCTTCGACCCTTTTGGGGACATTTCCCACATCTCATGAGGACAAAGGCTATTTTAAGGTTAGGGTTTACAATTAGGGTTGGTTGGTGCCTGCGTGCATGAACGCACAACCTAGCGGTTAGAGCGTTGGGCCAGTAACCGAAAGGTGGCTAGTTCGAATCCCCGAACCGACAACGGTGAAAAATCTATCATTCTGCCCTTTAGCAAAGCAATAATCCCCCACAACAACAAAAAATATATATTTAGTGTGTGTGTGTCTTTGGAGAACGAGTATATCAGCTACCTGTTGCCAGACTGCTCTCTCACAGAGCCTACCTTCTCCAGTTACCATGGAGATGTGAGGAGCGAGAGTGAACTTCTCATCAGTCGAGTGGATGGAGAGACAGCACCCAACACACACACACACACACACACACACACACACACACACACACCTCCCACTGACAACGCTTCATGTGATGTTCTGTCACATTGACTGTGACGTATCCATTACAGCACGTGTTTAAAAACCTATTGAAAGACAACCGAACTACGCCCATGTGATGACTGATTGATGATGAAAAAAAACGGACAAACAACCTGACAATAACAGGAGCTCCGTCTTAAGCGTAATTCAGAGTCCACAGAGGCAGAGACGCGACAGTCCGGGGTCCCATTGTGACATAGCTGCTCTGAGAACACCATCCGCACAGCCCAAATGCACACCTCCTCACAATTCCCGTCCAACGTGGCTCCGTGTACGCGTGTCCTCTATCCATTTCAATGTGTTGACAGTTGGAGAAATTGCTTTAGCCGCACAGAGAATTCAAAAAGTATGAAAACCAACGGTCCAATATTCTACAACACTGCTGTGTGTACACGTACACATTTTGGACTCGAATAGGCGCTTAAGAGTGATTGGAGGTAAACAACCCGGGGATGTGCAACATCACCATGTATTGGCTCTGATCATGACTGATTACCTATTCAACTGATTCAGCTGCTAAAAGGAAGAAACAAATGATGATAAATTCGAGGCAGCTTCAGCTGGCCATTTCTCAATTAGTTTTGGCACCGCAAGTGATCAAATCTCCCTTTCCTCTCCACAACCCCCTCTCTCTTTGTCTCCCTCCTCATCCCACCCGCTCATAATCCTACCCCCTCTTATCTCTCTCTCCTCTATGTTACCTCTCTAACCCTCTCAATCTCTGTTTTTTGGTGTTTTACACTACTGTAAATCCTTCACCTCTCTCCTCACCTGCTGCTGGCAATGTTGTACATCCCCTCTCTTTCTCGATCTCAATCTGTTCCACTGTAATATGAATGGTACTACACCTGCTCTATTTCTCCCCTCTTCTGTTGGATGGCTCTGTTTCGTGCTGTGGCCCTGCTTATAGTGGAGGGGAGCTCTCTATCCCGCTCTCTTTCTTTGCTGTGGGATCTCTCCTTCTCTTGAGCCACCTACAGAAACACAGAGGTGAGAGACAGTTATAAGCACAGTTATAAGTATTCCTTAAGACTTGAACACACAGTCAGTACTCTTGACAGCACGTGGCTAGTCTGCCTGTGTTTGCCTTTCAGAACCCATCTGACTGTTGTTGAGTTCCTTAAAAGTGCATCTCTCTCTCTCTCTCTCTCTCATTAAGGTTAGCAGGCAGGCAGACTATTTGAATAACGAGCACGTTTAAACTGAAGGCGACGACGACCTTGTGCTCCTCTCCAAGTCAGACCACCCAATTACTCCACCTTTTTCATTCTTTATGCTGCATCTGTGCTCTCTCTGTCCTTCCAATTCCTATCACACCAAGGGGCGTGGAGGACACACACACACACATGCACACACACGCACGTTAATAATCCTCCCGAGCAGTCTAGCCAAGATTGCTCAAATGTTTGAGGGTTCTTTTCATTCTGTGATTTGAAGGACGGTGAAAGACTGTGTGTGTACTAAATCTTTTTGATCGCGAACATCATGGGAAAAGAGACGCACTCAGGTTTCTATTCAACATGAGGAAATGTGTTGCAATGCGTACCTCCCAGTGTGGTGCATCTCACTTCTGAGAAATTGAAGCAGCAGTCAAGCTGGGAGGGATCATTTGTGTGAAGCTACATTAGTGGCTAAAAGTTTTTATGATGAAACAATGCATGTTGTTCTTTTTGGAAGATGAAGGGAATGATTAGAGTTTTTCGGCCACCACCATACACTACGGGAGTAGGACAGCAGATACAGTACGTGTGCCCTACTGTGTACAGCGCAGACTCCCCCCATCCCAGAAGAGGCAGAGAGGAGTGGTGGAATGTGGACTTACGATGAACGACACAGGCTGCTTCTCCTTCTTTCTGCTGGGGCCTGCAGAAGACCTGACAGCACCTGCAACATAACACAGACAAACCACGTCTTCACACAACAATTCAACACAACACACTCTACCAGCTCGGGAATAGATGGGGGGGATAAGTTAGAGCTAAACGACAGCAGCTGACATCTGTGATAAACTCCAATATCTTTGATTGGCACAGGTGGTATCTCTAAATTAACTATCTCTGATTGATGCTGGGACTCCTCAATCTACCCAGTGTCCTCCTCAACTATCATCACATTGGTGTCTCTAGCTGCAGGTACAATTCACGCCTAAGCTTCCCCATCTCCATCTCTCTGCGGTCAGCGGGAGAGTTATTGTCTACAGGCAGCGCGCAGGGGCTAAAATGAATGTTTCTGTAAGCACAACCCATTGGGCGTGATTTGAGAAAGCTGCCTAGCAACGTTCGACTGCAGTGTGCCTATGTGAGGCGATAGCTTTGTTACGGCTCATTATATACAGCTGGCTGTCTGCCCGGTACCTCACCCCCTCTTTCTCCTCATTTTCTTTTGCTTTCTCGCTCTCACTTTCGCTCTCTTTCCGTAACACACGGTAGAGATGAGTCACCATAATAGCATATCTCTCAGGCACATAGAGCAACCTGTTCCTCACACAATCTCGCTCTCTCACACACTTCCACAGCACCGCAGTCTGTGCAGAGACTTAGCAGCTGAATTGAGTAGGAGAAGACAACGCCACTGGGGTTGAGAATAGCAATACAGCTCATATTATCAACACCAAAGAGATTAGAGATGACATGTGCGGTTTCTATTGCAGGTAACAAGACAAAGGTCTTCTTCGGGCAATGCAAAGTTATTCAAGAAAGCACTTTAAAGCGTGATAGAGAATGGGGCTAAACCATACGTGCTAATTGTTGACTTGCAAGCACATGGACTGTGGCCTTACAAACCTCTTCGTGATAATACGGTGACGAGGAGAAACTGTGATGACCAGAAACATGTAGGAATATACAGCAGCTAAATACAAAATGGTTAATAGTGACCAAATCAAATGTTATTGGTCACATGCTCCGAATACAAGAGGTGTAGACTTCACTGTGAAATGCTTACTTGCAGTACGAGCCCATTCGCAACAATGCAGAGTTAAAAAAGTAAGACGAATACGTGCACAAAACAAATAAACAAAACAGTAACACAAAGAAAATGGTATGTGTGAGTGTGTGGGTAGAGTCTAGAGACCAATTAGTTATCCACTGATTCAAAACGCAAAGACAGCACCTATAATTTGATGAATATCTACCAATGCTGTGTGCGGCCAGCCTTATGTAACATTGTCATGTTGTTGCTTGGTGAATATCAACCACCAGGAATGCTGATGAGCAAAACACATTCCAAATGTAGCCTATATGTCAGAATGCAAATATTATTCCGAGTTGACATGGCCACTGCTTGCTCACACTGCTCTCTAGTGTTCACACGAGGAAAGTGATTTGGGTATAAGTATGTATTGCCTGTACTTTAAACTGCCAAGATATTTGGATCATGGCACAGATGGTAGAGCTCTTACCCTGTAACCACCGAGTCATTTGGTCTAACCCTCCCCAAACTGCTACGTGAGTATAGACCTACTGCTGTGTTCTTTAGGAGTAGAGGTCCTGGCGGGACCGCTCCTGTCCATGTTCCTCTGGTCGTTGTACTGGTTGTTAGGGCACGGGGGACCTTGTGGTGGGCCGGACTGGTCCCTCCAGTTGAACCGTGTGCGAGGGGTGAAAGGGTGGTACCTTTGGAAGCCAAAACTGAAGCGGGGCTTCCGAAATGAATGATCGTCCCTTATGAATCTATACAGTAAGGAAAACAGTAGAAAAAATATTTACACTACCGTTCAAAAGTTTGAGGTCACTTAAAAATTTCCTTGTTTTTGAAAGAAAAGCTAAACATTTTGTCCATTAAAATAACATCAAATTGATCAGAAATACAGTGTAGACATTGTTAATGTTGTAAATGACTATTGTAGCTGGAAACGACTATTGTAGCTGGATTTTTTTATGGAATATCTACATAGGCGTACAGAGGCCCATTATCAGCAACCATTTCTACTGTGTTCCAATGGCACGTTGTGTTAGCTTATCCAAGTTTATCATTTTAAAAGGCTAATTGATCATTAGAAAACCCTTTCGCAATTATGCTAGCACAGCTAAAAACTGTTGTTCTGATTAAAGAAGCAATAAAACTGGCATACTTTAGACTAGTTGAGTATCTGGAGCATCAGCATTTGTGGGTTTGATTACAGGCACAAAATGGCCAGGAACAAAGACTTTTCTTCTGAAACTCGTCAGTCTATTCTTGTTCTGAGAAATGAAGGTGATTCCATGCAAGAAATTGCCAAGAAACTGAAGATCTCGTACAACGCTGTGTACTACTCCCTTCACAGAACAGCGCAAACTGGCTCTAACCAGAATAGAAAGAGGAGTGGGAGGCCCCGGTGCACAACTGAGCAAGAGGATAAGTACATTAGAGTGTTTAGTTCGAGAAACAGACACCTCACACGTCCTCAACTGGCAGCTTCATTAAATAGTACACACTAGTCTCAACGTCAACAGTGAAGAGGCGACTCCGGGATGCTGGCCTTCTAGGCAGAGTTGCAAAGAAAAAGCCATGTCTCAGACTGGCCAATAAAAAGAAAAGATTAAGATGGGCAAAAGAACACAGACACTGGACAAAGGAAGATTGGAAAAAAGTGTTATGGACAGACAAATCTAAGTTTGCGGTGTTCGGATCACAAAGAAGAACATTCGTGAGACGCAGAAAAAATGAAAAGATGCTGGAGGAGTGCTTGACGCCATCTGTCAATCATGGTGGAGGCAAGCTCCGCCTTATCTCAGTTCACTGGTCACGATAACAACACCCACCCGTAGCACACGTTCCAGCAGGTATATCTCACTGATCATCCCCAAAGCCAACACCTAATTTGGCCGCCTTTCCTTCCAGTTCTCTGCTGCCACTGATTGGAACGAATTGCAAAAATCGCTGAAGTTGGAGACTTTTATTTCCCTCACCAACTTTAAACATCAGCTATCTGAGCAGCTAACTGATCGCTGCAGCTGTACATAGTCCATCTGTAAATAGCCCACCCAATCTACCTACCTCATCCCCCATACTGTTTTTATTTACCTTTCTGCTCTTTTGCACACCAGTATCTCTACTTGCACATCATCATCTGCTCATTTTATCACTCAAGTGTTAATCTGCTAAATTGTAATTATTCGCTCCTATGGCCTATTTATTGCCTACCTCCTCATGCCTTTTGCACACACTGTATATAGACTTTCTTTTTTCTTCTCTGTCATTGACTTGTTTATTGTGTTATTGGCTTGTTTACTGTTTACTCCATGTTATTCCATGTGTAACTGTGTTGTTTGTGTCGCACTGCTTTGCTTTATCTTGGCCAGGTCGCAGTTGTAAATGAGAACTTGTTCTCAACTAGCCTACCTGGTTAAATAAAGGTGAAATAAATAAATATATATAAAGAAAATGTGTAGGTCTGGGGGTGCTTTGGTGGTGGTGAAGTGGGAGATTTGTACAGGGTAAAAGGGATCTTGATGAAGGTATGCTATAACTCCATTTTGCAACGGCGCTTAATTGGAGCAGATTTCCTCCTACAGCAGGACAATGACCCAAAGCACAGCTCCAAACTATCATTATTATTTTTTATTTTACCTTTATTTAACTAGGCAAGTCAGCTAAGAACAAACTCTTATTTACAATGACGGCCTAGGAACAGTGGGTTAACTGCCTTGTTCAGGGGCAGAACGACAGATTTTTACCTTGTCAGCTCGGGGATTTGATCTAGCAACCTTTTGGTTACTGGCCCAACACTCTAACCACCAGGCTACCTGCTGCCCCAAACCTGCTGCCCCAAACCTGCCGCCCCAAACTATGCAACAACTATTTAGGGAAGATGCAGTCAGCTGGTATTCTGTCTATAATGGAGTGGCCAGCACAGTCACCGGATCTCAACCCTATTGAGCTGTTGTGGGAGAAAGCTTGACCGTATGGTACGTAAGAAGTGCCCATCAAGCCAATCCAATTTGTGGGAGGGGCTTCAGGAAGAATGGGGTGAAATCTGTTCAGAATAGATAGGATGCCAAACTAGGATGCCAAAGGTCTGCAAAGCTGTAATTGCTGCAAATGGAGGATTCTTTGACAAAAGCAAAGTTTGAAGGACACAATTATTATTTCAATTAAAAAATCCTTATTTATAACCTTGTCAACATCTTGACTAGATTTCCTATTCATTTTGCAACTCATTTCATGTATGTTTTCATGTAAAACAAGGACAATTTCTAAGTGACCCCAAACTTTTGAAAGGTAGTGTATATATGGATGAGTGAGTGAGTGAATATTTCCACGACCTAATCTGAATAGGACGAAAGTGGGGGAAGATAAGGAAATGTTGAAATGATCAAGATCAAACCCTTGAACATTTACAAGGTTGCTCTGCAATGCCCTCTAATCTTACCGCGGTCTGCAGAATCGTCCTCCAAATCTCGGTCTAAACGAACCAGTTATTCTGGGCCTAGGTGGACTTCTCATTCTTCTGAAAGGTTGTTTCTCCTCCTGAAAATGTCACATAGCAATAAGCTAATTACTGTTCCTGGCGAGAAATTATTTTCACAGTGCTCTAGCCTTTATGCAGTAAATCTTTATGCAGTAAATGCAATAGAATGAATATGACAGAAGAGTTGGCAAAAGCACATACAGATCTGGGACTGTCTGGGACCATGCTACGGCGGCAGTTACACACAGGGAACATAACTACAGTTAAATTGATTGAATGACTGATTGGTTTATGGATTATATCACTGATACCTCGGTGTTATGTTTGATAGGTACGTCACTGGGCCTCTTGTCACGTGACTCGTCACCACGTTCTTTGTGTGGCATGGCGGAGCTCTTGAAAGTGAAAGTACAATCATATGAATTATAAGGGGGGGTTGAACTTTATTCTAGTGTTTTTAGCTGATGTGTAACTATTGCATTGGTTTCTGGGATGGGACTGCCAGTACAAACCGAATGTGCAATGTTTACTTGCGCTAGAATGACCACAATTCTTGAATAATATTCTTGCAACAATAATTTAGCCGATCCACAAAAACAATGCATGTTTGTTTCAGTTGTGAACAGGATATTGCATTGGCTGGACAATAATTCCTTCACAATGAAACAATCAGGAAGTGGAGTTTTGGGTAGGGATTACAGAATTAGGGTGCACTTCACTTCTTGTTTAAAACACTTGGTTAACAAAATAAACTAACTGACCGTTTGACAGATGTTTCCTTCAATGAGACAAACCAAAGTAGGCTTTGAATGATTACCCAGGTCAGTAGGACATAATAATAGCGGGTTTATTTACCTTGCCCAGCGAAGATTCCTGCTGCCGTGGATCCATTTCTTTTGTTTAGAGGGGCCAGTTGAATTTTTTGTCTCTGACTGTTGTCACCAGCAGCGGACGTCTGATCTTTAAGTGTCGTCTTGTATTGCTCTACGACATTCGTTATATTGTCACCTCACAGGATTTCTTTCGAGACAGCTTCATTTTAGTTTCGATTTCTATGCGAACAATGCAGAAGGTGTAGCCTAGTGGTCCATTGCGGACATTCAACTTCTCGTTTTAAAAGGCTGTGTAGGTAAGCTTCCAAGAGACAGCACACAAATGAGTGGATACAATTAGCTGACTAAACTCAACTACATGGTGAAGTAAATTTCTGATAACCTGATGAACCGTTGGTGGAGTTAATCGGACACTTCGTTCAACATGAACTATGTGCAAATGAGCCTGTCCTATCACCAGGTTTCCTTAAAAACGAATTTGCAAAACCAATAAACAAATGAATGCCGTTAAAGAAGGCTTGTTCAGCCATATTGTGCTACTCGGAGTTAGTTGTCACCTGTGATTTGCGTTCCTGACAAACTTTTACAGCAAACGCTGTCCGATTATTGCCACAAGATGGCGTGCTGAGATAACATTTTGACTTCTCAACTAATTTGTTTGATTATAGAGTGGATCATAGAGCTGGATCGACAGCTAATCTTTGTCATAATACCCATAAAACCTAGCGGTCAAACGGAAATGGTTCCAAACGTTTTTCCCATAGGGGATTTTAGAAACACTTAAAATAAGGGCTTAGGCTTACCCTGGTGTGCTGTTTTGATAACTGTGTAAATCTCTCTTGGTAGGACAAGGTGACTTATCAATATATTCACCTGTATTTACCCCCCAAAAGTGAAACGCTAATTAGCTGATAATGTGGCTATCATAAAGAACTACAAATGCCATGATGATCTAGAGCAGGGGTTGATGAGTCCTCTATCTATCCACCATCTGGACCCACATGGTGAAACAAATGATTTGCAATGCATTCGGAAAGTATTCAGGCTTTTTGACTTTTTCCACATCTTTTTCTAAAATTGATTAAATCGTTTTTTTCCCCTCATCAATCTACACACAATACCCCATAATGACACAGCAAAAACTGGTTTTTAGAACATTTTGAAAATATATATAAAAAAAACCAGAAATATCACATTTACATAAGTATTCAGACCCTTTACTCAGTATTTTGTTGAAGCAGGTTTGGCAGCGATTGCAGCCTTGAGTATTCTTGGGTATGATGCTACAAGCTTGGCACAACTGCTCTGTCAGGTTGGATGGGGAGCGTGAGATGTTATTTAAACTTTATTTAACTAGGCAAGTCAGTTATGAACAAATTCTTATTTTCAATGACGGCCTACCAAAAGGCAAAAGGTCTCCTGCGGGAACTGGGATTAAAAATACAAATATAGGACAAAACACACATCACGACAGGAGAGACAACACTACATAAAGATAGACCTAAGACAACAACAACATGGTAGCAACACAACATGGCAGCAGCACAACATGGTAGCAGCACAAAACATGGTACAAACATTATTGGGCTCAGACAACAGCACAAAGGTTAGATCGGATTCAAGTCTCAGGCTGGGCCACTCAAAGACATTCAGAGACTTGTCCCAAAGCCACTCCTGCGTTATCTTTGCTGTGTGCTTATGGTTGTTGTCCTATTGGAAGGTGAACCTTCACCCCAGTCTGAGGTCCTGAGCACTCTGGGGCAGGTTTTCATTAAGGATCTCTCTGTACTTTTCTCCGTTCATCTTTCCCTCGATCCTGACAAATCTCCCAGTCCTTGCTGCTGAAAAACATACCCACAGCATGAATTTGCCACCACCATGCTTCACCGAAGGGATGGTGCCAGGTTTCCTCCAGACGTGACTCTTGGCATTCAGGCCAAAGAGTTCAATCTTGGTTTCATCAGACCAGAGAATCTTGTTTCTCTCTGAGACTCTTTTGGTGCCTTTTGGCTAACTCCAAGTGGGCTGTCATGGGACTTTTACTGAGGAGTGGATTCCGTTTGGCCACTCTACCATAAAGGCCTGATTGATGGAGTGCTACAGAGATGGGTGTCCTTCTGGAAGGTTCTCGCATCTACACAGACGAACTCTGGAGCTCTGTCAGAGTGACCATCGGTTTCTTGGTCACCTCCCTGACCAAATTCCTTCTCCACTGATTGCTCAGTTTGGCTGGGTGGCCAGCTCTAGGAAGAGTCTTGATGGTTCCAAACTTCTTCTATTTAAAAATGATGGAGGCCACTGTGTTCTTGGGGACCTTCAATGCTGCAGATTTTTTTGTTGTCCCCTCCCCAGACACAATCCTGTCTCGGAGCTCGACATGCACTGTCAACTTTGGGACCTTATATAGACAGGTGTGTGCCTTTCCAAATCATGTCCAATCAATTGAATTTTCCACAGGTGGCCTCCAATCAAGTTGTAGAAAAATCTCAAGGATGATCAATGGAAACAGGATGCACCTGAGCTCAATTTCGAGTCTCATAGCAAAGGGTCTGAATTCTTATGTAAATAATGTATTTCTGTTTTTCATTTTTAATGCATTTGCAAAAATAATTTACAACCTGTTTTCCATTTGTCATTATGGGGTATTGTGTCTCAGGTCAGGCAGTTTCTGTACCCTCAAAAACACATTTTAAGCCCAAGTCCACCTTTTGTCCCATCGTCCAGAATGCCACACTAAATACATTTGCCAAGAAGGTGAATTTTGATGTGGGGAATCTGTTTTCAGGGTAAAATTGACTCTAACCAAACACAACGTAATCTTTCTAAGACAGAGAGGGATGCAGTTCAATCATTGTTCAAAAATGGATGGATTGTGGTTAAAAAAGCAGACAGTAGTGTGGAGTAAGGACAAATATGTGACAGAAGCCTACCGTCAATTAGACAATGATGAATTCTACAAATCTCTTACCTTCAACCCTACAGAGGACCTAAAAACTGAATTGAAATGGATCCTCACAGAAGCTAAGGAGAATGGCTACATTTCAGACAAGGAGTTCAAATTTCTTTTCAATGGCAGGCTTATTTTTGTCTTCTTCCAAAAGTCCACAAGAATCTTGAAAATCCCCCAGGCAGACCAGTCATTAGTGGTAATGAAAGTCTGACAGAACCCATCTCTAAGTACATTGACTACTTTATTAAGCCTTTTCTGCCGTCACTCCCAGCCTATCTAAGATAACACAGATGTGTTTTGAACAAAATTAAGGAATTGAACAATATAGGTACAGCTTCCTTTTTAGTCACCATGGATGTGGAGTCTCTATAAACCACCATTGAACATGAACAAGGTTTGGCAGCTATGCACCATTTCTTGAGTACCCGGTCTGAGACTGAGATGCCTCCCACAGAATTCATTGTCTCACTGACTGAATGGACTCTTAATCATAACATCTTTATCTTTCAGGACCGTATTTTTAAACAAGTCAAAGGATGTGCCATGGGAGCTTGCTACAGCCCTTCCTACGCTAGTTTGTACTTGGGTAAATGGGAAATTGACTTCATTTTGGATCCTTCTAATAACCATTTATTTGAACGGATTATATGGTGGGGACACTATATTGATGATGTTTGCCTGTTCTGGTCCGGCTCAGAAGATGAACTTATTTCCTTCCACCAATACCTTAACAGCATCAACCCTTACATCAAACTAACTATGGAGTACAGCAAGGATAACATTCATTTTTTGGACCTTGACATCAGTAAAAATGTCAAAGGTTGTTTGCAGACTCACATTAAGCATCTCCAATCCAAAATTAAATCTAGAATCGGCTTCCTATTTCGCAACAAAGCATCTTCACTCATGCTGCCAAACATACCCTCGTAAAACTGACTATCCTACCGATCCTTGACTTCGGCGATGTCATTTACAAAATAGCCTCCAACACTCTACTCAGCAAATTGGATGTAGTCTATCACAGTGCCATCCATTTTGTCACCAAAGCCCCATATACTACCCACCACTGCGACCTGTATGCTCTCGTTGGCTGGCCCTCGCATCATATTCGTCGCTAAACCCACTGGCTCCAGGTCATCTATAAGTCTTTGCTAGGTAAAGCCCCGCCTTATCTCAGCTCACTGGTCACCATAGCAGCACCCACCCGTAGCACGCGCTCCAGCAGGTATATTTCACTGGTCACCCCAAAAGCCAACTCCTCTGGCCGCCTTTCCTTCCAGTTCTCTGTGGCCAATGACTGGAATGAATTGCAAAAATCACTGAACTGGAGACTCATATCTCCCTCACTAACTTTAAGCATTAGCTGTCAGAGCAGCTTACCGAACATTGCACCTGTACATAGCCCATCTGTAAATAGCCCACCCAATTACCCCATCCCCATATTGTTATTTATTTTTTGCTCCTTTGCACCCCAGTATCTCTTGCACATTCATCTTCTGCACATCTATCACTCCAGTGTTTAATTGCTAAATTGTAATTATTTCACCACAATAGCCTATTTATTGCCTTACCTCCAACATCTTACTACATTTGCACACACTGTATATAGACTTTCTATTGTGTTATTGACTGTACGTTTGTTTATCCCATGTGTAACTCTGTGTTATTTATGTCGCACTGCTTTGCTCTATCTTGGCCAGGTCGCAGTTGTAAATGAGAACTTGGCCTACCTGGTTAAATAAAGGCCAATTCCAAAGAGTCCGCAGAATTTGCGATCAGGAAACAGGCTACAGTGTCAAATCTGCTGAATTGGAGAATTGCTTCTTGAATTGGGACTACAGCACTCAGGTCCTGAAAGATGCAGATATAAGGGCCCGACGACTTGACAAAGAGAACTTGTTGCGAAGGAGAGTGCCTCGTGATACATCAGAGAGTGCACTTTGGTACAAAATACAGCACTGAAGCAGAGAACATTAAAATAATCATTAAAAATAATTAGGGAATCATCCAAAGCGATAGGCTACAACGCCAAGTCTTCCCAGAGCCACCAGTAATAAGCTTTAGTCCACAGCTGTTAGTCCATTAGTCCACAGCTATCTTCATCAAAACTTGGCTAGACCACAAACCCAAGGGCTCTTTTAAATGCAACCATTGCAAAATACAGAAAAACTATTTTGTTGACACAGCTTCTAAAATGGAGTATCAAGTCAAGCATTTCATTAACTGCAAAACCACTCATGTCATCTACAGATTGGAATGTCAGCAGTGCAAGGTGTTCTACATTGGACGGACAAAGAGACGCCTTCAAGACCGCTTAGCGGAACACAAGTACGCCATACGGGGTAGGCAATGAAGACTACCCCATGGCAAGCTACAAGTCCTTACACCATGGCAACCCTGCCTCCCTACAAGCTATGGGTATTGATCATGTTCCAGCCTAAATTAGAAAAGGGGACTGTCTTAAACAGCTAAACCAAAGGGAAAGTTTTTGTATTTACAAATGACATGCCACTACAGTGCCTTGCAAAAGTATTCACCCCTCTTGGCTTTTTTTCCTAACCAGCTTTATGTGGTAGTCACCTGAAATGCATTTCAATAAACAGGTGTGCCTTGTTAAAAGTTAATTTGTGGAATTTCTTACCTTCTGAATGCGTTTGAGCCAATCAGTTGTGTTGTGACAAGTTAGGGGTGGTATACAGAAGATAGCCCTATTTGGTCAAATACCACGTCCATATTATGGCAAGAACAGCTCAAATAAAAAAAGAGAAACGACGGTCCATCATTACTTTAAGAGATCAGTCAATCCGTCAACATTTTTAGGAACTTTGAAAGTTTATTCAAGTAGTTGCAAAAAAACATCAAGCGCTATAATGAAACTGGCCCTCATGAGGAAAGGAAGACCCAGTTACCTCTGCTGCAGAGAATACGTTTATTAGAGTTTATCAGCCTCAGAAATGGCAGCCCAAATAAATGCATCACAGAGTTGAAGCAACAGACACATCTCAACATCAACTGTTCAGAGGAGACTGCGTGTATCAGCCCTTCATTGTCGCATTGCTGCAAAGAAACCACTACTAAAGGACACCAGTAAGAAGAATAGACTTGCTTGGGCCAAGAAAAATGAGCAATGGACATTAGACCGGTGGAAATTTGTCCTTTTGACAATGATCCAACACACATCCAGGCTGTGTAAGGGCTATTTGACCCAGGAGGAGAGTGGTATTATAATTTCTTTGTACTCCCTGACGAAGGCCATGCAGCCAAAACGCATCGGATTTTAAAAACTTTGTTTCCATTGAACGTGCCATACAAATAAAGGCATTTAAATTACTTATATGAAGAGTGCCTTGGTCCTCCTTTCTTTTTGATAACCAATTTACCCCTTCTATCTACCAAAATATACTATTGTGTACCTTAGCAGTGCTTCCCTTCCTCCTCTTCTTTCTACTGGGGTATTGTGTATTGATTGATAGATTTTTTAAAATCCATTTTAAAATAAGGCGGTAACGTAACCAAATGAGGAAAAAGTGAAGGGGTCTCAATACTTTCAGAATGCACTACTACTAGATACCTAACAGGAGGCGCTGTTTTGAAGCCACCACGCCTCCATCTTGGCACTCCTCCACTGTGTATTTTTTTGGGGGGGAGCTATAAAAATGCATTTATTAATATCTGCATTTGTTTTTGCCAGGTTTATTCTATCACAGACACATTAATGCATACTTTAAAATTGTATTATGTAAACTGAACATAAAAATTGAAAACTATATTAACATTTTCCTATTAAGTATAATTGTTTTTAAAGTTCTAATGTTACTGTTCCCGACTACGTCAAAACAATGTGTCTTTAGAACATTTAATTGAAATACTATATAATTCCATTCATTCATATGGAGGACTGCTTCTTCTGGGGAGCACCAATATGGCTGACCTGTGGCTTCAAAGCCTCTCACTGGCCAATACATAGTATCAGTAATCCAGAGTTTATATAAAATCATTGGGTGAAACCCAGATGGATAAACCAAAGATGATCAAAAACAAAATCAAGCTGGTTTCAAACTTTATTTTTTCAAAATATTTTGTCGTCATTGAATGCATGTCAGTTTGAGCAGCAGCAATTGGAGAAACCTGTGATTTAAAATACAATATAGTTACCATATATAGACAACATATTGTACATATGCAATATATTCCATTCATCATATACTTATGATAACCAACATAATTTTTCTCTCTCTCGCTCTCTGGCTCTCATTCATCCATCAATTCATTACTGCACTTACCCGGACTTTTTATTCTCGTCTGGCTTACTTTCCACCATTTCCTCCTTCTGCAGCCCCTGACTGTCTTTCTCCTCATCCTTCACTTGTTCTCTCTCTGTCTTCTTCTTTTTCTTCTTCTTTTTCCCTTTGCCAGTCTTCTTTGCCTCATCATCCTAAGATTGGTAGATGGAGGGTTATTGTAGTGACTGACACTTAGATGTCTAAGTTGTAACAGGTGTACATACAGTCTATACACTACCGATGTAACTATACTGAACAGAAATATAAATGCAACATGCAACAATTTCAAACATTTGACTGATTTACAGTTCACACAGTATAAGGAAATCAGTCAATTGAAATCAATTCGTTAGGCCCCAATCTTTGGATTTCACATGACTGAGAATACAGATATGCATCTGTTGGTCACATATAACTTTTTTTTTTTTTAAAGGTAGGGGCGTGGATCAGAAAACCAGTTAGTATCTGGTGTGACCACCATTTGCCTCATGCAGCGTGACATACAGTTGAAGTCGGAAGTTTACATATACCTTAGCCAAGTACATTTAAGCTCAGTTTTTCACAATTCCTGACATTTAATCCTAGTAAGAATTCCCTGTCTTAGGTCAGTTAGGATCACTATTTTATTTTAAGAATGCAAAATGTCAGAATAATAGTAGAGAGTGATTTATTTCAGCTTTTATTTTTTTCATCACATTCCCAGTGGGTCAGAAGTTTACATACACTCAATTAGTATTTGGTAGCATTGCCTTTAAATTTTTTAACTTGGGTCAAATGTTTTGGGTAGCCTTCCACAAGCTTCCCATAATAAGTTGGGTGAATTTTGGCCCATTCCTCTTGACAGAGCTGGTGTAACTGAGTCAGGTTTGTAGGCCTCCTTGCTCGCAAACGCTTTTTCAGTTCTGCCCACAAAACTTCTATAGGATTGAGGTCAGGGCTTGGTGATGGCCATTCCAATGCCTTGACTTTGTTGTCCTTAAGCCATTTTGCCACAACTTTGGAAGTATGCTTGGGGTCATTGTCCATTTGGAAGACCCATTTGCGACCAAGCTTTAACTTCCTGACTGATGTCTTGAGATGTTACTTCAATATATCCACATATTTTTTATTTTGTGAAGTGCACCAGTCCCTCCTGCAGCAAAGCACCCCCATAATATGATGCTGCCACCCCCGTGCTTCACGGTTGCGATGGTGTTCTTCGCCTTGCAAGCCTCCCCCTTTTTCCTTCAAACATAACAATGGTCATTATGGCCAAACAGTTCTATTTTTGTTTCATCAGACCAGAGGACATTTCTCCAAAAAGTACGATCTTTGACCCCATGTGCAGTTGCAAACCGTAGTCTGATTTTTTTATGGCGGTTTTGAAGCAGTGGCTTCTTTCTTGCTGAGCGGCCATTCAGGTTATATCGATATAGGACTCGTTTTACTGTGGATATAGATACTTTTGTACCTGTTTCCTCCAGCATCTTCACAAGGTCCTTTGATGTTGTTCTGGGATTGATTTGCCCTTTTCGCACCAAAGTACTTTCATCTCTAGGAGACAGAACACGTCTCCTTCCTGAGCAGTATGACAGCTGCGTGGTCCCATGGTGTTTATACTTGCATGCTATTGTTTGTACAGATGAACGTGGTACCTGCAGGCATTTGGAAATTGCTCCCAAGGGTGAACCAGACTTGTGGAGGTCTACAATTTTTTTCTGAGGTCTTGGCTGATTTCTTTTGATTTTCCCATGATGTCAAGCAAAGAGGCACTGAGTTTGAAGGTAGGCCTGGAAATTTATCCACAGGTACATCTCCAATTGACTCAAATGATGTCAATTAGCCTATCAGAAGCTTCTAAAGCCATTACATAATTTTCTGGAATTTTCCAAGCTGTTTAAAGGCACAGTCAACTTAGTGTATGTAAACTTCTGACCCACTGGAATTGTGATACAGTGAATTATAAGTGAAATAATCTGTCTCTAGTCAATTGTTGGAAAATGACAAAGTAGATGTCCTAACTGACTTGCCAAAACTATAGTTTGTTAACAAGAAATTTGAGGAGTGGTTGAAAAACAAGTTTTAATGACTCCAACCTAAGTGTATGTGAACTTCCGACTTCAACGGTATCTCCTTCGCATAGAGTTGATCAGGCTGTTGATTGTGGCCTGTGGAATGTTGGATATTGTCAGGAACTGGAACCCGGTGTCGTACGCGTCGATCCAGAGCATGGAAGAAGTGGGCCATTTTCAGCTTCCAGGAATTGTGTACAGATCCTTGCGACATGGGGCAGTGCATTATCATTCTGAAACATGAGGTGATGGCGGCGGATGAAGGGCACAACAATGGGCCTCAGGATCGGTATGTCTGTTTATTGAAATTGCCATTGATAAAATGCAATTGTGTTCGTTGTGCGTAGCTTATGCCTGCACATATAGCCCCGCCGCCACCATGGGGCACAGGAAACCGCTCACCCACACAACGCCATGCAGTTGTGAGGCTGGTTTGACGTACTGCCAAATTCTTCAAAACAACATTGGAGGTAGCTTATGGTAGATTAATCAGCTTCTTGATATGCCACACCTGTCAGGTGGATGGATTATCTTGGCAAAGGAGAAATGCTCACTAACAGGGATGTAAACACATTTGTGCACAACATTTGAGAGAAATAAGCTTTTCGTGCGTATGGAAAATTTTGGGGATATTTTCATGAAACATGGGACCAACACTTTACATGTTGAGTTTATATTTTTGTTCAGTGTATGTATGAGTTATAGTTTTATATGAAGAAACAATGGTGAAACATATTCCCATCATATAACTGAACTGACAAGTCATCGCCATGTCCCCATCATCACCCACCTGTTGGGCCTCTCTTGCCCATCCCTTGAGGAGCCTCCTGCCCGCTTCAGTCAGAGGGGTGACGGGGGCCAGACGGGGACTGTGGCGGAAGTGGAGATACTGCGCAGTCTGGGCAGACACTGACTTCTGGGCTGTTCTCCATCCATGGAGGTCCTGGAGCATGTTGTTGATCATGATGTCCCACAGCATGCCTATCTTGCCCAGTATCTCCTCGGTGCGTCTCTGGTAGACTGACTCCAAGCACTGCAGCAGGGTGGTCAACATCTTCCGATCCAGGACTTCCCTATTCTTGTTCTGCTCATAGTCATTCTTCATATCACGCTCAATATCGCCCATGATCAAGTGCATCTGCATCTTCATCTCCTTGTATATAGTCTCTATGCCATCCTCCTCCTCGCTCTCTTCATCCTCCTCACTATCCTCTTCATTCCCCTCCCTGTCTCCCTCCTCCACCTTCTCCTCTTTCTCCTTCTCTTCCGCTCCCTCTGTATCGCCCTCTTCATCCTCACTCTCCTCTTCCTTTTCACTTTCCTCCTCTTCCTCTGTCTCCCCCTCTTCCTCACCTTCTTCCCCCTGGCTCTCCGCCTCCCTCCCTATCATCCACTTTTCCATCCATCCTTTTATCTGCTCTTCTCTATTTTTCTGTCTCTCTCTCTTCACCTGGGCCAGACTGTGATGGTCCCTCTCTCTGCGCTGCCGTCTATTCTCTAGGCCCTCTCTAACCCGCTCCAGCTCCAGCTCCAGGTCACGTTGCAGGACAACTATCCCTTGGTGGGCGACCCTCAGGGTATCTGCTCTGAACTGGGCCCAGTGTCTTTCCCTGATCTGGCGGTTCCTGCTCTGGTAGAAGCGCTTCTTCAGGTTATCTAAGCAGCAAGGGAGGGGCATATCATGGTCTTTGTCCTTATCTCGGTCCTTATCTACTTGGATCTTTGAAGGTAAAACATAGTGACAAGTAGAGAAAAGCAATTTTGATCAAATGTTGTTGGAAAAAGATTATGCACACACACACACAGAGGCACAAATATCATGGGTATTTTACCTGTTCTTGGCCCTGTGCTGAAGCATATTCTACATCCTCAGTCTTTCGGGGAGCTGGACATTCCTTGTCAGGAGAGTCCTCCAAGTCCTCAATAATCTGTTTATCATATTTAGAGAGTCTGTAGGTCAGAGCTCCATTCTCCATATTCAGACAGACAGTAACACAAATGTGTGGCACTGATCTCTTACCAGTGGTTCACAAACAGGGGGGGTGTTCACATAGGCATTCTCCACTGCATCCACAGGGTGAGGGAGGAGGGTGTCAGGGTTGTGTTCCTCTACCTGGGTCTGTGCAGACATTTTGGGTCAGATATACTGATGCAGCGCAGACTGGGCAGTTCTGGTTAAATTAAATTGATAAAAACACAGCCTTATTACCAGTTGTTGGCTCTCGGTTGAAGCCTTATCTACATCTTCAGTGTCCTTTGGAGGAACTGGACTTTCCTTTACAGTAGACTCCTCCAAGTCCTCAATATCCTGAAGAATCTGTCAGAGTCAGCTGGTCAGAACTCATCTGCACACAGGCAGTCACACAAAGACATGGGTAGCAGTGACCTCTTACCAGTGGTTCACAGACAGATGGGGTGTTCACAGCCTCTGCATTTTCATCCTGCACCTCTTCTTCACACACTTTCATGTGTGCTGCCTGTCCATCCTCATCCTTTGGACTGGATGGAAGGACGATCCTGTCCCCAGAGGACCTCTCCTTCTTGTCACTGCCCTCTAGACTCTCTAAGATGGGCGGCTGTGGAACACAAGTACTATTGTTAGTCAACCTGTTGCTACATGTAACCCACTGTGAGCTCTTACTAGGTCATTTGTCTAATGATGCAAGCAAAGTTTAATAAATGGTTATTCATTTGGTTATTAATCAGTATGTTCCTTCGACATGTTGGCACTGTTGAATCAATCTATTTGACTTTCCAGTAATTTGGAAGTAAGGCTGGAGGAACACCTCACAAAGTCGGGATTCTTGCACACAGCATTGACCTGTTTATAACAGGGATACAAAGTATATAGAGAGCAGGTGCTTTCACACAGGTGTGGTTCCTGAGTTAATTAAGCAATTAACATCCCATCATGCTTAGGGTCATGTATAAAAATGCTGGGTGGGCTACCATGGCTATGCCACAAAAGGATGACAATGCCCCCATCCACAGGGCACGAGTAGTCCCTGAATGGTTTGATGGACATTAAAATGATGTAAACCATATGTCATGGCTGTCACAGTCACATTTACATTTAAGTCATTTAGCAGACGCTCTTATCCAGAGCGACTTACAAATCGTAAAGTTCATACATATTCATCCTGGTCCCCCCGTGGGGAATGAACCCACAACCCTGGCGTTGCAAGCGCCATGCTCTACCAACTGAGCCACACGGGACCACGGGACCACACGGGACCACCAGTCACCAGATCTCAACCCAATGGAACAAATACGGGAGATTCTAGAGTGACCGTGTTTTCTACCACCACCAACAAAACACCAAATTATGGAATTTCTTGTGGAAAAATGCTGTGGCATCCTTCCTATAGTGGTCCAGACAGTGTTGTAGTACACATATTGAGTGTCTCGATGTTGGATACATGTGTGCCTGGTCTTGACTCTGCCTCAGACAGTGAGGAATCGTCATTGCTTTCCCGAGACCAGCAGAGTAAAAAAAAAACTCTCAATTAACAGTCAGCGCATAAAACCACTTCACCAGGCCAAATATATACACTCCTTTCTTGAAACATGAATATCTTAACAGCCTTTATATCTATTATAGACAGGTTAGTGCAGTGGCAAACATATAGGCCTTCAGTGGCAAACCTATAGGTCTTCAGTGTGTGACAGGTTAGTACAGTGGTGGACCTATAGGCCTTCAGTGTACGACAGGTTAATACAGTGGTGAACCTATAGGTCTTCAGTATGTGACAGGTTAGTACAGTGGTGAACCTATAGGTCTTCAGTGTGTGACAGGTTAGTACAGTGGTGAACCTATAGGCCTTCAGAGTATGACAGGTTAGTACAGTGGTGAACCTATAGGTCTTCAGTGTGTGACAGGTTAGTACAGTGGTGAACCTATAGGTCTTCAGTGTGTGACAGGTTAGTACAGTGGTGAACCTATAGGCCTTCAGTATGTGACAGGTTAAAACAGTGGTGAACCTATAGGTCTTCAGAGTGTGACAGGTTAGTACAGTGGTGAACCTATAGGTCTTCAGTTTGTGACAGGTTCGTGATTCTGAAAGGACAGCAACCATAATACCACTGCACTCATGTAGAGTGCATTTTTTGTAAAACACAAAGGGCCAGTGGTGTAGTGGAGGCTATCCGCATGTATAAACCGTATACACTTTTTTTCAGTGGGCATTGCGTATACTCACTTCTTAATCCCTACTGATTCGTATCAAAATAGTGTATACGACTTATGAATTTAGTACAATAGAGAAATCATACACTGAGTAGCCTACACAATCGCAAAGCACGTGGAATACATTCACAAGCGCGCTACACACTGCCTAGTTTCAGCGCAATATCATCTGCAGTCAGCAAGAGTGTGCAGCTCACAGAAGAATGACATCTGTAGCGGGTAGTGTAGGAAAGACGTTTCAACTTATGATATCTACCAGTAAATGCTCATTAAGGCAACAATGGGTAGCAAACTAGGTATTGAAAAAGTTTGCATCAGGGGCGTAGACATGGATGGGTCTGGGTGGCAGAGGCCCCCCTACTGGGGAGCCCTGACAACCCCACCCAATCAGATTGATGTGGTTTAAGCATTGTTGTAGACTTAGAACATCAAATGTGTGTATTTTTTCCATTTTTATTTTTTTAGATCTTTTGAGTGAAAATCTCAAAAATCTTTTTAAAAACTCATTAAAAAAGACATAGGATTTTTCACACAGGATGCCTTTCTAAAAAACATAGGATTTTTCAAACAGAATGCCTTTCCTTTGCTGGGCGGGCCATTTGGGAACATTTTAGCAAAGTTAGAGTATACCTAGCCTCGAACTCAGGTCCTGTGTGTACCTAACTGACCCTCTCTGCCTATTCATCGCCATTTACCCGTTGTTGTCTTAGCTCTGCCGATCAACTCCTGTGATTGCTTTATGCCTCTCTCTAATGTCAATATGCCTTGTCTACTGCTGTTTCGGGTAGTTCTTATTGTTTTATTTCACTGTAGAGCCCCCAGTCCCGCTCAACATGCCTTAGATAGATCTTCTGTCTCACCCCCCACACATGCGGAGACCTCACCTGGCTTAACGGGTGCCTCCAGAGATGCAACCTCTCTCGTCGTCACTCAATCCCTAGGTCTACCTCCACTGTACTCACATCCTACCATACCCTTGTCTGTACATTATGCCCTGAATCTATTTGAGAATTTCAATAAGCATTTTTCTGCGGCTGGCCATGCTTTCCACCTGGCTACCCCTACCCCGGCCAACAGCTCTGCTCCCCCCGCAGCAACTTGCCCAAGCCCCCCCACCTTCCTGGCTACCCCCACCTTCCTGGCTACCCCCACCTTCCTGGCTACCCCCACCTTCCTGGCTACCCCCACCCTCTCTTTCTAAAATTATCCGCCGCAATTGTTGCAACCCCTATTACTAGCCTGTTCAACCTCTCTTTCGTATCGTCTGAGAACCCTAAAGATTGGAAAGCTGCCGCGGTCATCCCCCTTTTCAAAGGGAGAGAGACTCTAGACCCAAACTGTTACAGACCTATATCCATCCTGCCCTGCCTTTCTAAAGTCTTCGAAATCCCACCGTACCTTCTCCACTATGCAATCTGGTTTCCGAGCTAGTCATGGGTGCTCCTCAGCCACACTCAAGGTCCTAAACGATATCATAACCGCCATCGATAAGACAGTACTGTTCAGCCATCTTCATCAACCTGGCCAAGGCTTTCGACTCTGTCAATCACCGCATTCTTATCGGCAGACTCAATAGCCTTGGTTTCTCAAATGACTGCCTCGCCTGGTTCACCAACTACTTCTCAGATAGAGTTCAGTGCCTGTTGTCCGGACCTCTGGCAGTCTCTATGGGGGTGCCACAGGGTTCAATTCTCTGGCTTTTCTCTGTATATATCAATGATGTCGCTCTTGCTGCTGGTGATTCTCTGACCCACCTCTGCGCAGACAACACCATTCTGTATACATCTGGCACTTCTTTGGACACTGTGTTAACAAACCTCCAAACAAGCTTCAATGCCATACAATACTTCTTCCGTGGCCTCCAACTACTCTTAAATGCTAGTAAAACTAAATGCATGCTCTTCAACTGATCGCTGCCCATACCCACCAGCCCGGCTAGCATCACTACTCTGGACGGTTCTGACTTAGAATATGTGGACAACTACAAATACCTAGGTGTCTGGTTAGACTGTAAACTCTCCTTCCAGACTCACATTCAGCATCTCCAATCCAAAATTAAATCAAGAATAGTTTTCCTATTTCGCAACAAAGCATCCTTCATTCATGCTGCCAAAAATACCCTCGTAAAACGGACTATCCTACCGATCCTTGACTTCGGCGACGTCATTTACAAAATAGCCTCCAACACTCTACTCAGAAAATTGGATGTAGTCTATCACAGTGCCATCCGTTTGTCACCAAAGCGCTATATACTACCCACCACTGCGACCTGTATGCTCTCGTTGGCTGGCCCTCGCTACATATTCATTGCCAACCCCACTGGCTCCAGGTCATCTATAAGTCTTTGCTAGGTAAAGCCCCACCTTATCTCAGCTCACTGGTCACCATAGCAACACCCACCTGTAGCACGCGCTCCATCAGGTATATTTCACTGGTCATCCCCAAAGCCAACAACCCCTTTGGCCGCCTTTACTTCCAGTTCTCTGCTGCCAATGACTTGAACGAATTGCAAAAATCACTGAGGCTGGAGAAATATCTCCCTCACTAACTTTAAGCATCAGCTGTCAGAGCAGCTTTCCGATTACTGCACCTGTACACAGCCCATCTGAAAATAGCCCACCCAACTACCTCATCCCTATATTGTTCTTTTTTTTGCTCTTTTGCACCCCAGTATCACTACTTGCACATCATCATCTGCACATCTATCACTCCAGTGTTAATGCGAAATTGTAATTATTTCACCACTATGGCCTATTTAATCTTACTACATTTGCACACACTGTATATACATTTTTCTATTGTGTTATTGACTGTATGTTTGTTTATCCCATGTGTAACTCTGTGTTGTTGTTTTTGTCGCACTGCTTTGCTTTATCTTGGCCAGGTCACAGTCGTAAATGAGAACTTTGTTCTCAACTGGCCTACCTGGTTAAATAAAGGTTAAATAAAATTTTGAAAAATACAAATAAAATACCCACTTATCCAGGCAACACTACACGACTGCATAGGACCGATGGAAAGACAGCAGTCACACACAGCATGATGTTAAAGGATAAGCAGTCCATAAACTCGGACATAATAAGCCAGTAGGTCCAAATCATAAGAATACAAAAACACAACCATTAAGCGTTTCCCAATCGAAATTTACAACTATTGCTGCCCATTGCAAAAAACATTTCACATTCAGCACACAAAAAAGTTTAAAGTGAAATTGACTGCGATTTAACTACTTTGCAGATATGAAACAAACAGACAATCATACTGTAATGAAACAGCAGGGAGCAGGTCTCGAACCCTCGACCTTCTAGCCCGAAGTCCGGCGCGCTATCGACTGTGCCGCAAAAGCATGCTCGTGTCGATTTCCGCGCTTATAAACCCAGGGTCGTTACACTACTCCCTCCTTTCAAAGAGCGCGTTCTCGCGCTAGCTTGCGACTCTACGTCTTACAGAAACGCGCTCACCGGACAAGCACACGCACTGTCGTGGATGCAAGGTCCGATCACTTCTGACACCAGTGTAACGAAACAGCAGGTCTCGAACCCTCGACCTTCTAGCCCGAAGTCCGGCGCGATATCGACTGTTCCGCAAAAGCATGCTCGTGCGGCAGAGTCGATGTCCGCGCTTATAAACCCAGGGTCGTTACACTACTCCCTCCTTTCAAAGAGCGCGTATATTTGACTCATCGTTCCATGACGTACACTAAGGCATGGTTGGCAGAATAGATGGATGCAGTTCAATGCATGATTCATATAATTCACCGATACACTTCTTGGGAATCCAAAAATATTGCTATCAGGATGCAAATCCCAGCTGGCCTGGTACATTTCTTGCTGCCTCCATTCGGAATCCACTGTTTCAGTTTCAATTACTCTATATTCTGGACAAAAACGGATGAATGTAACTAAGGCTGGGAATGTCAATACAATCAAACTAGCAAGGTCAATGATCACAAGTCAATCAAACGTGGCTAATTGGCTAGCGAATATATTTAGGCAAGCTAAAAACACGTAGCCTAACGTTAGCTAGCTAGCTGCTAGGAGGATGTCATAGCATGCCATTGGAGGAATGGGTGAGTGACTGACTTTTTACACTCAAAATGTTTTTGGGTGGCTATACATAGCTAGAGATGCATGTGTCATTTGGTTTGCTAGCAAGAACTTGAACGACTGTTATCCAGTTGACATATCTCTTGCGATCGCAAATTCACTCTGGCTATCTACTCTGATTTCTCTGAAGTGTGCCAGAGCACAGAACAACTTATGAATTTACAAACACTCAACACCCGCTGAATATGACCGGTGTCAGTAATCGTAGACACGTTTTATGGTTAGTCAAGAACGCTCTAGATAACATGTAAACAGCCTAACCAGCTCTGCTACGGTGAGTAAAATGGTCAGAGTGAGGTGTTCTCTCATTTGTGTCTGGAACTAGCTAGCTAGCAAGTTACCTTGGGTGCTTGGTGGGGTCAATTATGCATTGACAGGCAAGCTGCAGTAGGTTGAGGAGGCTACAGTTCCCCATGAGTGCAATTATGATGGCCAACTTGCTGAAAAAGTTTGAGAGGGTTTATCTATTATTCCTTCGTTAGATTTT
Source organism: Salvelinus alpinus (assembly GCF_045679555.1). Lineage (NCBI taxonomy): Eukaryota > Metazoa > Chordata > Actinopteri > Salmoniformes > Salmonidae > Salvelinus > Salvelinus alpinus. Next base: position 1,989,361 of record NC_092113.1, read on the forward strand.
AGCTCATCTTGCTCTAGCTAGCATTTGTTTTTAATCTAGTTGTTGTGCATAGCTGGTGGGAGGGAGAGCCTACCTTTTCATGGTTTTGTCAATAGGACTGTAAAGTTCCCAAATGTAAGAGGACTCCCGTGTTGTTTACATATTTGCAGAAGTCCATTCAGGTGTATTTTGTGGCTTTTGGAGAATGCGTTCTAATGATCTAAAGTCGCATTGTTGCAACTGCCTGTAAACACACAGTCCAGTTCAAAGTGAATGTGCCAAATGTATTTTTGTATAAAGGCCTACTGGTGCTCTGATTGGCTATAGTGCACCGGTCTGTGTAGACTCAGGTCCTGGACAAAACAGATTTCTTTATTCGGTTTTATTTATTGCAGTGTCTTAATTGTCCAAACGCACGGCTGCTTTCCCACTCTTACTATAGAATTTTCACAAATGCCTTAGTATATACGTAATTCCCAAACCGTCTAAGAATTTATGAAAAGGTGAAAATTGCCATATCAAAGTGGTTGCTTGTCAGATTTTATTTTATTTTTGAAGTGTCATTCTTCCTGGGGGTGTATATGGAAAGATTTGAATAAGATTGAATGTGCCTAAATACTTTCAGTTCCACTAAATGCAACAACCGGGAGACCCATGGGGCGGCGCACAATTGGCCCAGCGTCGTGTGGCTTAGGGGAGGGTTTGGCCGGCAGGGATGTCCTTGTCCCATCTCACTCTAGCGACTCCCGTGGGAGGCCGGGCGCATGCGCGCTGACACGGTCGCCAGGTGTAAAGTGTTTTCTCCGACACATTGGTGTGGCTGGCTTTCGGGTTAAGCAGGCATTGTGTCAAGAAGCAGTGCGGCCTGGTTGAGTTGTTTCGGAGGACGCATGGCTCTCGACCGTCGCCTCTGCCGAATCAGTACGGGAGCGGCAGCGATGAGACAAGACTGTAACTACCAATTGGATACCACAAAATTGGTATCCAATATATAATTATATAATTATAATTACTATATTATTATAGTCATGATTTTATAAATCATAAACCCTTCTCTGAAGGCCCATTGTCCCCATTGTGTTTCTGTTAGAGCCATTACAAAAGAAAATACATTTTTCCAATTTTTTAAAAACTATTCTGAATTTCTAAAGATTCCAAATGTTCTTCTGAAATATGAACACAGAAATACTGGACATTTTGAACTCTTATTATGGTGGTGATTTGACAAAATTAAAATCATGGTCTTGAATTGGACACGCATTTTTCTGGTCTTAGTTTTGACTTGGTCTCGGAAACCTTGTCCCCCTCCCGTTCTTGACTTGGTTTTTAAATTCCAGTTAGGTAACTACTGACACAACATACAAAAATAAATACAATTTAGCTGTAAATGCTTTTGAATATATTGGACATGGTGTCAAACCATGAAGAAATAGGACATTGCAATAATCATAGGAATACCGGTAACTCAATACTTACATAAGACTGTCGCTTATATGACCTTTTGCTCTTTCTCTTCTCATCCATTTTGAGGTCTAGGTTGGAAGAGCACAGATTCTAAGAAGAAACTCCGCCACAAATCTTAAGGAAAATTATTATCAGGTGCACACGGTATGGTTAAATTGTTTCATTATCATGAGGGAGTCTTCTATCCATTCATGGCACGGACACTTTCCCTGCTGGAATGAGATGCCGATTTGAAAATGGTTGAGATGCTGTAACCTTGACTACCAAGCATTAGAATGTGTATGTCTAGAATTAGAACTAATGATAATTCTATGGACTAATGACCCTCTAATTTTATTCATGGGCTCAATAAACAATGTTCACAGTATGAAACAAAAATAAAATCAACTTCACAACAGGAACAAAAGATTATTCATGTTATTTACACTTGTTACATAATTTAAAAAAGTTGTTTTGGTATTTGTATGTGATATACATAATTGATAAAATATTGCTTAGACCAGTGGTATCTGTCCTCTCTTGGTTGAAGTGATAAAAAAGTAACCCTTAAATTACCATGTAAGTTGACTGAGAACTGAGAATGTAGCCAGGACACCAGGGTTACCACCCCTACAATAAGTGCCACGGGATCTTTAGTGACCACAGAGTTAACATCCCATCCAAAGACAGTACCCTACACAGGGCAATGTCTCCAATCACTGCCCTGGGATATTATTTTTTTAGACCAGAGGAAACAGGGCCTCCTACTGGCCCTCCAACAACACTACCTGCATCATCTGGTCTCCCATCCAGGGACCAACCAGGACCAACCCTGGTTAGTTTCAGAGGCAAGCCAGCAGTAGGATGGATGGTGGTATGCAGCTGGCCAGGTTACCTAAGGTTTTAAGGTACACAGCTGTGTATTACTACATTTTATAGGTATGTGTGGCAGCATTCAAACAAATCTTCACTAATAGCAAATAAACACATTCACCACAGACACATTCCTTGCTTATTTCTTTCCGCCCATTTAGTCTCCACCCATCCCTCTCTCCCTCCCACTTTTCAGAGAGAGCATAGCCTTGCTATTGAGAGGCCGCTGTAGGCAGACCTGGCTCTCAAGAGAAGACAGGCTATGTGCACACTGCCCATAAAAGGAGGTGCAAAGTTAACTGCATGTCCTAACCTGCCAGATGTATGACCATATTAGAGACACATATTTCCCTCAGATTACACAGACCCACTTTTTTTTTTTTTTTTTTTTTACAAATCCAGTTTTGATAAACTCCCATATCTATTGGCTGAAATACCATGATGTGAAATCACAGCAGCACGATTTGTGACCTGTTGCCACAAGAAAAGGGCAACCAGTGAAAAACAAACACCATTGTGAATACAACCCATATTTATGTTTATTTATTTTCTCTTTTGTACTTTAACTATCGTTATAACACTGTACATAGCCACAATATGACATTTGAAATGTCTCTTTCTCAGAAACTTTTGTGAGTGTAATGTTTACTGTTCATTTTTGATTGTTTATTTTACTTTTGTTTATCTATTCACTTGCTTTGGCAATGTAAACATATGTTTCCCATGCCAATAAAGCCCTTGAATTGAATTGAGAGAGAATAAAATGTGGTGGCTTGGATAATTGGGAGACAGACAACTTGACAGGACATAACACATCGACGGGAAGAGCCCCTGTTGCTCTCTAAACTCTTTCTCACTCAAAGGAGCACTTACAAAGGTAAGACTAACGTAAGGAACACTAGGCTGGGGTTGCTCACTCTGTGCTTTACCTGTGTTTTGAGTTGTAGACCTGTTGATGCAGGTTTTTATAGCGTTCTCAGGTTGGTGTTCAAATTCTTGTGTGTGTGAGAGCCACTATGTGTCCAAATTCCTCTTTAGCTAGCAGGGGTGGGTGGGGGATTTTGCTTTGTGATCACACGATCACATTTTTTTTTTTAACTACCCAACACCTCACCAGCCTGGCTCCCTCTACACTATACTTCCGTTCTTGGTTACCAGAGGAAGCTTTGCCTAATCTCTGCACCCCTAACAAACATGAGGTGAGGAACTCTGAAAGTCACTGAAGGAGTGGATATAATAACTTGAGTCTTTGTGAAATGGTATGGGTGGCAGGTAGCTGAGCGGTTAAGAGCGTTGGGCCAGTAACCGAAAGGTTCGAATCCCTGAGCCAACTAGGTGAAAAATCTGTTGCTGTGCCTTGTGCAAGGCACTTAACCCTAATTGCTCTGGATAAGAGCATCTGCTAAAATATGGAAGAGAAAAATAACCTTTCAGTAGTTGATATACAGTAACTGATTGAGTGCTGTTAGTGAAGTGTTTTAGCCTATTGTTGTTTTCTCAAGTCCAACCCAGAAGCATGGAATGATGGTATTAAGAACATTGTGGGTGTAGTCACTTGTAAAAACACCAATTTGAGGAAAATTGGAGCTCAATTTAGAGTTGTTTAAAAAAGTTTTTTATTGGCTGAGGACTGTTGCCATATTTCCACATAGAATAAGGGTGCTTTCACGGGCACATATACTACAGGAATTCCACCTGTGCTTTCAATCACTCGCTGCCAAAGGACAACAGTGGTTTGAGGTAAACCAAACTCACTAATCTAGGCCATCACACCATACGGTAGATGATTGTGCTTTGGAGTCTTTGTGCAGTGTCTGCTGTGACTGTTTCATAGTGTCCCATTAGCGGTTTATTCTTCAGGAGCTGGATGATGGTAAAGAACTCACTACCAGGGCTGGAGACCTGGAAGACCAACAGAGAGAACAGATACCCCTACATACTGCCTTGAGAGTATCATAGCACACACCATATCGTAGCACCACCACATGCTGCCCCTGAGTAATAGGAGTGTAATTACCATGACCATATAACCTGCTGTATCTAAGCACATGAAAACAACCTTCACATCTCTCCCATGTTTGGTAATGCTTCCCCTTTTCTGATCACGTTGATTAACAGTCCCTGTGATTTCAGATTACCACTGTCGAGTGAAGCTATATCAACGCTAGTTATGTCCCTGTAAGTACTCTCTGTCCATCTGTCTATCTGTCTGTCCATATATCCATTCATCAAGTCAGCCGTCTGCTCTTCAGGGGGCTGTACAGAGCCAGACATAATCTGTAGCCAGGGTCCTTTGCGCAGCACCATGGCTGACTTCTGGAGGATGGTGTGGGAGCAGAATGTTAGGATCATCGTCACGGTGACCGCCCTGAAACAGAAGGACGTGGTGAGTGAGGGATTTGATGTTGACTGGACACTGAACACTCAAAATGTATAAAACCTTCATGGGTGATATGTTGATTACATTCACAGCATCAAGTTCGACCAATAGACTTGCGTAGTTCTTCTGGTTTTACATTGCTCTCAATGCTGCCCATGAAGTTAAGAAGAATCTTCATAAGCATATTCTCGCCACTATTGATTTGGGTGCTGCACAGAGTGGTGGGTGTATCTACCAAAATGTGTCAGAAGTGTCACATTTCCTGCTGTGAATGCAGTAGTTTCTCTACTTGTATTAGTTAGACCATGTTACTCCAGGTGATGAGTACGGAGTGGTAACGGTTACCACAGTGTCTCGTAAACGGGGTCCAGGTTATTTCATCACCACCAGTCACTTACGACAGGTGAGGCCGAGATTGTCAACTCCTATTTTAATGTAACACCATTAGTCAACAGATTTAGGCTATTTCCAAGTTCAATTGTCTGTTGTGTGTGGTTGTGTTGATAGTGTGTCTGTGTTTCCGAGGGGCTGTCCCGTAGACAGGACAGTAACACACTATTACTACCCTGCCTAGCTGGACCAGGGGGTTAAATGGAAACCACGTGGTTGACACCCTTCCATTGACTCCATTCCAGCCATTATTATGAGCCGTCCTCCACTCAGCAGCCTCCACTGGTGTGTGTCAGGATTTAAGAGGTATCCTCTGCACTGTTTGAATCTCTCTGTGCAGGTGTGGAGCAGTCAGGGACGTTTGTGATTCTGCTGTGGCTGATGCAGCTGTGTGTGTAGCATCCAGCCTGACATTGGAGCAGCCATGGAGGACCTGAGACGACAGAGTCATGATGGTCCAGAACCTGGTCAGTCCACTAGTACTGGGCTAGAACAAAAATGTGCACCGCGACAGTGATTCATTAGGATCCTTGTTGTTACATTATCAACAGGTAGATGTTTGTCTCCAGGCCTTCAGTTGTTGATGCTGAAAGTAGTTTGTCTCTAGGCCTTGTTTTATTCTGTTTTGATAATGGCTCCGGATTACCTTAGCTACAACAACTTGATACCATACCGTATAACCATTCAGCTGCCCTATCCCTCTTTGAAGGCTCCTCTCAGTTGGCAAGTTTCTTTGTCAGAGAACATTGAACTCTCTTTTCTAGAATAACCCACACCCCCTGTGCTATATCAAGATTTACGAGTTCAAGAGCTCAGCTTGTTACAATGTTCCCTTCCAGTGAAATGCATAATCATGTCGTCTTCAGTACCTGTGGAATGTTCTTAATGTTTTGATCCCTCGCTGTGTGTCGCCAGGAGCAGTACATATTAGTCCATCAGTGTCTAATTCACTGGCTGACTGGAGGGAGTGTGGGACCTCCAGTAAGGTAAGACCAAAACAAACATAGCTCAAACATGTATTTAAACGGTGTGCTCCAAAAATATTGGGACAGTGACACATTCTGTTGTTTTGGCTGTGTACTCCAGCACTTTGGATTACAAATGACAATCAGTATGGAGGTTAAAGCCTTTAATATGAGGGTATTTTCATCCATATCAGGTGAACGGTTTAGAAATTAGAGCACTTTTTGTACATATTTGGTTCCATATTCATAGCACATCAAGCTTGTGACTACACATTTGTTGGCTGCATTTGCTGTTTGTTTTGGTTGCGTTTCAGATTATTTTGTGCCCGATAGACATGTCTCTATTATAACTAATGATTAATAATAGTTAAAGCTCAGAAATCCAAACCATCAATGGGAAATAATGTAGTGTCTTTTATTGTAAATAAGAATATAATGTTTCTAAACACGTATACTTTCATGTGGATGCTACCATGCTTACGGATAATCCTGAATGAATCGTTGATAACGCACAAATAACATACCCCCCCAAGACATGCTCACCTTTCATCAGTCATTAGTGCTGTTAGACTCCCTCCTATGGTAGCTGCAGGCTGTGTTGTGGTCCATAAAAAAAAAAAAAGTAAAAAGTGGTTTGTCAACCATGACTAAGCCTGGCTTGAAAAAAACATTTTCAAACAGAAAGCCAAAGTCAGTGTTCCTAAATGACAAATTCATGTGGCACCTCTTCCGTTTTCAAAGTGTTTTCTCCCATTTGCTCCAGTTGAACACAACCCTGGTCAGAGGGGCCAAAGGTCTGCAAGTCATTCACTGCCACAGTGGTGATAGTCGTTAAGGGGGGCACAATGGCCTGAGCATCATTCACTGTGCCTCCAGCCAGCTCAATGAGGTCATCACAGGTCTGTTCAGTCCAGTAATGCAAAGCTGGCTGGAAAAACAGAGAGGAAAGTATATCCTGAGTGTGAACTTTCAGGTGACTCCATATACCTGTTCACAGCTGGGCAATACTCAGGTCAGGAAAACAATCACGAAAGTGAAAGAAAAAAAAAGGAAGAAACTGCAACAGAGGCATAATCATGACAAAGAGAAACAAGTAGTATTGAGCAAGACTGGTTAACACCAGCAAAAAAAATATCCAGAAATACAGTGCATTCGGAAAGTATTCAGACCCCTTGACCTTTTCCAGATCTTGTTAGGTTACAGCCTTATTCTAAAATGGATTAAATAATTAAAATCTTAATCTACACACATTACCCCATAATGACAAAGTAAAAAGTGTTTTTATATATATTTTTAAATAAATTAGCAAAAATTTCAAACAATTGTTATTTACATAAGTATTCAGACACTTTGCTATGAAACTTGAAATTGAGCTCAGGTGCATCCTGTTTCCATTGATCATCCTTGAGATGTTTCTACAACTTGAGAGCTCCGAGAGAGGATTGTGTCGAGGCACAGATCTGGGGAAGGGTACCAAAAGATGTCTGCAGCATTGAAGGTCCCCAAAAACACAGTGGCCTCCATCATTCTTAAATGGAAGAAGTTTGGAATCACCAAGACTAACTAGAGCTGGCCGCCCCGCCAAATGGGAGAGAAGGGCCTTGATCAGAAAGGTGACCAAGAACCGGATGGTCACTGACAGAGCTCAAGAGTTCCTCTATGGAGATGGGAGAATCATCCAGAAGGACAACCATCTCAGCAGCACTCCACCAATCAGGCCTTTCTGGTAGAGTGGCGAGACAGAAGCCACTCCTCACTAAAAGGCACAACGGTCCACTTGGGAATTTGCCAAAAGGCACCTAAAGAACTCCCAGACCATGAGAAACAAGATTCTCTAGTCTGATGAAACCAAGATTGAACTCTTTGGCCTGAATGCCAAGTGTCACGTCTGGAGGAAACCTGGCACCATCCCTACGGTGAAGCATGGTGGTGGCAGCATCTGTGGGGATGTTTTTCAGCGGCAGGGACTGGGAGATTAGTCAGGATCAAGGGAAAGATGAATTGAGCAAAGTACAGCGAGATCCTTGATGGAAACCTGCTCCAGAGCACTCAGGACCTCCAACTGCGGCGATGGTTCACCTAACAGAAGAACGACCCTAAGCACACAGCCAGGACAACACAAGAGTGGCTTCGGGACAAGTCTCTGAATATCCTTGAGTGGCCCAGCCAGAGCCCGGACTTAAACCTGATCTAACATCTCTGGAGAGACCTGAAAATAGCTGTGCAGCGATGCTCCCCATCCAACCTGACAGAGCTTGAGAGGATCTGCAGAGAATGGGAGAAAATCCCCAAATATAGGTGTGCCAAGCTTGTATGGTCATACCCAAGACTCAAGGCTGTAATTGCTGCAATAAAGTACTGAGTAAAGGGAATTTTTTGGGGCAAAAGTCTAAACCTGTATTTGCTTTGTCATAATGTGGTAGTGTGTGTAGATTGAAGGGGAAAAAATAATTGTATACATTTTAGAATAAGGCTGTAATGTAACAATCTGTAATAAGTCAAGGGGGTCTGATACTTTCTGATTGCACTTTTGTAATTGCCACTCCTTTTTAGGAGAGTGGCTGTGAGACAGAGACAGAATGATGAGGGAGAAAGAAGGGAGAGAAAGGAGAGCGAGGAATAAGTCCTGACCTGTATTATGTCTTGGCCTTGCGGCATGGCTGTGGTCATATGGGGCGAGAGCTGCTGCTGTCATGACATCACCTTCTGCTGGGACACCTCTACCTGCTATTGCTGAAGGTAGAGCACAATGTGGTTATAATATGGATATGTCACCAACTCCATCTTGTCTTTCACTAACTGTACCTTCTCTTTCCTGCCCTCAGTCTCTTACCGGACAGGCCAGTTCCAGCAGTGATCCAGCCACCTCGTTGCTGTCTGTGTAGATGCAGTTGACCCCCTGCTGGTAAACCATGGTGGTGGTTGTGGTGGTAACACCCCCTGCTGGTTGAACTCCTGCAGTGCCTCAGCTCTTGTTGGTCAGGGACTCCAGGAACTCCTTCATCCGATGCTGGGGGACACTGTGGACCTTCAGCCTCACTAGCTCCTCAAACGAGCCCTCCATACTATTCGCTACTCTAAGGTGATGGGGAAGGGGCGTCTGTGTGGACAGAGACAAACAAGAATGTCATGAAGGCGTAAGTTACAATGGCTGTACATACATGGGGTTGTGGTACACAGCTAGTCAGATTTTGTTGGTTCACAAGAACAATTAAAACGCTTCATTTTTGTATGGAAAAATTTAGTTTTAGATCAATAATATTTGCTGAGGAAAATGTTAACTATTGTGGCCGTCCACTCACTGAAGATAGTAGGATCTAGATTCCTGTCCAGCAAGTGTTGCTTTCAATATGACAGAACAGTGTGCAACGTTGAATTAAACGGAAACGGTACTGTACGACCAGGGGTGTATTCATTAGTCGAACTCTGTTGCAAAACATTGTCTGTTGCAAAGGAGGGAACCTCCTTGCAACAAAGCTAATAATACACATTATTCCAAGTAGATGTTTGCTGTGCTAATTCCAAAAAGAGTCAATGTAAAATATATCCACAGGGAAATACACATGCAAGATATTACCGTGCTGCACGATTTTAAATTGTCACACCTCGCCATGCCCACCAAATGTACCGCAAAGGCTGTTGAAGAACTGTGTGCACGGTTCAGTACAAACCGTCATGCAACGTAGCGCGAACTCGACGGCCCTCAGGACTTTGTCAGTGGTTGAATCCAGGAACGTTTGACATCAGAAGCTAAAGGGTTATATTTGATGGCCTGGGCGGTCAGGATTCAGCGGCTGACAAATTTGCATTAGCTAGTTACTACTGTTGAGTTGAAGGTGGGTTACTGGTGTTGACTAACGTTAACTGCCTACAAAATAATGTGCAACTTTTGAGCAAATAGAAGATGGCATGTCAATGAAAGTACAAAATAGATAATACGGTGGATAGAATAACTTGTTAGTTAAGTATTCCAGATACTGTAACGTTAACTGCAGCTAACCCCCCCTTCCTTTCCTGCCTTTACCTTCTTCTCCCAGACCGACCAACTTGACTGTTTGGACACGCCCGTAGAAGCGTTATTCTTGTGCATTGGAGTCACAAATTGTCTCTGTGATCTTTTAGACCTGGATTTCTCACGGTCTCTATTATTACGTTCCCTTTTCTTTTCCACTCAGATTTCACTGGGCGCCATTTTACAATTACACCCCAGTCGGCCAATCAGAAAGCGGTGTGATGCTAACGCGAGATTACCCCCCCCCACCCTGCAGATACTGCGAGAAATTGACGTGTTATTCATTTTAAAGGGGACATGAAGCGCAACAGGCCACACTGACATCCCAAGGGGTTCGTGCTGATTCTACAGTGATTGTGATTGCTGGTTAAATTGGAATACAGAGGTGGAATGCAGGGGGAAAAGAGAGGCAGAGGAGGTCTGAGAGAGGGAGGGAGGAAGAAGAGGGTGAGAGCTTGAGTTGGTTAAAAAGGGCGGAGAAAAGGGAGATGGTTTATTAAAGAAGAATGATAGAAAGTGTAAGCAGAGTTGAAGACCGGAGGAGAATTAGACGTGAATGAGGGCGAAGTATCGGAGGTGGTAGGTGTGGTGTAGTTCTCGGAGCCCGAGGCTTGCACGGTCAGGATAAAGATGAGTCTGTGACAGAAGGAGTGAAGTTTTTGGAAAAAGTGGACCCTTGCCCTCTGGCTGATCCATTTGTGGTCTCAAGTTGGGTGAAAACAGATTTGGGTCCTGTGGAGTCGGTGAGGGTAACCAGAAGTGGTCTTGTGGTAATTGTTTGTTTCTGCAGGTCAGAGGGAGCAGGCGCTCCATGTTAAACGAATGAGGTCAAGAGATGTGAATTGTTTTGCCCTCAAGAACAGGGCGCCATTGAAAGGAGTGATTACTGGGGTAGCGGTAAATGTGAAAGCTGACCAACTGAAGGGGGAGATTCCCGGTATTTTCGATGCTCGTCGTTTGAGACAGACAGGGTGACGTGAGTGGAGAAACAGAAGAGTCATTGTCTGTTCTTTTGAAATGTTGATGAGTCTTTACACAATAAAGTGATGTTAGGATGTATACGTTATCGTGCATGAGCTTTTGTGCCGAAATACATTACCTTTTTACAGGTGTCAAGCTTATGGGCATGTGGCAGCAGTGTGTAGGAGGGAGGTTGCTAGGTGTAAGGAGTGTGCAGAAGGGCATGAGACAAAGGAATGTGTAGCATTGGGGAAAGGAGTGATATGTATTAATTGTAGGGGTGCCCATGTGTGAGAGAGGCAGGTTGAGGTTTCCAGGGTTAGAGTAGTGCAGAAGTTGTCATATGCTGAGGCAGTGAAGACAGTAGAGGAAGATGGGTCAAGGGGGAGGGATCCTGAGAGGGGTGTTGTGAGTAGTAGATCTGTACCAGTACAGAGGGATAAACCAACAAGTGATCTAGGTTTCAGTAAGTTTGGATTTTGGGCATTTATAGCAACTGTACTGCAGGGATTGAAAGTAGTGTCGCAGAAAATAGAGGTTGTGGTCGCAGAGAGGTATTTTGGTGTAACTTGACATCAGAAGGGGAACGGGGGATACCTAGTCAATTTTACAACTGAATGCATTCAACTGAAATGTGTCTTCCGCATTTAACCCAACCCCTCATAATCGACATCCACGGTGCCCGGGGAACAGTCGGTTAACTGCCTTGCTCAGGGCCATAACGACACATTTGTACCTTGTCAGCTCAGGGATTCGATCCAGCAACCTTTCAGTTAATGGCCCAATGCTTTACCACCAGGCTACCTGCCGCCCCCAGAAGAGATACAGAGTGTAGTGTTAGATGGTAGGGTATTTATTTTTTCAAGCAAAGTATAAGGGAGTTATACTCCATTCTAGTAGGTAGCGGTAATGCAACATTTACTGGATGCCAACCTCCATTAACCTCATTGAAGAAGAACAGGCCACACTGTTGTTGTCACCACTTCCATGACAAAAAAATAACTATTCCAGAGGAAGTGTAATTCAAGATTAAAAGGAATCTAATTTCTTGATAGTGTGAATGAAATGTCTTACCGGGAAGAGTGCAAAGAGAGTAATGCAACAAGGTCCCTGAGAGGCAGTACTAAGATGTGGGCGGGTGGATATGGCTTGTGCCTTGCCACAGAGTTCATCAGGGTTACAGTAGCTGGAAAGAAACTTCTTGAGCCTGCTAGTGCGGGAACGTAAAGACCTGTACCGCCTGCCTGATGGTAGGAGGGCACACAGTTTGGGGCATGGATGTGAAGGGTCCCTGATGATGCCGCACGACCTACGCAGACACCGCTTGTGTTTGAGGTCTACGATGGCAGGGAGCTGGGCACCAGTGATGTGCTGGGCGGTTTTCACCAACTGTTGCAGGGTCTTCCGGTCGGCCACGGAGCATCCGCCAAACCACACTGTGGCACAGTTAGTCAGAATGCTCTCGACCGTGCAGCGGTAAAAGTTCACCAGGATCTTGGGAGACAGGCGGACCTTCTTCAGCCTTTGTCGTGGAAAATCATTTTCAAATACAACGCTTACCAGAACTTTTAAAATCAAACATGCTCTTTATTACAACTGTACAGCCCACCGGCATGTCCCCGCGGAACACACCCCGCGGAACACACCCCCCGGAACACACACCGGTTCCAACATTTATACATAAATAGCATATGGGTCCACCCCATATGCAAATAAGCATACTTCCCCTAATTTTCCCTGCCATCATTATCTTTTTAGTTCAGGCTTCCTGCTTGTTCACGCCTACTAACGCCCATTATCTGCTTTCAGTTAAATTATAATAGTGGCCAGACCCATGCTTGTCTTAAAAATAATCTATGTCCATCTACCCTCTAGGCCTATGACTCAACCCTGTATTTAATTCAATGCCCCAGCATGTTCTCTGGTATGTCCTTATTGGAATTGGCAGACTCTATGTCTCTTCTTGTCATTAGTGTCCAGTTGCCTTAAGCATATTTCTCTGGTATGTGTGCTTTTAGTGGAATGTGTAGACTATAAGTCTAGTGTGTCCAATTATTCTAGGTGCCCATGTGTCTGGTCAGTCTGTCAGCACAATGGAGAAAATAAGAGGGCCAGAACGTCTCTTAGTATATCTCCATTACCACAGTCTCATGATAAATGTGAACATGTGGTTCGTTACTTTAATGTTCAGCTATCTTTTATATTTATATTTTATCCATGTGTTTTATGTTACTACTACAATCCCCCCTCTGGGGCTATTTAGCCACATAAATGATACAAATAAGACTTTGGGATAGTAAATTAAAATACCTATGATAAACAAGAAAATACAAAAAATAAAAACAAAGTGAAGCATATAAACCAACTAGACCAAACATCTCCAATGTGAAATAGGAGTAAAAGATCCAATCAGAAACATTAAAGAAAACCAACTAGACCAAACATCTCCAATATTCATAAGAGTAAAAGATCAAATTTGGTATAAAAATATAATTAATCCATTCTAAGTTCATATTTGGTGTTATCCACAAAAATATAGATTCAAATCCTGATTTAACCTCATCTCTGGCCTTGAAATCCCTAGGTAGACCTCTAAGCAGCCCAATTGCATTAAGGTATACCTCAGGATCCTTATCATAAGCCATTTTAACTCTAGGTTTAACATAGTCATCATGGAGTGATTCAATAATAGTAACCTATTTAATTGCTTCTAACTAAGGCACAAAGATCAATCCATCCATCAGGCAATACATTCAACAGTTAGTTTTTTCCACACATCCAGAAACTATCAGCAATACCTCTGTCTTGATTTTTCAACATATTAAGAGATGGCGCAACCTGAGTTATGTGACCACACAACCCTTTATCATTATTTTTACGAACTCCCACATTCTCTAAAACCCAAATAGTATCACATTCTACAGTGGTGTTTCCTACATCAATTCCTTCGGTGTCATGGCTGTAAAAACATTCATATTTTCCTTTAACCACAGTACTTCTGTCTAATTGGGGTCCATTTAATTCAGTTCTAATTTCATAGGCAGCACAATCATTGTCTCCCAACTTAGTCTCGTTTAACATGGCTCTGCCTCTAGTGCTCCCTTGAGCAATCCTACATTCAATGTCACACAAGGGAATAGAATACTTTCTATTGGTACAATAGTCATTTTTCCAACTTACACAGTTTTTAAATGATGCTGGTTCAGAGACTATTAAAAGATCAGACAAAGGTGATTTTCTTCACAAAATACAATTGTCCATTCTGTGTCTGTTTGCCATATTCTTAGCCCATTCGTATCACTTCTTCTTCACTACTTCTTCTCGTGTGGTGTCCTTGAGTGCTTCTGATTCTGATATATCTAATTCTGTTGCTTTTTCAATGTTCTTATTTTGAGGTAGATCATTAGAGTTTATCAGAAAGTTTCAAATATCAGTAAAAATTCTCCTGACTGATGTCTCAGGTTGCTTTGTTGGCACGGTGGTCTGCTTGGTAAGGGCAGTCGATGTCATCTAGTGGTAACTACTGTGGTCGTCACAGCAGCCGCCACCCTTGTTGTTGTCACAGGTTCTTCCTGTTCAGGTGCAGGGGTAGGTCTTCACCTTCCACTGGTTCAATCTTGTTCATGATGAGCACCTACTCGTCTTTTTCTTTGATTCATGTCAGGTCACATCCTTTCGGGTCCCAAACGACTTCTCCCTTTGTTTGGTGATGTGTCCATCCACAGAGTGCAATCTCCGATAAGGGTTTGATCCTTATGATTGAGATAGACTTCAGTTCTCCTGCTTCTGTTATACATTGAGGTGGAACATAGATTCTAACCTTGTCAGTCTTTTTGGATTGTTCGGCTGATTCCATTCTTCTCTTCCTGCTCCCACCATACATCTTGATTGTGCATTAGTCTGTTGTTTCTATACTAGCATTCACTGTTGCTTCTGTTATGTCAATGTCATTATTCTTTTGTTGTTCTAACATCAATTGTCTGTAAAGGAGGCCATTCAAAAGTTTAAAAGTCAATTGTGGGGTAATCCCCATTTTCTTCAGCTTGCGGGACTTTTCCTCCTCTTTCTTCACCTGAAGCTCCCTCCTCAGGCCGGACTTAGCTTCCATCTGGAAGGGTTTCAATTTTTAGGAAAGAAACGTTCTTATTCTGTTCCTTGTGAGACCTCTCCTCCTCTTCTGGGTGCATTAGTCGGTGCACGTGTCATATTTTGGCTTTCACTTGATTTACTGTTTTCTTGGCTCCTCCCTGGCATCTCAATCATTTCCGCTGCTCCTGCTCCCTCCAGGCTCCCTCCTGGTGAATCAGCATCCTCTGTGTCCTCATCTCTATGTGGTTGTGTCCTTCTCTCTGTTGGGACTCAGCTGCAGTGGTTCAGATGGTATCACGTCTGGCTTCTTTTCACTTGGACGGCCGTTCTTGTTGCTTTGGCCACCTCATAGGGTCCATCTCTCCTCGGTTGATCCCACTTCCTCCGGATCCCTCCAACGTGGACTAGATCTCCTGGTACCACTGAGGGGGGTCCTTCTGGTCCCCTTGGATCATCAAACGCAGAACCTCTCATCCTGGTTCAGGTTTCTGCCTACTTTCTGTGAAGCATTCATACTTAGAGACTTATGGCCTCTGTTCTAAGATTGCACCATACATCCTCTTACTTCCATCACTCATCACACAACAAACAGACATTCAGGCTGAAGCTGGCGAACCCCTCTCCTTCTGGTTTCCTAAACATAAGACTTGGAAAACAACAGACAAAACATAACAGCATTGACAATGTTATGTGTTATGCATAAATATATTCATGCAAACTGAAATCTGAGACCATGACAATTCCCACTCTCTCTTTACCTGACTCTATGCCTCCAGGATACTTTTCTGCTGGACTCCACAAAAATAAAAGCCCTAAAAAGCTTCCTCATGCTTCCACCCAGTCTTCCCCTTTCGGCCACAGGTTCTGAGAGGTGTTCCCAAATCATGTCATTTTTACTTAGTTTCCCATCTACTCCATTTCAACTGATAATCATGTGCATAACCTACAATTAACATTCTCTCTTCTTGAATTAATTCAACACTGTATATGCTTTCATATCAATCCCTTTAACATGTTTGTTTAAAGTATAATATCCTATCATCCATTCTCTTTCACATGATGTATTAAAAATAAAACATGTAGCCTCCAAACTCAACCCAGTATGTCTATAGTGGAATCTAATCTCTCTCTCTTTCTCTCTCTGATTCCACATCCTCTGTCATGGTGTTTTCAAGCTCACCCATTATTCAGCTGGACCTTACTTCTCGTGAGACTTATGCACCCACCAAAGAGAGACATAAAGAACTTTACCACTGCAGTGTTGTAAGAAGTATACCACCAGCCTGGTGTATCTTGATGTACACTCAGTCTCCAGAATGCAGCCCAAGCCCTTCCATTTCTGGCTGTTTTTTCCTGAGGACATACACACTAACACATGGGTTATTTCCTGACAACATTAGCAAGATCACTAAATCTTAAGTTTTAATAATAGCCCTATGTAACCATTCTGCCTCAAATACCTGGCCTCCTGCCACAGAAATATTCATAATGATAATCAAATGATGGTCCCTACAGCAACTGCTGTAAAATACATTCTTAAAACATTCTCAAATCTTTTCTAATCAATTTAAAATAGATATCAGTCCCCCCTTAGGAACATATTCACAACCTTATGTTCCTCAAAACACAAATAAATTGACCAAACGAGAAAAAGAGAAAAAGAAATTACAATAATTGCACAGTTGCAATATTACCACTATTTGTAATGTAATTAAACCTGGGGAAAACGTCCATCCTTTTCAATCTATGCCAATGTTATTGTTGGTCTCTTTCTTCTACATTCTTGGGTATCATCGCACAACAGACTACCTTTATAGTCAATCAAACAATACAATTTATCATTACAATTCCAATGACATTAGAAAACAAAAGAAACAAAAAACCGATAATCAAATATTCTGGAAGTTTTGTCAACCTCCTTGTCCCAGGATTAGATTCCAGAGCGGCCCTAGGCCTATTAAATTCAAACAGTGCTATATCTAAATAACTAAACAGTTATGTTTATTGTTTATACATTTACCAACCCAATATTCAGGATAACAATCCTTAGTGTTTACTTTAACTCAAATTGGACCTGATCAATTCAATACACATCATCCCTTTAATAATTAACATTTAAACTAAACACTTTTATTACCAGTATTATCTATTTTCCCAATAGCCCTTTTGTCTCAGTTTTTCTTACATGAGTGGCCTGGTAATAAAAGTTCAATACCCCAATTCCTTTAATTCATAATACACCCTGGCCCATATCATTTCAACATGTCTATTATTTGATACAGTTCACAGGTCATCAGACACAGTTATCCCTCACTATTCAGTCGATTAGGGCGGGTATGAGCTCCACACCCACTAGTGGTGATATTCTCTCCCATGCCCTAAAGCATTCTGACGTCACCTTTCATGACAACTCCCTTATTCTACTGGTGATCTCTCAGATGAATTACAGATGATGTATCCATCAACAAAACCCACACAGAAACCCACACTCCAATAAACCCCCCGGAGTAACCTACATCACTTTTTATATGCAGAATGAACAAAGCACATTTGTGTATTTACCCAGAGACCATAACCCCAAGGAACTGATAATTTTACCTATGAACACATGTTATATCAAAAAAACAAAAATTAAAATAAACCTATTCGAATAACTTATTCAATTTAAGGGTACAACTCTTCATAATTTTCCCAGGGACATAATAGATTTTCAAAGTAATTATACAGTTTGAATAGAGTCTGGTGTCTTAAACATTTTATAAGTATATCCCACCTGTTCCAACAATTTCTAGCAAAAGGTGATCAGTCTTTTACAAGAAATTCCTAGGATTCAGGGCATTTTGAGACCATTAATATGTTTCCACTCCCCCTTTCTTTAGGAGCAACTTAAATACATTTTTCAAAACCATGTTCATCCTTTTGCATACCCAATTTGAAACTGAATTGGAAAAAACCCTTCCAATAAACCTACTAATGTATATTCATTCCCAGTACATGGTGCACTTAGTAGTAAATCATAAG
Organism: Salvelinus alpinus; assembly: GCF_045679555.1. Lineage (NCBI taxonomy): Eukaryota > Metazoa > Chordata > Actinopteri > Salmoniformes > Salmonidae > Salvelinus > Salvelinus alpinus. The sequence continues at coordinate 2,007,473 of NC_092113.1, forward strand.
CCAATAATCGCAAAGGGACTGGACTCACTCATCCAGAACTCCATGTTTTAGCCTTATCCAGATATTTTTATTTTTAAAGCGGCTGACTTTAATTAACTGCTTTCCACAGTAATGCAGTCTCCAATGACATTGTTGACCAGAGAAGATTAAAAAACCCTTTTTTTCCCTTATTCTTTCTGGAAAAGAAAGTGTACATATTGTTAATATTCACAACGTTACCATTTAGTCAGCAAACCAATAATTTTACTTATCCATAGATTTTATTCTAAAGCGTCTTTAACAGTTCCAGAGAATTGTGGTATAGAATGTCTAACAATTAAAATTCCATCGTTATTTTACTAGATGTCAAACGTGATCCAATACTTCTTCTTAACCACATATAAACTGTAATCTCTATGAAACACTCATTGTTCGCTCAGAGACTATACACCGACAAGTAAAAAATTCCATTCTCACTAACCTCAAACCAATTAGTTGTTTGTTATTTTGACAAGGAAATAAACTCTTGTATAGCGGCATTTCCTACTACCGCACTAAGTTCTAGTGTCACCTTACACTAATTTTCCCCATAACCCGCTATATCCATATTCAAAACAGGGAGCTATTTTCTCATTTGTTCTTAGATCTTGTCAATAGTTCTGCCAATCACCCGCACGTCTGCGAGGACTAGAGGAACCACACACACAACCTCATCGCAATGTATTTTCTGATGATAGAATGTTGACATCAGAACGCCTACAAATCGAGCTTCACATTTTGGTCCCATGCGACTATTTATTTATTTATTTTTCCTAAATACTCCCATGTATTTCTACACCTTTTATTTACTATTTTTCCGAGTTAGAGCCAATCTCCTTTCCAATTAATAATTCATTTGTCACATCACTTAATTTCTTTTATCGAAGCCTACTCTATACAGTACATACATTATTTCTGAATACTACAGCATCAACTCTACTCTGTCACAGGAGAGCTGCGCGCTCCCTCTCCTGGACGTTCTGCCTACATACACACACAACTCATCTTTCCTTCCTAATCTTCTATTTTTACACAGATCTACTCATTTCTTACAACATTATCATTCATCCTTTTATGTTTCATCCGTTCATTCAATCCCTTTGTTTTTACCTCAAAACAACTCAGTCTTTCTTTATTGACTTAATTCACTTCCTTCTACATAAGCCTAGACTTCTACAATATGACGAGACTACTGTCTAATCGGATCAGCTTGTCTTCATATCCTATTCAACCCCCAATACTTATCTTTTCTTCTATTCTTAGAGTAGTATTGTGGCATGACCTACTGAATTACCAAACCCTGGTAGCTAGACAGAGCGGTTTTTTATTCGCAGGATTTCTTTTGCATTTGAACGCCGCACAATCGGGCCAACGTTTTTCCTGCACCTACTACTTCACTCATACAGTCTTCCTTTCAGAGCGGAAACTATGAATATTTATTTAACTACTGATTTATGTTTTGACCGTATAAGTTACTTTTGCAGTTGAACGCCGCACAATCGGGCCAACGTTTTCCTACAACCTACTGTTTTATGCTTTGACCGTATAAGTTACTTTTGCAGTTGAACGCCGCACAATCGGGCTAACGTTTTCCTACAACCTACTGTTTTATGCTTTGACTGTATAAGCTACTTTTGCAGTTGAACGCCGCACAATCGGGCTAACGTTTTCCCTGCCTTCTAAATATTTCATCCGTTCAGTCCTTCTTTCAAAGCGGTAACCATGAAATATTAATTTAACTACTAAATATTCACCAACAGACCCTTCTGCCGCGCTGTGAATATCCCACCCAAGCAGACCTTTTCAAAAATGTTAACCAGCCATCTCAGCCAGATGCGCAAACAACCGCATCATTTAAGCTACACATTCGAACGGTCTGATCTGAACGAGCGCATGCATGCTCACTCTACATCTAACACAAGCAAAGTTCACAGCACCTATTCACTCAGTCTCTATACATGCGCATACATTTACATTTAATACCATTCCCCAAATTATACATACATGCAAATTCATTGAATTTAAAAGTTCTTTTGTATTTACTGGTTTCATTTTAGGAAATTTGAAAGAGAGACTTACGTGGCGCTCCTCTCGCTGAGACAGTATCTCTGGAGCAATCTTACACAAACATTTCAACTATTGTAAGAACTTGCTTACCGTCTAGTTGGGCGGCCACCTCTGTTTGTTTAGATTGTCCAAAGAACCCATCATCAGCCAAGAACGTCCCAGTCCCTATCAGCTCCTGGCTAGCTCGCCAATTATGTCGTGGAAAATCATTTTCAAATACAACGCTTACCAGAACTTTTAAAATCAAACATGCTCTTTATTACAACTGTACAGCCCACCGGCATGTCCCCGCGGAACACACCCCGCGGAACACACCCCCCGGAACACACACCGGTTCCAACATTTATACATAAATAGCATATGGGTCCACCCCATATGCAAATAAGCATACTTCCCCTAATTTTCCCTGCCATCATTATCTTTTTAGTTCAGGCTTCCTGCTTGTTCACGCCTACTAACGCCCATTATCTGCTTTCAGTTAAATTATAATAGTGGCCAGACCCATGCTTGTCTTAAAAATAATCTATGTCCATCTACCCTCTAGGCCTATGACTCAACCCTGTATTTAATTCAATGCCCCAGCATGTTCTCTGGTATGTCCTTATTGGAATTGGCAGACTCTATGTCTCTTCTTGTCATTAGTGTCCAGTTGCCTTAAGCATATTTCTCTGGTATGTGTGCTTTTAGTGGAATGTGTAGACTATAAGTCTAGTGTGTCCAATTATTCTAGGTGCCCATGTGTCTGGTCAGTCTGTCAGCACAATGGAGAAAATAAGAGGGCCAGAACGTCTCTTAGTATATCTCCATTACCACAGTCTCATGATAAATGTGAACATGTGGTTCGTTACTTTAATGTTCAGCTATCTTTTATATTTATATTTTATCCATGTGTTTTATGTTACTACT